>NC_047518.2:24922876-25234751 GCF_902827115.2 Pseudochaenichthys georgianus
AGGACAGCAACACCAACAAAGCAATAGCTTCAGAATCAGTGATGCTCAATGAATATATGACTTACAGAGATATATTTCACTTTAATGTCCTTTAGATGCTAAGCGCCTGATCGGTCGTAAGTTTGACGATCCTGTAGTGCAGTCAGATATGAAGTACTGGCCCTTCAAGGTTGTGAATGACGCAACCAAGCCCAAGATGGAGGTTGAATACAAGGGGGAGATCAAGAGCTTCTTCCCCGAGGAGGTTTCCTCGATGGTCCTCATCAAGATGAAGGAGATCTCTGAGGCTTATCTCGGCAAGGTAAATGACAATATGTGTATGACCCTCTTCTCAAAATGACCGATTCTCCGGTGTATGGAGATAAAAGGTGACATTCTTCAACGGTCAGGAAACATTTTTAATAATAACATTTGTTCCCATAACTTAAGAATCAAAGCAATTCCCTCTGAATCACAAGACATTGTGAAAAAAAGTATTTTTAAGTGTCTTAAACCAGAGACAGATTTGTAAAAAGGACACTAGTTTAACCAGTTAAACCCCACGGCCCTGCGTGCGGGGGCAAAACGCACCATCTTGCAAGAAACAGCATCTGAGGGCTTCTTAATATTTAACAAACTATGAATGTGTCATACAAACTCAGCTATCAGACAATATTAACCGTTTTTAGCTAAACGAAACAAAAGGGTAATAACAAAGGCTCTGAATTAGCCCTGAGCTAAAAAATGCTAATGCACTTAGCACAGAACTCAAGGTAAAATACCCTTATTACTTATCGGATCTGCACAACAAAGATATTGATTAGCATGCTGAGATTCCACAGATTACAGAAATATAAGTATCATCACTGAGCTATCAGAACTCGTGGCCAAACGACAAGAAACAATAACAAAGAAATGTGCTTTACGGAGCCAAAACGGCTAAAAACTTCTTACCTTAGCTGTTGTTCTGATCAAAAGTTCTGTTCAATGGCATTACAACGAGAACAACGCTGCTGAAGGTTAATCCATAGGTTAATCCATCATCATATTTATGGCAATAAATGTAGTTTTCTATAGAGTGTAACATCACTTTCGGTTTGGGCAAACTGCGTGTGCATCACTCTCAATCCTCAATGGTAATGTTTAGATGGATTTAGGAACTCCCCCTCGATTCTATTGGCTCTAACGGTTCAAAAGAGGTGTCAATCACCAAAATCGATCAATGGGTTTGTTGGAGTCAGGAGGCCTGTTAATTTATTCCGGCAATTACTCAGACACAGAAGCTATTGAGTCTATGTAAGTTTACTACCAGGCTCGGATCCACCTGGATCAGCAAGGTCTCACCTCTACTAACTCCTGAAGAACCAGGTTAAATTAACTGCTGTTTCAATTCAGACAACGCACTAAATCTGTATAAGCGATCCCAAAGGATTCTGGTATCAGTAATGAGGTGTGGCCCTGCCTAAGTGTGAGTGTGGCAGTTGTGCAATCTTACCTTTAAGCATGAGAGGAGAGCGCAGATTTCTTTTAAGTTATCCCAATCCAAAAAGGTGGGATGATTTTATTTGAAGAAAATGGTCCACACTTTTACAGGCTTTTTACCTTCTCTCGTTACAATGTGACAATCATACAAGTATATCATGTTGTGTTCCTTTTCTAATATAAACCTCAATTCACAGTTTTACATTTCTTACATTAAATTCTAACTTCAACTGGTTCACTTCAGTTGTGACATTACATTCTAACTTCAACTGGCCCACTTGCGTTTCCACTTGGCCTAGTACCGGCTAGCGGGTCCTAATTCACAGTTTTTCTGGCCCCATAAAATCGTGGTTCTAGGGCCAGGAACAACCAGGCTGAGTCGGGCTGAGTATCCTAAACTAGAGAGCGAATCGCTGGCAAGGGGGCTACAACTACAACAAGATGAACATATTTCACCATGATTTAATTGTAATACACGTTTCAAAATGATGCCGAAATAACAACATACTGATACCGGTTAGTAAAAACCAATGCTTTGACAAGTCTCCAGACAGACGGCAGGCGAAAAACCCTTTTAAAATGCGTGTTTTCTAAATGGAGCTTGGCTAAGCTAACGTTATATATGCTCCGACCATCCACACTCACAACAACGGCCTACAGACATAAATAAACCAGCGACTGTAATCGCCATGACACAGGCAGTCTGTGGTTTGTACTTGTTTAACTTTTGTCTCGTTTCTGAACAGATATGCTAAGAGCTAACGGCTGTGTTGTTTTTCTGGGGCTCTCATTGAAGATGACGTCACGGCTCCGCCTACACTGCGTTACTATAGTAACTACCCCAGTTCCTAAACTGTAATGGAAGCGCAGCATTAAAGTGAGCCGGGCCTAATAAGGCCTAACCAAACCGAGCGAGGCCGAGCGAGGCCTGCAGTGGAAACGGTTCCCAGGTCGGTTCCCAGGTCGGTTCCCAGGTCGGTTCCCAGAATCTTCTCGCGAGCACACAAGAATTCTGAGTGACAGGAAACTCTGGTGGTCATCCGGGACTCATAGAACCGTAGTTACAGCCGTAACTATTGTTCTATTTCGTCCCTACTGACCGCCAGAGGCGGTGCTTTAGCACTGGATGACTTATGCCAACCATCTCATGAAGAATCCAAACACTTGCTTACCTAGCTGGAAGCAGCGGAGCTCTGCAACAGGACCACGCCCAAAGGATGGGGAGTGGCGACATTGACCCGGTAGAACCTGGAGAATGTGCCAGACGGGAAGCTGCCGTAAAGCCCCTCTCAGGAAGAGGGACACCAACCTGTGGCGCCCCACTGTGGTGCCGTCGACTCCCACATGTCGGGCAGGTATAGCAGCCCTATAGACCAAAGTGGAGTGAGAACGACCACTATCCAGAAGGGACTGCAGAAACTCTAAAATGGTGGCCACAGAACAATAATGCTCTGGATTCTCGGCCTTACCCGAACACCAGTGGGAGAAGAGCTTCCATTTGCACTCGTACTGTGCTCGAGTGGATGGTGCTCTGGCATTCAGGATAGTTTCCCTGACGGATGCCGTGAAAACGCTCAACAGTGGGTTTGGCCCCTCAGAGGCTAGGCCTGAGCTGACCCCTGAGCTGTGACAGAAGGTCCTTCCTGTTGGGGAGATGCCATGGTGGGCTGCAGCAGAGACTGCGCAGCAGTGGGAACCAAACTCTCCCCGGCCAATGGGGGGCGACCAGAAGGAGCCTGTGCCCTTGAGTAAGAACCCTGTGAAGCGTCTGCAATATCAGAGGCAGTGGCGGGAAGTCGTGCGCCAGAGCGCCCTGCTCCATCGGGCTTGTCACCTCCGTCCAGGAGAACCAGAGGGGGCAGTGCCTCAATTCTTCCAAGGCGAAGAGGTCCACCTCGGCCCTGCCAAAAAGGCTCCAAATTGACTCCACCACCTCTGGATGAAGCCTCCACTCCCCAGGTGGAGGTTTGTGCCGAGAGAGGAAATCCGCAACCCGATTTCGGTCTCCTGGTAAAAAAGCTGCCCGCAGACTGATCAGGCGGGGAGACACCCAAGACAAGAGGTTCTCTGAAAGCCGGAGCAGCTGAACGGACCTGGTACCCCCTTGGTGGTTGATATGGGCAACGGCGGACATGTTGTCCGAACAAACAAGCACATGCCTGCCCGCCAGTTGGGGTAAAAAGTGCTTGAGTGCAAGCAGCACAGCCCGAAGCTCTACAACATTGATATGGTGCGCACCCTCCTGGGTGGACCACTGACCCTGAGCAGTTCTGCCCAGCCACACTGCACCCCACCCTGAGAGACATGCATCTACGCTGACAGTCTCCCGGTGGGATGGGATGGCGCCCATGGGTGCACCCATCAGAAGATAGGCCCTATCCCCCCAGCGTGACAGAGAGTGGAGGCACCACTGTGACACACTGACTTCCCTTCCCTGCATAAAGACAGCAGGCCTAAGGGCACAATGGCTGAGGCAGCCATCAGTGTGCCCAGGAGCCGGAGGAACTGGATGTAAGGCAGCCTCTTGCCCAGCCTGAAGATGGGAAGAAGGTGGGAAATGTCGTCCACACGACGAGGTGTCAGGTAGGCCCTCATGGCGACCGAATCTAGGACCATCCCCAGGTAAGTGACCTGTTGGGCAGGGTCCAGACAACTCTTCTCGTGTTCACTCTCAGGCCCAACCGGGCTACGTGAGACAAGAGGCGCACCATATCCTGGGCCACTTGAGGCCGGGATGGCACGCAGATCAGCCAGGGATGCGAGAGCTGCCGCCACGACCCTGGTGAACACCCTTGGAGAGAGGGAGAGACCAAAGGGAAGCACCCGAAACATGTTGGCCCCGAAAGGCGAACCTCAGGAACTTCCGGTGATGGGATGCAATTGGCACGTGGAAGTAGGTGTCCCTCAAGTACACGGTTGCGAACCACTCCCCCTGTGTGACAACACGAAGGATGTCTGCTGTGGTTAGCATATGAAAGGGCAGCACCATCAGGAATTCAGGAGTCCTCTGAGGTCCAAGACTGGACGGAATCCGCCAACTTTCTTGGTCACAAGAAAGTACGCCGAGTAGAACCCCCCGGGCTGAAGCAGAGGGTCTACTGGCTCGATTGCGCCCTTGGCCAAGAGGACGGATAACTCTTGGGCCAGAGCTAAGGCCTTCACTGGGTCGCTGACAACTGTCATTCTGACCCGGCCGAAGGCTAGGGGCCGGCGTCGGAACTGCAATTCGTATCCCCGGGTTAGGGTGGAAACTACCCAGGGGTCGGAAGTAAGGGCAGCCAAGTAGCTGAGCAGCTGCTGGGAAAAGCAGCCGACGACCGGCCCCGGCCTCTGGAGCCCCTTGGGGGTGCCGGTAAAGCGCTGAGGTACGAGGCTGCCTAGAAGGCCGGCGATCAGGGGCCCGAAACTCACTGGTAGGCAGTTGAGTGGGCCGCTGGGACCTCCGCAAACCACCGCTGTAAGCTGGTGGCTGAGTGCGTATGCTAGAGGGGCCCCTGGGCCTGCTGGGAGTGGGCACAGGCCTATGAAGACCCGAGAGCTGCTGCCTGGTCTGCCTAGCTTGGCAGCACGTTCCAGTGCCTCCAGGGCAGCTGCCCCAAACAGCTCCCCTGGCTCGACTGGCACACTACGGAGGACTCTCCTACATGTCTCCGTTAGAGGAGACTGCGCCAGTAAGGACATAACTCGCCCCAGTTCCCTAGTCATTAAAGCAAAGGCCTGCAGTGATGCATCACTGAGGCCCAGCAAAGGAGTCTCAGCCGGAGCCTGCCACATTAAATGAGAGTTTCCGATACGACCTATGCGTGCCGCTGCGTCGTAGGCCTTACAAAGCAGTTCGTCTGTGACCCTGCACTGAGGCCGAGGGCCTTAGAGCCTCATCAGGAGCCAGAATCAGGGAGGCGATGGTGGGCTCAATGGGTGGCATGCGACCCAGCCCCACCCTCGCCGGATCTTGCATGGCAACCAAGGTCTGGGCATCAGAGCCAGAGTGGGAGAGAGCATTGGTGTCTCTCCAGCATGCATGGACCTCCCTCAGGTACTCCTCTGAAGGAGGAACAGTGAGGAGGACAGTGGCAGGGTTACGCCTGAAGAAGGCGCTAGCCTGAGCCGGGTCGGCCTGCGGAACCGGAAGCTGTAAGTGTGCCAGGGCCACACGAATAATGGCAGCCATGGAGGCGTCCTCCGCGCCCTGCAGAGAACCCTGAGCAGAGGAGTGGGAAGCCTACTCGGGAGTGAGCGGGGCCTCGTCCTCCACCTCTTCGTTGAAGAGGTTAGCCGAAGCCGCTAGTGACATGACATCGTCATGTGGATGTGCGGCAACCGAAGGAGGGGCGGGCAGCAAGCTAGTAGCCCCTATACCGGCCCCTGGCTGAAAGGCCAAGAGGAGCGTCTTCATCATGCTCATGTTGGCAGCTCACTGATCCACCTTAGTGGACAGCCTGTTGCTAGACCTTCTATTGGGGGTTGACCCCACAGCCATCGTTCCCTTGCGTCGCTGGGAACGGCTAAACTGCTCTGGAGGAAGATGTGACGAGGAGAGGTGTCCGTTGGCTGCTGCCAAACGCTCCACCTCTGCAACTCTAGCTACTCTGAGCGCCCGAGGGATACAGTTACAGTTCATGCAGGCTACAGTTACAGTTCATGCAGGCGTTTCTGCATGAGACCCTCCCTCAAATGCTCGAGACCAAGAGGGGCAGCGGTCATGGCCGTCCTCGGGCTCAAGAGGAGCTATACAGGCGCTACATGAATGAGCCATTATGTAGGTGGCCAGATGCAGGGCAACCGGGAGCGGGTGCGAGGACACAGCCTTCACCAGCTACCTGCTGAACGGGAAAAGTAGAGCAATGTCCGACACCCACGTTACCAGCAAAGGGAGCGGGAGCGACTGCACCGCCTTCACCTAGCTGAAATAAAAATAAAATAAAGAAGCTCAACAGAACAGTTTAGCCCAGCGGTTGCTGCTAACAATCAGGCAACACGCTCACCAGGAGCGGGGACGAAAACACTGCCTTCACTGGTTCGGATAATGACAAAGTTAAACGTAAACACAGGCTAAACGAGAATTTGGCCTCTAAAGAAAAAACAGCACGGATAATCCCGGCTTAATCCAGCGTCAGCCAAGTGGCTGCGCGACAGGACACAGTTACGGTACATCCACACAGCAGCTTTTCAAAAATCTTGAAAATCTTGGAGCTGGGCGTGTCTGACAGCTTGAGGATTTTTTGCGAGCAATGCGACCAACAACCAATCACATGAATCTCCCGCCCCGACATACAAAGCAAAAAACCCCGGGGATTTTATGCGAGCAATATATATATATATAAACTCCCCAAACAGGCAAAAACCTACCAGTTTCACCCACTGTCTCTGCCACCTCCCTCCATACCTGGTTCCTCCGGTTTGTATCCCGGTAAATAGTTATGGTCGTAAAGAACCGGGTGATTTGCTACCGTAATTTCTCATTTGGAATATGAGGAAATGAACTGCGGTCTGGCTCTCCCAGCTTGCACGCGGTTTGATTGGCTAGCGCTTGTACTGGCGGGATTTGTATAAACGGGAATTGATTGGCTGATGCCAGCTTCGAAAGCATCGGGAGCATCAAAAGTTGAACATTGCTCAACTTTTGATGCTCACGATGCTTGCAAAGCCATGCCATGCTCCCCACAATGCAGTTCGGCAAAGATTCAAAATCTTCTACGTCACCCCATTCAAATGAATGGGCGAAGCGTTGAAAGCATTTTTCGATGCCTGTAGTGTAGACGGGGCGTTAGGCTGAGCCACACTACTGCTAACTAGTTAACCGAGGAAACACAGCTAAACTGGAAACTCAAAATGCTAATAATAGCTCGGCACAATTCCAGAAACAGTACAAAATAGCACAGCAAGGGCAACTCATGGGAGAGGGAGCGGAAACTCTGCCGTCACCAAAAAAGTAAAAGCCAAATAGTAAACAAGACAGAAATCAGGACAGTTTAGCTGGGAGAGGGAGCGGAAACACTGCCATCACCGACCAAGCCGACCTGTCCGTCGAAGTTTTCCGCGTAGGCGGCCACAGCTGCTGGGGGACGGGTAGCCCGTAGCCCCGACTGGAATAGTCACGAAAGTGCACGCAGCCAGCTGTATGCGGGGAAATCCTTAGATCTAACGTTCCAACGAACGCTTGTAGGTTACAAAAATGCAACCACCGTACTCTCGCGAAGCAAGAAGATGAAAAGGAGCCGACCTGCTAATGACGCCGGCCTATGTAGCCGTCGTCACGTGGGTCACAGGTGACTTTGTTGTTATTAGGTACTCGAACTGCGCATGCATGCGATGGATATATCCAGTGCTAAAGCACCGCCTCTGGCAGTCAGTAGGGACGAAATAGAACCCCCGCTCTGGAGCTTTCTCCCTCTCAACCAGTGCTTTTATGCTCCACACAGGGACAGAAAACCAAATATACACCTTCATACCCATATATGTGGGGAAAGGTCATAGGTCATGGCCTCTGGTATGCAGGACTGGACATGTCCAGACATATTCTCCTGTGGTATGGCCTAAACCCATTTTTGGGCTTCAGTACTTTTCCTTTGAGTCAGGGGCCTCCTGTGCACAGCTTGCTGTGAGTGAAGACAACTGTCTCCCCTCTTTAAACAGTGAGACCCATAGTGATAAACTATAATATGCCTTAAAGGTCACATGTCATGGTCCTTTCTACTGATCATAATACCATTGTTGAGGGATATTACAATAGAAAAATACTGTGCAATTTTCCAAACTCACATTGTTTCGCATACAGCATCTCTGTAAACTACGTGTATTCACTCTCTCCACTAAACGGCTCGTTGGAGCTCTTGCCCCCCTCCCTGTGAGCCCAGTGTGCTCCGATTGACCAATCCACAGACTTCCTCACACACACACGCAGCTCAGCTGATGTCTCCTCCGGGCTGCTGCTGATAACAGACAGTTGCGATCGCGGCGAAATTCTCTCTGCAGACCCATTCTCACAGCGTTCATCAACCTTTTTCTTCTCAATATCAAGCCACACTTATTGTTTTTCCTTCGGCTGAGACTTTGTGTGTGCTCGGGGTGATTCACAACGTCCGATTGTTTCACGTTGTGAATCGCGCTGAGCTCCGTAGAGGTGTGATTTCCTTGTTTAGCGATACACAGCAAAACACAGCCAAACTCACCCTGAGCACACACACAGTCTCAGCCGAAGTAAAAACAATAAGTGTGGCTTGATATTGAGAAGAAAAAGGTTGATAAACGCTGTGAGAATGGGTCTGCAGATCGAATTTTGCCGCGATCGTAACTGTCTGTTATCAGCAGCAGCCCGGAGGACTTAACGTAACGGCTCCACGGATTGGTCCATTTCGTTCCGGTTACAACATGACGTCCTGATGTACCCGGAAGAATCAAATGGATGATGACGTTTCACCAACGAGGCGTTTTGGGGAGTTCTTCTCTGTGTTAGAGTTTTACTCGCTACAGGGTGCACTTTGAGGGTTTTGACTCTGCACACCGTTTACATGCATAAAACCCTTCATAACACACAAGGGGACGGGTAATAACCGGAAAAGCATGACATGTCACCTTTAAACTCAATTTACCAAACCCCTTGTGTTTGTAAATACTGTGATTATAGAACAACATGACATATAATGCATTTTCATTGTTATACATGAATATATTTGATTATAATAACTTTCGTTTTAATTATTCAACTTAATATGGAGACCTCAACAGGTTCCAGAGATATGGCAAATATACCCAAATGACCCCAGAGGTGGGTTTTGTTTTTTCTAAACCTCTCTAAAAAGGTCGAATTTCTCTTGTTTTGCATCAATCTTGATACACGGTACTTATATGTTTTAGTCTGGATTCCTAAAGCTTTTAGTCTACTATCCTGTCATTCAAGGGTGGTTTTCACTATAAGTGATGTTTTTTTTTTGGACGGTGTTATCTGTGTTGTTTATTTTCGCGTCCAGGAGAGACGCTTAAAAGGAGACTAAATGGAGTCTCTGAGATTGTTTCGAATTGGTACTTTAATTAAAAAATAATGGCACGGTTATGTTCACAAACAGGATATTGTTCGACAGAAAAAACAGCTGTGTCTCTGGGTGGTATAGTGAAGAAAGAGGCCGAACACCTCAGGTCGCGCTCTTTATATATCCTCTGCTGGCTCCTCCCTGCGGGCCGGCTCTCCACGTTTCAATGTCCGTTGTTACGCATATCAGAGGATACAGACATTGTACATTCAATATATATCTAAACATCTAAACACGCCTTTTCTCTTCCTTAACTCTTTCATGACTTTTCATTTAACACGTTCTAAACGCTGTAATCAATACTCCAATAAATACAGGAAATACATCACGGCAGTTTGGTTTCCGGTCGTCCATGATGTTGACACATGCTAGCCACATCTGTAAACAATAACGTACTCAAATAAACTGTACCTTTATTTCAAATTCAACAATAATAATATCTCAACGTCTATAGTTGTAGTGTCGAAATCAGTAGGTTCCGGTGTGCATCATCATATCGCTGCTAAATTCACCTCTATAGTAAATGGTATATTAGCCTCATGCTAAATGCTAACCGGAGATGAAGGATTTTCAGAATAAAAGCTTAACAACTGGTTGTGCACAAGAACTTCTGTTTTTTCAGTATAATACAGCATTTAAATTGACGGTATGTTTAAGGTGCACTTATGCTATCAAAACATTGATTTTAATTTCTAACAACGGAAACTATAATTTACAGTTTTTTACTATGTTCAATCTGAATTTCCTTTAAAATAAAAAACATCTATATTGATTTCTACATCCAACTCACAGGTGTATCATTGCTTTGAGAAAAAAGATTATTAATGTACCCCTTTTAGAAGTGAAGATATCACTTAATATAATTTGTTCTGGGCATGTCATTTTCAAGCCTGAAACCTGAAAAACAGGTTAAACACACATATGCTTTTTGTTAACTTAATGTTCTCCTGTCTTTACAGGCCGTGAATAATGCAGTTATCACAGTTCCTGCTTACTTCAATGACTCCCAGCGTCAAGCCACCAAAGATGCTGGGACCATTGCTGGCCTGAATGTGCTGCGCATCATCAATGAACCCACTGCTGCAGCCATTGCTTATGGCCTGGACAAAAAGGTAACTAACTAATAAAATATGGACCTTAATCTCTTTCATGGAATACCTTTAATAATATTTGCCATTTATTTCAGGTTGGCAGTGAACGTAATGTCCTTATCTTTGACCTTGGAGGTGGTACTTTTGATGTGTCAATCCTGACCATTGAGGATGGCATATTTGAGGTCAAGTCCACAGCCGGTGACACTCACTTGGGTGGTGAGGACTTCGACAACCGCATGGTTAACCACTTCATTGCTGAGTTCAAGCGCAAGTTCAAAAAAGAAATCAACGACAACAAGCGAGCTGTGCGTCGACTGCGCACAGCCTGCGAGCGTGCCAAGCGCACCCTGTCCAGCAGCACTCAGGCCAGCATTGAGATCGATTCCCTCTACGAAGGAGCAGATTTCTACACTTCCATCACCAGAGCCCGTTTTGAAGAGCTCAACGCAGACCTGTTCCGTGGAACCCTCGAGCCCGTGGAAAAAGCCCTGAGGGATGCCAAGATGGACAAGGGACAGATCCATGACATTGTCCTGGTGGGTGGCTCCACTCGTATACCCAAGATTCAAAAGCTGCTGCAGGATCTTTTCAATGGACGTGAACTCAATAAGAGCATCAACCCGGATGAGGCTGTGGCTTATGGTGCATGTAGGTATCTCTCCAGCATTACATTTATAAACAATGTCCAGTCATATTTCTATTTTAATATAACATGTGTTATTCAAACATGATTACATGGTTTATATTAATTTGTTCCTGTCGTCATTTGGAAACAGCTGTGCAAGCAGCCATTTTGTCTGGTGATAAGTCTGAGAATGTACAGGACCTGCTCCTGCTGGATGTCACACCACTTTCCCTGGGAATTGAGACCGCTGGAGGAGTAATGACTGTCCTTATCAAAAGGAACACCACTATCCCCACCAAGCAAACCCAGACCTTTACCACCTATTCAGACAATCAGCCTGGTGTACTTATTCAGGTAGAGAGATATTGAAGTTATGGTCTAAACAAATACAAGTTCCCCATCCATTGTCCCAGTTTATTACATTACTCTTGAAAGTGTTCACTGACAGAATCTAAATGTTTCAGGTTTTTGAAGGTGAGAGAGCCATGACCAAGGACAATAACATCTTGGGCAAGTTTGAGCTGACCGGTATTCCACCTTCTCCCAGAGGAGTCCCTCAGATTGAAGTGACCTTTGACATTGATGCCAATGGCATTCTAAATGTGTCTGCGGTGGACAAAAGCACTGGAAAAGAGAACAAGATCACCATCACCAATGACAAAGGTAGGTAACCATATTAAACACTGATAAAGCACAAAAGCTGAAGGAATACTGCGCTTGAATATAGAGAATAAAAAACTATTCCATGCAAAGTAAATAGCTTTGTAATGTATTCCTCCATAGGGCGGTTGAGCAAGGAGGACATTGAGCAGATGGTGCAGGAGGCTGAGCAGTTCAAGGCTGAGGACGAGATACAGAGAGAAAAGGTCACAGCCAAGAACTCACTCGAGTCTCTGACCTTCAACATGAAGAGCACCGTGGAGGACGAGAAGCTCCAAGACAAGATCAGCCCTGAGGACAAAAAGACCATCGTAGAAAAGTGCAACGAAGTCATTGCCTGGCTCGACAGAAATCAGGTATATACTGTTGACTGAATCATGATTCACAAGTTCCTCTTTGGCTGGCATTGTGAAAGCAGTGGTTCGTGCACTTTGTGAAGCAATCACTTCCTTTCCAGATAATTCATGCAGACAACCATGTACAAACCTAAAAAGTAATATCTGAGAACAAATGTTTTATTCCCTCTGTTACATAGACGGCAGAGAAGGATGAGTACGATCATCAGCAGAAGGAACTAGAAAAGGTGTGCAACCCCATCATCTCCAAGCTATACCAGGATGGGATGCCAGGTGGGATGCCAGGTGGGATGCCAGGTGGGATGCCTGGAGGAATGCCTGGAGGTTTCTCTGGTGGAGCGGGAGGCGGCTCCTCCTCTGGCCCTACCATCGAGGAGGTCGACTAAAAACAAGGCAGACAGTGTCTTCATCTCAGATCCCAACACAAATACACATCTAATAAACTGAAGATCATGGGATTGTTTTGATTAACATTATGGATCAATTAAAATACTCAGTCACATAAGAAATAATCAAAGTCTGTTTGTTGTCTTCATTTATTCTCTCTCAAATTATGATTTACACGAGGTAGACAAAGACATAATTTGTATCAGTGGTGTTGAAGCATTTAATTAATAAAGATCACCAATGGGATTCTGATTTGCATAATCTACTGTGTGGTTCTTTTTTTATTATTTACTATTTTAATCACATTATATATCTGAATAAACAATTGAAGAAGAAGAAGAAGAAGAAGAAGAAGAAGAAGAAGAAGAAGAAGAAGAAGAAGAAGAAGAAGAAGAAGATTTTTTTGATTTTTAAAACAAATTTTATTTGCATTTGTTTTAAACATACACCCACCCTGCAACAGAGTCGGAACAAAACTAAAACATTACACAATCAAATAAATAAACAGATTTTCATGACTACCAAATAAATATCATTTGAAAAGCGTTTTACCCATTTAAAAACATCCTCTTTTATACACTTTAAAAACAAAAACTACACCTATCCTTTAAAACTTCAATATGAGAGAGTCATTCTCCCCCAGCGAGCACAGAACCTGCCCCACAGCCCACACATCCAGAAACCCCTGCAGGTGATTGATCAGCGTATAGTACGCATGCTCCACCCTCAGACGCGCTGCCACCAGCCCCCTCAGACAGAGCACTGCATCCGTCCATCCCACTCCAGCAAGTTGGTTCTTCCTACTTTTCCAGATTGCTAATTTTGCATTAGCAAACAAGAAATTCATCAACAGTAGGGTTTCCTTCTTTTTCAGGATGTATTTGGGGCCATGGACAAAAAGTGGTATGGAGAAAACCTCCCCGAACCCTTCCACCCACCCCTGTAACATTTTTTTAAGACCAGCCAATCTGGGACAGGACACGACTAAATGCTCCAATGTTTCTGCCATAAAACAGAACGGACAGCCTCCCCTTGTGCCTGGGTCAAAATGAGCTCTGTATTTGTTAGTGGCTATTGCACCGTGTATAATTCTCCATTGGATGTCAGCCATCCGTTTTTCAACCGGAGATTTATACAGGATCCGCCAGCTGCCCTGAGGGGAAGAGCCCAAGCCAAACACATCCGTCCACCTCGACTCTCTGACGCCTGCAAGCGAGCCGAGGTTTAACACCTTTACGCAGCTAAGGTATAGCTTCTTCCCATTGCAGGCGCTGAACTTTGCAGGTGTTAGAGTCCCCAGTGATAGCAGGAGACCATCCTCCTCTCTCCATTCCCCCACCGCAGGACCCACACTCAAGGAAGGAAAAACATAATCATGTCCCTTTCTCCACTGGTCAGCCAGATCTGCATCCAGAGCAAAAGTCAGGTGGGATGGCGACAGCGACTGCCACACCTCATCTACCAGGTTCTCCAGAACTCGGGTTGATCGAATGCCCGTCACCTCAGCCAGTTTTTCCATGGAGACCCCCGTCAAATGGCCAAGTTTTACCACTCCCGCTTCAATGAACGCGTTCTTTAGGGTGGCTGAAGAGAAAAGGGTTCCAGAAAGAAAACCAGTGTCAAACAGTGGCTCCTCAAACAGCCACATCCCAGGGCGGGGGTCGGGTGGTCTGGTAAAACTCAGAATCTTCCAGGCATTGATGACTGAGCAGTAAAAAGGTGTAAGTCCAGTGATCTTGTACGCAGGGGCCTTCAGCAGAAACAGGTGTTTATCAAAACCAAAGCCCCCCGCCCTCCAGAGCAACAGCCGGGCCATAGCCAGCCAGCAGGGAGAGGCACCATACAGCAGCCGCTGAGCTGCCTGCAGTCTAAAAGCAGCAGTCCTTGCAGTAATGTCCACGAGGCCCTGCCCCCCCTCCGCCACGGGCAGGTACAGGACCGATGCTGGCACCCAGTGATGACCCGACCAGAAGAAATCCACGAGGAGCCGCTGCAGTTGTTTCATGAGGCCCGGCGGTGGGGTTAACACCTGCAGTCTGTGCCACAGAGACGAGGCAACCAGATTGTTGGCGACAAGAACTCTTCCCCTGTAGGACAGCTGGGGGAGCAGCCATTTCCATTTGGCTAATTTTGCTTGCACCTTTTCCAGCAATCCCTCCCAGTTCTGTGCCACCATGTCCTCGGACCCCAACCAAACTCCCAGGACTTTTAAACCCTTGTTTCCCCAGCTAAGGTTACCAGGAAGACTGGGCCTATTTTCAAACTCCACTGACCTACCAAAACTGCCTCACTCTTCTCCCAATTAACTTTGGCTGAAGCAGCCTTCCTGTACAAAGCTAGACTGTCCTGTAGCTCCTGGATATCTCGCTGACCCTGGACAAAAACACTGACATCATCAGCATAAGCTGATACAACCACCGGGGGGGCCTGAGCTGACTCTGGCAGACACAGGCCCCTCAGCCGGTTTCTAAGTCTGCACAAAAGCGGCTCGATGGCAATACTATACAATAGGCCTGAGATAGGGCAGCCCTGCCTGATCCCCCTTTTAACTGGTACAGGTCTGCTCAGCCCTCCCCCCACCTTCACAACACAACATGCATCACTGTACAAACACTTCACCCAGGACAAAAATGCTCCCCAACACCAAAAGCCTGCAATGTGGCAGCCAGAAACGTGTGATCCACACGATCAAACGCCTTCTCCTGGTCAATAGAAATAATACCAACATTTATATTATACAGTTTACAAACATCAAAAGTGTCTCATCAAAAACAAATTGTCCACAATTGATCTGCCAGGGATGCAATATGTCTGATCAGGACCGATAAGAAGTTCGATAAAAACCTTCAGTCTGTTAGCTAAGACCTTTGACAGTATCTTATAGTCCGTACATAGGAGAGCCACAGGTCTCCAGTTCTTCAGCAGGGTTAGATCTCCTTTCTTAGGCAACAGTGAAATCACTGCACGCCTACAGGAAGCTGGAAGAGTCCCTTTCCCAAAGGACTCCATCAACACTTCTAGCAAGTCATGTCCCAGAATACTCCAGAAATGTTTAAAAAAGTCTGCAGGTAAACCGTCTATGCCGGGAGCCTTGCCGGAGGCCATCTGTGTCACCGCAGAGGTCAGTTCCTCCAGCGTAATGTCAGAGCCCAGGGTGTCACTTTCGGCTGGACTCAGCTGTGGAAGACCCTGAAGAAGTTCATCAGCAGCTTCCACGTCACAACCTTCAGCTTTGAACAGGTCTGTGTAGAAGGACACTGCATGCCTCCTCATCTCAGCAGGCTCAGAGGTTACCTGTCCATCAGGAGACGCAGACATACCATCTGCTTCCTTTGGCCCACAGACCTCTCCAGGTTGAAGAAGAAGGTGGTTGGTGCATCAATGTCTCTCATGGAAATGAAACGGGCTCTGATCAGGGCTCCCTTGGCCTTCTCCTGAAGAAAACAGTTAAGCTGTTGTTGTTTTAGGAGGGACTGTTCTATATTTCGAGCAGACACACTCTCTAACTCTCTGATCTCCCTCTCTAACTGCTCTATAGCTCTCCTAATGTTTGCAGTGGAGTAGGCTGTATACTGTTGGCAGAACACTCTAATCTGAGCCTTTCCTACCTCCCACCACTGACTCAGGGAGGGAAAAGACTCTTTCTTTGATTTCCAGTTGATCCAAAAGAATTTAAAATTCTCACAAAAAGTCAAATCTTGTAAAATTTAACATTAAACTGCCAGAACGATCTCGGCTTCTCTGTGTTGGATAAAACTAAATCTAAAGAAACTAGCTGATGGTCTGTGAAACCAACCGGTTGGATGTGACAGTTCACTGCACGAGTAATAGAAGAAGCAGACATGTAAAATCTGTCTAGCCTGGCTGCACTGACGCCCCCATCTAGCATTCTCATCCAGGTGTATTGTTTAACAGAGGGGTGTTTCATCCTCCACACATCCACTAAGTCAGCCTCTCTCATCACCTGTGACAGTAAAAGGGACGACTGAGGATGCGGCTCCCGTCCTATTCTGTCTAAAGTGACATTAGTGCAAGCGTTCCAGTCCCCCCCCAGTATCACACACTCCCCCTGTACACTAGTGTCCAACTCATCTTTTAATAACTGAAACACAGATACACGTGCAGGGCCCTGATTGGGTGCATAAACATTAATAAAAGTGAAAAAGAACTCTAACAGTTCCACTTCACCATCAAGGCTCTACCTGCCACTATCTCTGTGCTGGATACAATCTTAACATTTAGAGAGGGGGAGAAAAAAACAGCTACTCCAGCACTGAGGTTTGAGCCATGACTGAGTACATACTGACCCCCCCACCACATCCCCCAGTCCGTCTCATCAGGCTATCACTGTGCGTTTCCTGCAGAAATATCACATCTAATTTTTTCTGATTAAAGACCTCCAGCACTAAAGCTCTTTTCTGTGCACTTCTACCCCCGTTAATGTTTAAAGAAGCAACCCTTAAAGCCTGCATCAGAGGAAGGAGATAGAGAAAAATAACAGACAGGTACACACAGCAGAGAGGAGACACCCAGTGTTGCATGATCATGTTGACATTATTTAGACCTTTTCAGTTTCCCCCCTTTTTTGCTTCCTTTCGGAACTTTTCTCATATTAGTGACATGCTTCCTGAGACGATAGCGTTTCTTTTCATCCAGCAGGTCTAACCCTACAACTTTCTGAAGAGTGCTCACTGTGTGAAGAAACTTGTTAGTGTCAGGGAAAAACTCTCTCACTTCCACTGCCTTGCCAAAGGACTCATCTAAAAAGACATTAATCTCTTCCAAAGAATATATCTCTGCGTTATGAGAGAGACTATCTGCAACTGAAACACAGTCAGAATCCCCCTCACCGTCTGTGTCCATCTCTGTCACCTCATTAATGTCTGCAGCCTGTTGAAGCTCTGTTTGCCTCCCAGAACCAGACGGCAGCTCCTGCTGTGTGCCAACAGCCTCCACCTGTCCCACAGCCCCGGTCCTCACCTGTCCCGCTACATCATCTCCCACCCGTTTACCTGTTTCCACATGTTCTCCTCTCACACTCACCACATTCTCTACAATCCCCGTTTCATCTCTCCCGATATTCATCTCTACTTCATCCGCAGCCCCTGGGGCCCCGGCGGGTGCAACAGCAGCCCCCGCGACACCGGGCTCCGCGGCCGCCGACCCAGCGGCCCCGGCCGACCCAGCGGCCCCGGCCGCCCCAGCGACTGGCTCGGCGGCCCCGGGCTCGGCGGCCACGGGCTCGGCGGCCACGGGCTCCGCCGCCACGGGCTCGGCGGCCTCGGGCTCGGCCGCACCCGGCGGAGCGGCGTGCCGTCTCTGTGGACATGCAACACGTTTGTGACCCGACTCCCCGCACTCAAAACACTTTACGTTCCCTGAGCTCGCATAAACCATATAAAACCCCTCTTCATGCCTCACCCGGAAAGACACATCCAGTGTCTGAGTGGGACAAGTCAGAAACATGAACACCTGTCTCCGTAGAGATTGGACATGTTTTAACTTTTCATCTTTACACCCCAGAGCAACAGTGCGGAGATTACTGGCAAACTTACCGAACCGCTTCAGCTCCCGTTCCAGCGCCTCATTCGGGATGAATGGAGGAACGCCAGACACAGTGATCCGCGTGGACGGTGTCGCCAACGGCGAAACTTGGATATATTCCTCGTTTACCATTAATCCGCTCTCAATAAGTTCGGTTACATATTTCTGGTCTTTCAAAAAGACCACGACCGCTTTGTTCATGCGGGAAGCATAGGAGATGTTTACATGGCCTACCTGCTCCCCCACAGCCAGCAGCACCTGCTCCACTGTGCTTGCGGCCTGAGCCACCAAACGCACTCCGTGTCTCAGAGACACCGGCGGCGCCCCGAAGGACGCCATCCCAGCCACGAGGCACGGAAAAACAAATTAACCGTACTTGGAAAGAGTACAAATATCCCCACGTAAGATCATACAGTGAAAGAAAACGATTGAAACAGAAACAAACGAACTAAAAGTGAAAATCCCTCTTCCCTCTTCAAAAACACACCTCCACCACAGAAGAAGAAGAAGAAGAAGAAGAAGAAGAAGAAGAAGAACATATGCACAAGCACAAACATATCAATACATTATCAGAGAGGTGTCAGAGTGAAGTGGCTACCAGTGTTCTTTGCCTTGCTCTACCAATGAGGTCAACCAGAATATTAGTGCATAAAATAGTTTTGCAAGGGAAGTCTCGAGATGCAGATGCTTAAGATAAAACTGGTTCCTGTTCACAGACCACTAAGGTTGTGATTAATATATTTTTTCCTGTGAGTTAACATATTTGACAGGAAATAACAATTTTGTAAGATCCGATAAGAAAGGTGTTGCTGTAGTTGTCAAGAAGGATAGAAACAATATCTGGTATCTTGTGTCTGCTGATGAATAAGGTTTGAGTTGTGCAAGCAAGGACATATTAGCAATTAGACAGCTTAATATATTGAATGTGGTGCAAATGTATCTTAATAATGAATTCAAAAACACAAAGACAGTAAAATGGAAAGAATATTGTGTTGCTTCTAACCAATGAAATGATTTAGCAACAATGTGTTTGCAAAGCCATGACCTTTGTGGACAAGAACAGGCCAAACAGGAACATAGGAATAAGAATATGATCAGGTGTTCTCTTCCCATACTTATCACCAAAGATGTGTGTGTGTGTGTGTGTGTGTGTGTGTGTGTGTGTGTGTGTGTGTGTGTGTGTGTGTGTGTGTGTGTGTGTGTGTGTGTGTGTGTGTGTGTGTGTGTGTGTGTGTGTGTGTGTGTGTGTGTGTGTGTGTGTGTGTGTGTGTGTGTGTGTGTGTGTGTGTGTGTGTGTGTGTGTACACAGTATAGGTCTCAGGGTCATGTGTGGGGGATACAATCATATAAAAGGCAGCGTTCCCCAGTTCTGACATTCAGGAAAAGTGAGACGTGACCATGTTCTTCCTTGTCAGTTGTTTTGCTCTTGTGGTCTCTGCACTGGGTAAGTGTCTGGCGGTTTACCAGCAGATGCATTATCTGTAGAAAACCTTTCTGTGACTGTGTGCTAGAACACTTCTTGGTATATACATTCACAACATTGGAACAAGCATTTCCATTTTTGATTAGAGCTGTGTATTCGCAACAATCTGGCATTAAGCATCAAGATATAATTGTGATGCAATATACTGCGATGCTGAGCAGCCACATTGTAATTTTCAAAAATCTTATTTTAGAGAAATACACCACTATATGCAGAAAATCGTTTAAAATAGTTACTACTACACAATCAGAACAGTGGAATCTGCATTTGCATTTATTGCAGTCTCTAAAATCATAGCACTACATTGAGAGGGTACATACTGAATCTATGCAGATAAAAGAAAACAAATTTACTGAGTTATTTCAATGCAACTTATTAAAGTTAATTATAGCTATTTTTGTGAATTGATCACGAAATATACTATTGCATTACTAAGTAGCATCACGTACAAGAAATAACTGGATTCTTGTACCCCTTTTTTCGTTCGTGTGATTTGGCCTCAGGGTGTGGAGTACCTTCTATCAGGCCCCAAGTGAGAGGTAACGACAAGATTGTAAATGGACAGAACGCTGTGTCTGGATCCTGGCCCTGGCAGGTCTCCCTTCAGGTAAACCGAGTAATACAAAGTTAATCTGTAATTCAGAAAATTACAATATTGTTAATATGTAATGTTATAACTGTAGGACGGTAGGGGATTCCACTTCTGTGGAGGATCTCTGATCAGCCAGAACTGGGTTGTCACTGCTGCTCACTGCCGCGTGTCGTAAGTCATTTTTGCCATCTCCCACATCTAAATGAGAAAAGTCACAACATGTTCCCCTTTGTGATCACTTCTCTGTATGTTTGAATTTTTTCCAGCTCTAGGAACCACCGCGTGATTTTGGGAGAACATGATCGTCAGTCCATGCTGAGCAAATTCAGGTCAAGACAATTTCCAGGGTAAGCAACACCAAAAGTTCTCTTTATTTCAAAAAATATATAGTATCTCAGTGGATTTCCTGGAGAAACACTGGCATTCATGGCTCATGATTTGTGCTCACCTCTCCATCCAGGTCATCACTCACCCCTACTACAACGCCCAGAACTTCAACAATGACATCACCCTTCTGAAGCTGTCCTCCCCAGTTCAGATGACATCCCGTGTGACTCCTGTGTGCCTGGCCTCCTCCAGCACCAGCATCCCCACTGGAACCTCATGTGTCACCACCGGGTGGGGCAAGACCGGCCAAACCTGTGAGTGAGCCCACCTTCTAAGTATTGCACACGATGAACCATACCTCCTTGAGAACGATGCAAACATATTTTAGGACAGCTAGCCTCATTACCTTTATTCTATTTCGTTCTCAGCAAGCCCCCGCTACCTCCAGCAGACTTCCCTGCCTATGCTCAGCCCGGCTCAGTGCAAGCAGTACTGGGGTTCTAACAGGATCACTGATGCTATGATCTGTGCCGGTGCTTCTGGAGTCTCTTCCTGTCAGGTAACAACCGTGCCTGAAATACAGATTTCTGGGAAAAATAAACAATTCTTAAAAACTTAAAAATGGGTCAGATTTAAACCAGTTGTAATATTGATATGTAATATGTTTCATACAAATGTGTTGAATTATCAATAGTTAAACTTCATACAAGGTTTAATTCAAATGATGTGACCCCATGCATGTTTTTAAAAAGAAACAAATCTATTTTCAGGGTGACTCTGGTGGCCCTCTGGTCTGTCAGAACGGTGGAGTGTGGTCCCTTGTGGGTATTGTGTCCTGGGGCACCTCCAACTGCAACGTGCGCACCCCTGCAGTGTACGCCCGCGTATCCTACCTGCACAGCTGGATCGACCAGACTGTCGCTTCCAACTAATGTGCAAATAACACACTCAGAACACTTGCTCCTCACTGTGATCAACAAGTAATTCTATACAGCATTAATAATAGCTGTATCGTAAATGTTACTTTTCAATTGGCTTTGAATGATGCATTTGTGAAAACTCATTAATAAAATATAACTTGACTACAGTGTTGGTTTTCATGCTTTACAACAAATGTTAAGACATTACTACTTCTGACTTATGGTATTGAAATTGAGCAACTATTAGTCGAACCGCATAATCCTGCTTTATCCGACCATTTCTTAGTAACTTTTGAAGTACTGTTACTAGACTACAAAGCATTAGTCAAAAGCTCTTGCAGCAGAACCTATCTGTTAGTGCTATAGCCACATTTAAGGAAGAGATTCAACCAATACTTAACTCGATAGCATGTCTGCATGTAGGGGAGGAAACTTATACAAAATGTACACCACCCCAAATTGATCATGTTGTTGCTATAGATGCGCTGCGAATAAAATTAGATTCTGTTGCTCCTTTGAAAAAGAAGAAAATAAAACAACATAGATTAGCTCCATGGCATAATGCCGAAACCCGCAAAATAAAGCAAAAGTCTAGACAACTTGAAAGGATATGGCGTTCCACTAAACTTGAAGAATCTCGTTTAATTTGGCATATTACTCTCAATGAATATAAGAAAGCACTGCGTAAAGCGAGAGCAGCCTACTACTCTTCATTAATAGATGAGAATAAGAATAATGCAAGATTTCTTTTCAGCACTGTAGCCTGGCTGACAGAGAGCCACAGCTCGATTGAGCCTTCTATTCCCTTAGCACTCAGTAGTAATGATTTTATGTGCTTTTTTAACGATAAAATTGTTACTCTTAGAAACAAAATTAATGACCTCTTGCCTTCGACCAGTATAGTGTTATCAACAGCTCCCGGAATCGTAAGTTCTAATATTACACTAGATAGTAAACTAGAATGCTTTTCAGCCATTAACCTTGAACAATTACATTCAATGATTCTCTCTTCTAAACCATCAACGTGTATGTTAGACCCAATTCCAACTAAGCTGTGAAGGAAGTTTTTCCATTAATTAGCACTTCTTTATTAAATATTATGAATATGTCTTTATTATCAGGCTATGTTCCACAATCATTCAAAGTAGCAGTGATAAAACCGCTTCTTAAAAAGCACAACCTCGATCCAGAGGTTTTAGCCAACTATAGACCTATTTCTAATCTTCCGTTCCTCTCAAAAATTCTTGAGAAAGCGGTCGCAAAACAGTTGTGTGATTACTTAAAAAACAATGATTTATTTGAAGATTTTCAGTCTGGCTTTAGAACACATCATAGCACAGAGACAGCTCTGGTTAAAGTCACAAATGATATTCTAATAGCCTCAGACAAGGGACTTGTCTCTATTCTTGTTTTGCTCGATCTTAGTGCTGCATTTGATACTATCGACCATGATATCCTATTGCAAAGACTAGAGCACTTAGTTGGCATACAGGGAACTGCTTTAGGCTGGTTTAGGTCCTATCTATCTGAACGCTCTCAGTTTGTACGTGTTAACGATGAATCTTCCACGCAAACCAAAGTTAGCCATGGAGTGCCACAGGGCTCAGTGCTCGGACCTATTTTGTTCACATTATATATGCTTCCGTTAGGCAATATTATAAGGAATCATTCTGTAAACTTTCATTGTTATGCGGATGATACTCAACTATATTTATCAATCAAGCCTGATGAAATGAATCATCTAAATAAAATTCAAGACTGCCTTAAGGACTTAAAAACGTGGATGACCTTAAACTTTTTGATGTTAAACACGACCAAAACTGAAGTTATTGTACTTGGCCCGAAGAATCTACGAAACAAATTATCTAAAGACATACTAACTATGGATGGCATTAATTTGGCCTCCAGTGAGACTGTAAGGAATCTTGGTGTTATATTTGATCAGGATTTATCCTTTAACGCCCACATAAAATCAATTTCAAGGACCGCCTACTTCCATCTACGTAACATTGCAAAAATCAGGCATATCTTGCCTCAAAACGATGCAGAGAAACTAGTCCATGCATTTGTTACTTCTAGGCTGGATTATTGTAACTCTTTATTATCAGGGAGTACCAAGAAGTCAATCAAGTCGCTTCAGCTGATTCAAAATGCTGCGGCTCGTGTACTAACCAGAGTTAGGAAAAGGGACCACATTACTCCTGTTCTGGCTGCCTTACACTGGCTCCCTATAGAACACAGGATAGAATTTAAAATTCTTCTTCTCGCCTACAAAGCCCTTAATGGGCAGGCGCCATCTTACCTTAAAGAACTCATTATACCCTACTGTCCTACTAGGGCATTGCGTTCCAAGAATGCAGGGTTGTTGGTTGTTCCTAGAATCTTTAAAAGTACAATGGGAGCCAGAGCCTTTTCTTATCAAGCTCCACATTTGTGGAATCAGCTTCCAGTTTGTGTTCGGGCGGCAGACACCCTATCCGTTTTTAAGAGTGCGCTTAAGACCTTCCTTTTTGATAAAGCTTATAGTTAGGGCTGATTAGATTCAGCCCCTAGTTTTGCTGATATAGGCTTAGTTTGTCGGGGGACATCTTACTTCTTCCTTCTCTCTGTCTATACCCGTGTACACTCATGTTCCGATTAACCCAGCTTCCCCAAATGTCTTTCTTTTTGGTGTCTATATACGCTGGGATCCGGAGTCATGGATGATCCTGCGGTCCTGTGTCCTGGATCGCGAGCGCTGGATCTTGAGTCGTGGCTGTGGTCCTGGATCATAGGTCCTGGATGGATATCCTCGTGGATTCATCTTCCTATTATACACACATGCATTTCCAAACATTTGGACTACCTATGTTGCAAATGTATTATCTTTTCAATTTACACACGGCATCTATTGCACGTCTGTCCGTCCTGGGAGAGGGATCCCTCCTCTGTTGCTCTCCCTGAGGTTTCTCCCATTTTTCCCTTTAAACTGGGTTTTCTTTGGAAGTTTTTCCTTGTACGATGTGAGGGTCTAAGGACAGAGGGTGTCGTATTGTCATACTGATATTCTGTACACACTGTGAAGACCACTGAGACAAATGTAACATTTGTGATATTGGGCTATATAAATAAACATTGATTGATTGATTGATTGATTGATTGATTGATTGATTGGATTGATTGATTGATTGATTGATTGATTGATTGATTGATTGATTGATTGATTGATTACTAGAGAGATGCCCATTTAGCTCCAGCTATTTAAAGATATACTTTTAGATTCAGATAACTGTTGATCATGCATTATGTTCTAAGGAGTTGTTATTTT
The DNA here is from genome assembly GCF_902827115.2 of Pseudochaenichthys georgianus. Lineage (NCBI taxonomy): Eukaryota > Metazoa > Chordata > Actinopteri > Perciformes > Channichthyidae > Pseudochaenichthys > Pseudochaenichthys georgianus. Next base: position 24,947,663 of record NC_047518.2, read on the forward strand.
GTCCACTCCCTGTACATGACTTAATGCCTTGTCACAAAGCCATGGCAGCAGCAGAAGTACTGTTTCATTGGCAGCTGCATGAACTGAGAAGGAGGAGTAATAGGGGGGAGAATAAGTAGCGTCAGAGCCAGATAAATATCAACTTACAAATAAAAGACAGACCTTCGTTGCATCAGAATAATGGAGACTGGTAAGAAACTTTAAACAAAACAGTTATTGCAATGCTTTTATATAGCACTAACAGAAAGGTCTAACATTGTTTTTTCCAGATTCATTTGAAATGTGTGTGCAGAAACTTTAGTTTGAGTTAATAAGTTATTTTCTAAACACAAGAGTGATTGGGTAAAATGAGTGGAAAAGTCAACATGCAATCTAATACAAAGTATTTTGTGACTACTTAAATCAACTTAGATGTTGTATGTGGTCACACGAGAGGCCAATAATGTCAGTAATTGCACTTTTTTGTTGTTCATTGTTATGTGTTTGTGCCCTGATCAGGCGCTCCTAGTGTGATGTGTCATGTCTAGCTGTAGTTTCCTGTTATGGTTTTGTAGTCCTTATCGTTTCTCCTCCAGGTGTACCCATTTGTAATTAACCCAGGTGTGTCTTGTCTCGTCATTACCTCATGTATAAGGATTCTGCTTTCCCCTTTGTCTGTGGCTGATCCTGTCTGTGCAGTACGTGTTCTTGTCTGTCATTACTTTATATTTCCTTTGTCCAACCATGGTGGTAATTATTAATTAAATTCTTCTTTTGACTACTTCGGCTACCGTCTCCTTTATTATGTTGCCTTGACTCGACATTGAGCCTGCTAACAGTCAATGGTTACGTAATATGGGGGCTCGTGCCAAACTGATTTGAGCAGGAATTTGGTGGTGGCCGCTGAGCTTAGTCCACACTTTGAATTATGGTTGACAGTGTCGTGTGTGTGGCCCATGTTTTATACCCTCTTGGTAAATAATTCTCCAATAAGGAGCGTTTTCATCCAGCTAGGGCAGCTGGACCATTTTCTATGGTTCCTTCCTTCGCCTGGAAGACATACCGTCTATGCTGGTCGGGGTAGTAGGAAGACCCTGTCAGGCTCCTCCTAGGCCGGCGTATGTCAGCTAGTTAGTTATATAGGGGGTCTGATAGTGAGGGATGGAAACGTTTAAGGGATGGGCCTTAGTTTTTTTTTCCTGTTTTGAACACACGACAGTTGTTAATCTCTTGCGAATAATTTTGAGTGTGGATGCTTCAGAAGGTCATACCGGTGCTCTTCTCTATTTAGTGGATAGCGGTAGGGGAGCGGTGGCCAGAGTTATTAAGAACAGACTGTACAGACGTGTAGGGTGAAGCCGGTTTTGTTTGTTTTTTGTGTATATGTTAATTGGTTGGTCGTATATGCTGGTGGAAGCGGGATTGGTTCTTTAGTTTCTTCCTCCCCCGGTGTGACGGTACTAGGGCAGGTATGCCTGTGAAGGTATGTGATTTTGTGGCTAGGCCAACGGTCAACGTGTTGAGCTTGTGCACTAAGGAGGAATTATCGGGGATAGCAGAGCATTACGGTGTCAGGCTTGCCCCGAGCATGAAAAAGCAGCAGCAGCGGTTAGCGCTGGTGGAGGCTTTGACCGCCATGGAGGTTATGGAGTCTGTGGGCAAACCTGAGGAGCAGGAGGTAGTCACATGTGACCCGGTTTCGGAGAACCAGGTTTTGCTGAGGAAGATGGAACTAGAGTTTAAATTCGAGCAGCTGAGACATGCAGAGCGGTTATGCGCTCGGGAAGCGGAGGAGGCAGAACGTGGGCGTGTGCATGAGCTTGAGCTTGAGCTTGGAAGGCTTGGGGTAGAGGCGCGGGCAGTGCATCATGAAACTGGGTTCGATGCTACTAGGCACCTACGTCTGGTCCCGCAATTTTCCGAGAAGGATGTTGACAAATATTTTTCTATGTTCGAAAATATAGCCACAACTCTGAAATGGCCTAATGACCAGTGGACATTACTTCTCCAGAGCGCACTCACCGGGAAAGCACAACACGTTTACGCGTCACTTTGCCCAAACACCCAGGATTACGCCGTGGTGAAGGCTGCTATCCTTAGGGCTTACGAGCTTGTGCCGGAGGCGTATAGGCAGAGGTTTCGCGCTCTTAGAAAGAACAATGTGCAAACCTACGTGGAGTTTGCTTACGAGAAGGAGCTGTTGTTTGATCGTTGGTGCGCGTCGGAGAAGGTGGACACTTTGGTTAAGATGCGGGAACTCGTGCTTCTTGAGGAGTTTAAGTCATATTGTTTGCCCGATAATGTGGCGATGTACATTAATGAACATAAGGTGACTGAGTGCTCGGTGGCTGCGAGCCTGGCGGATGAGTTCGTGTTGACGCACAAAGTGCTCTTTGACAGACCTAATTATCCCGTGCGCAGGGTGGAGAGTAGACCGAGGTGGGACTTGGGTGACAGGCCTGTGGCCTCTGGCGGTGGCAGTGTGGGCCAGGTTGCTGAGCGGGGAATGAGGGGAGAAATGCGTGAGTGTTACCACTGTGGTAAAAAAGGCCACATAAAGGAGAACTGTTTTGCCCTTACCCGTCCCAGTAAACAAATATCGTTGATAATGACACCCACACCCACACACACATCTCTGAGTAGGGATGCCCAAAGGGGTGAGGATATGAAAGCGTACTTACCGTTCATCAGTGAGGGGTTTGTATCCTTGTCCGGCGAAGGGGTGAAGGTTCCTGTGACCATATTAAGGGATACGGCTGCGTCCCAGTCATTTATTCGGAGAGATGTGCTGCCTTTTGACAGTGGTTCAGAGGTGGATGCTGGGATGACTGTCAGGTCTTTTGGGATGCATGTCATGGAAGTTCCGCTTCACACTATCCATCTTACATCTGAGTTGGTGTCGGGGCCAGTGGTAATTGGGGTGGAAAATTGTTTTCCTGTCGAGGGCGTATCATTAATTCTCGGGAATGATCTGGCAGGGGGTAGGGTCCTCGTGAAGGCAGATGTGACTTGTGTGCCAGCAGAGTCTGGGGCGGTGGACGTCCTGGCGGATGCGTATCCGAGAGTGTTCTCCTCATGTGCAGTCACGCGGGCCATGGGTATTAAGGCTCTGGCCGAGGAAAAGGACGACGTGGACTTGTTTGATACCATCATAGCGACTGTTAACGGGGTGCCTGAGTGTCGTGACCCACTTATGGATAATCCCCAGGGTGCAGTACCACGGGGGCCTGAGGTGGAGGGGGCGCTCCCGGGGCAACCCGACTTGTGGTCATCATCTCAGTTTGTTCCTGAAATTGCCCCTCTTGAAGGTGATGCTGTTCTTCCATCTATTCCAGCCGGTCTCAGCCCTTTACTGCCCTCTACTTCCTCGTGTGAGTCTGCCAGTAGCGCGGCTGGGTTTTCTTTTGCTCGTGAGGAGCTTATCGCGGAACAGGGTAGAGATCCAAGCCTGTCAGGCCTTTTTGCGAACACAGCAGGAGTGGGAGAGAGTGAGATTTCTAAAAGTTGCTATATCCTGAGGGATGGGGTATTGCTGCGTAAATGGTCTCCTAGCCTCGACGCGTCAGCGGAGAATGATTGGAATGTGGTGACGCAGGTTGTGGTTCCGTTTAAATACCGTCACGATATTCTGTGTTTGGCTCACGATCACAGGCTCGCAGGACATCTGGGGGTCAATAAGACGTATGATAGAGTGCTGCGTCAATTTTTTTGGCCAGGGTTGAAACGGGATGTGGTGCAGCACTGCAGGGGGTGTTCAACGTGTCAGGTGGTGGGTAAACCTAACGGGGTCATTCCACCGGCGCCACTCTACCCTATCCCGGCAGTGGGGGAACCTTTTGAGAGGGTTATCATTGATTGTGTAGGTCCACTCCCTAGAACCAAGGCAGGTAATAGCTTTCTTTTGACCATTATGTGTGCCAACACACGGTTTCCGGAAGCAATTCCGCTGAAACGGATAACGGCCAAAACAGTGTCACAGGCCTTGGTGAGGTTTTTCTCCGTTTTTGGTTTGCCTCGCGTGGTACAGTCCGACCAAGGTACGAATTTTTTATCCCGCATCTTCTCGCAGGTTTTAAAGCAGCTGGATATATCGCATAGTTTCTCTAGCCCATATCACCCACAATCCCAGGGGGCTTTGGAAAGGTTCCACTCCACGCTAAAAACAATGCTTCGGGCGTTCTGTCGTGACACGAAGGACGACTGGGATGAAGGGGTTCATTTAATGTTGTTTGCCGCAAGGGAGGTGGTGCAGGAATCTTTGGGATTCAGTCCTGCAGAGCTGGTATTTGCGCATTCGGTTAGGGGGCCGCTTAAGCTGCTGAGGGAGAAGTGGTTGGGGGAGAGCGAGCCGAAGAACCTGTTAGACTATGTCTGTGGCTTTAGGGAGAAGCTGAAGAGGGCATGTGAACTAGCGAGGACACATCTGAGTGACACACAGGGGAGGATGAAGGGCTGGTATGACAGGAAGGCTCGGGATAGAACGTTTGTGCCAGGGGAGAGGGTTTTAGTGTTGTTGCCTGTCCCAGGCTCCAGCTTACAAGCACGGTTTAGTGGGCCGTACCTGGTTAGAGAGAAAGTAGGGGATTTGGACTACCTGATCGAGACACCGGATCGTGGGCGGAAGACTCGCTTGTGTCATGTTAATATGATTAAGCCATATTATGTGAGGGAGCCTCTGGTGAATCCTATTGACAGTATTGTTGTGCCCTCTGCGAGTGTGTCCACTGTGCCGGTGTCAGTTTGTATGTTGGCGCCATCTAGCGTTGATGAGAGTAATGACAGTCTTTGTTTTTCAGAGGGGGTTGGAGAACTGGAAGATGACGTCATTATTCCGTCCAAGGCGGTCGTGGAGGGACGGTTGACAAACACTGAGTCATTGATCACTCTTGACTGTCATCTTGGCCATTTATCAACAACGCAGCGAGATGATATCAGGGGTTTGGTTGGGTCTCATTGTGAGCTGTTCTCCGATATTCCTTCGCGCACTAACGTATTACAACATGATATCGATGTGGCGGAGGCATTACCCATTAAACAGCACGCGTATCGCGTGAATCCATATAAGCGGGCACGGTTACAGAAAGAGGTGGAATACATGCTCACTAACAATATCGCTGAGCCCAGTTTCAGCCCATGGAGCTCGCCGTGCTTGTTGGTTGATAAGTCAGACAAGACAGATAGGTTTTGTACGGATTTTCGCCGAGTAAATGACGTGACTAGGCCTGATAGTTTTCCATTGCCCAGAATGGAGGACTGTGTCGACAGGGTGGGGAGTGCGTCTTATGTAACCAAGCTGGATTTGCTGAAAGGATACTGGCAGGTGCCACTTACGGATCGCGCTAAACTAATTTCTGCGTTTGTGACACCTGACAGTTTCCTGCAATATACGGTAATGCCGTTTGGTATGCGCAACGCGCCTGCGACTTTCCAGAGGCTGGTGAATCGTGTTCTGTCAGGCGTAGCTAATTGTGAGGCCTATCTCGATGACCTCGTCATCTATTCTGACGATTGGGAGGGGCACATGGTTAGTTTGCGGGAAGTTTTTGACCGGCTTGGTCAGGCAAACTTGACCCTGAACCTGGCCAAGTGCGAGTTTGGCAGGGCGACCGTCACCTATCTTGGCAAGGTAGTGGGGCGGGGGGAGGTCCGCCCTGTCCACTCCAAGGTGGAGGCGATACTTGGCTTTCCAGAGCCTGCTACACGTCGGGACCTCCGGTGTTTTCTGGGGATGACGGGGTATTATAGGGGTTTTTGCAGGAACTTCTCAGCGGTAGCTTCTCCCCTCACAGATCTCTTGAGCCCGAAGATCCCATTTCAGTGGACGCCTAGGTGCACTTTTGCGTTTCAGCAATTAAAGTCCATCCTGGTCAGTGCTCCTGTCCTCGCAGCGCCTGTGTTCACAAAGCCTTTCAAGTTGGCTGTGGATGCTAGTGAGCTGGGCGCAGGCGCGGTACTTCTGCAGGACGATGACGGGGGTATAGAACATCCGGTGTCGTATTTTTCTAAAAAGTTTAATATACACCAGCGGCGCTATTCCACAATTGAAAAGGAGGCTTTGGCCTTGATTTTGGCTCTCTCCCATTTCGAGGTGTATGTCGGTTCATCCCAGGTACCGATTAAAATATACACCGACCACAACCCGTTGGTCTTTATAGGCAGGATGCGGAATTCGAACCAGCGGCTAATGCGCTGGAGCCTTTTCCTGCAGGCCTTTGATGTTGACGTGGTTCACGTCAAGGGCAAGGACAATGTGTTGGCTGACGCGCTATCACGGCTGTAGACAGGGTGAGGGGGTGCTATTTATCCTTGAGGTGGTGTGATGGTTTATCATAACAGGTCCTGTTATGGTTTTGTAGTCCTTATCGTTTCTCCTCCAGGTGTACCCATTTGTAATTAACCCAGGTGTCTTGTCTCGTCATTACCTCATGTATAAGGATTCTGCTTTCCCCTTTGTCTGTGGCTGATCCTGTCTGTGCAGTACGTGTTCTTGTCTGTCATTACTTTATATTTCCTTTGTCCAACCATGGTGGTAATTATTAATTAAATTCTTCTTTTGACTACTTCGGCTACCGTCTCCTTTATTATGTTGCCTTGACTCGACATTGAGCCTGCTAACAGTCAATGGTTACGTAGACACCAACTCCTCATTAGATGACACCTACTACTCATTAGAATACACCAACTCCACTGTGGATGAACAAGAAGATGGTAAGGTTGGCAGGGCCCTACAAACAACTTCGCTGGTCATCTACTGCTTGATATTTGCATTTGGGACTATTGGCAACAGTCTAGTCATCTACGTGACAGGCTGCAGGATGAAGAGAACGGTCAACTCAGTTTGGTTTCTCAACTTGGCCCTGGCTGACTTCCTCTTTTCAACCTTTCTGATTTTCACAATCATTTCTACCTCTCAGGGAAACCACTGGATGTTTGGACTAGTATTATGCAAGTTCAAAACCTTTGTGATTGTAGTCAACATGTTTGCCAGTATCTTTCTTCTGACAGCCATAAGTGTGGATCGTTGCTTCTCAATCTGGTTCGTGGTGTGGGCACAAAACAAGCGTACCGTTGGCAAAGCCCGGATCATATGCGCTGTCATCTGGATTACTGCTGGGATCTGCAGCGCTCCATATGCACATTTTCGAGAGGTTTGGCCTCATGGGGAGAAGATAATATGTTATGCTAAATCCAAACAAACATGGATTCTTGACATATTTCGATTTGTTATGGGCTTCCTGATCCCATTCCTGGTAATATGTGTCTCTTATGTGGCCATAGTTGTTCGTGCTGGGCACCTGAAAAAGCCAAGAAAACAGAGATGTTGTCGGGTCATTTTCTCTGTCGTTCTTGCATTCTTCATCTGCTGGTTGCCCTTCCATGTTTTTATTTTTGTACACTCTTATAACCCAAATCTCGATATCATCATTGTTCAGATTGTTGGTCCTCTGGTTTTGAGTCTGTGTTTTATGAACAGCTGCCTGAATCCCATTCTCTATGTTTTCATGTGTCATGAATTCCAGCAGAAGCTCAAGCAATCCGTGTGCTTTGCACTAGAAAGTGCACTGGCTGAGGACCACTTGTCATTTACGTCCTCTCGCTCCATGACGTCCTACCTTTCACGGATTTCTGGTAAATCTGACTCTACTGCACCCGTGGAGATGAAAGGCCCAGCCACTTGTTCAACCACATAACCAGTTTTTTATCATTGCACGGAGGGAGAGACACTGGGCACTGATGAAGATTAGTCAGAGTATATGATACTTGTAATCAATTATCACAAAAGTAAAGTAGGAACTGATCATGGAGTGTCGATAGATTAGTCCAGAGAATGATTGATGATATTTTGTATATTTGTGCATTTTTATGTTCTCTATATTATCACCCCTAACAGGTGTCTACACTTATCTCTGACACCCGTTATTTTGTTGCACCTGTGACAAGTTCCACCTTTTTTTTTTAACTATCAAATCTATTTTTGATGAAATCACAAAGTTCTCAAGATCAATAATTGTGTAGGGTGTGCTGTGGCCTTGCAATGTAAATACGAATGTCTGTGTATAAGAATTAATTATTTTGTACAATGAAATGATACCCATAAATTCATCAGATATGGAAATGCTTAAAATTACATGATAATGTGCACAGTAATGTGTTTTTTTACTTTTAAGTGTTGTAAGGCAAGGCAAGGCAAGTTTATTTATATAGCACTTTTCAACGCAAGGCAATTCAAAGTGCTTTACAAAAAAAAAATGAAAGACATTAAGCATTAAAAAAGAAAAGCTAATAAAATAAACATTAAGGAACAATACATGGATAAAAGTTACAGTGCAGTCTAAAATATGAATAGTTCAATTAAACATTACAAGAAAAAGTACATGGATAAAAGTTACTGTGCAGTTTAAGATATGAATAGTTCAATTAAAAGCAGCGACAAAAAGAAAAGTCTTCAGCCTGGATTTAAAAGTAGTAAGAGTTGCAGCGGACCTGCAGGTTTCTGGGAGTTTGTTCCAGATATTTGGAGCATAATAACTGAACGCTGCTTTACCATGTTTAGTTCTGACTCTGGGGACAGAAAGCAGACCAGTCCCTGAAGACCTGAGAGATCTGGATGGTTCATAGTTTAGCAGGAGGTCAGTAATGTATTTTGGGCCTAAACCATTCAGTGCTTTATAAACCAGCAGCAATATTTTGAAATATATTCTTTGACACACAGGAAGCTAGTGTAAAGACTTCAGAACTGGAGTGATGTGATCCACTTTCTTAGTGTTAGTGAGGACTCGTACTTACTTACTTACTTGTAAGCAATACAATTTCGAGCTTATTTACAAATGTTGTTTTGACATGCCTCAATAGCTGCATAATACTGTCACACAAAGCTGAGCTTCAATAATTGCGCTGTATGCATTTTTATACAGTGAATAAAAACATATTTTTGATGAGCTGTTCTCTTCCTTCTTCAGTGTTTTTTTATCTTACAGGAAACCAAAATGGTATGCTTGACTTCTTGCATTTGCAAAAGTACTTTGTGAATCAGATCCTCTAGATTACTCTATGGCACACCACAAATCAGAAATATTAAGAAAAGACAACTATGGGAGTGCACATTGTACTGTGTAAGCCTTTCTTAGTTTGGGAATTAACTAATCTTGATATACCACTATGTTTGATTGTCTAAAGTGAATTAGAAGACGACCCTAGAAATAGAAAGTACTAATAATTAAGGTTGTTTTATAATTATATAAATTGTGCCTCCTAATGACACTTGCAATTCAAAGGGTCGCTGCTCTGCAGTTTTGTAAATATGTATACTGTAGTACATACACTCTAAAAACAAATGCCTCGGCTCAACAAATAAAATCAACGCAACAGTTTGCCTCAATGTTTATTGAGTTAAGACAACTTCTAATGAAATTGTGTTAAAGCAACAAAGTTATTTGAGTTAGGGGAGAAGGCTTTTCCTCTACAATCAGAGGTGTTTTTAATTACCACTTACTTAATAATTGGTAGCATAAACACAAGTTTTGAAGTTGATTATTCAAAAGATTAAGTTGTTCCAACTTGTTTTACCACATGATTTAAATGTAATTTTAAGTTGTATGTACTTAAAGGTGGGGTAGGTAAGTTTGAGAAACCGGCTCGAGATCGCTAGAATTAGAAAATACACAACCGGAGAAAATCTGCCACTTCCTTACAGAGCCCCTCCTCCAACACACACGAACGCGCACATGACCAATGAGGGCACGAGATAAGTGTGTGCCCCCGATGGAAGGCTGACAGGCAGGTATAGGCCATCCAATCCGTTCAGCCGGTGTAGGTACCAGATGTGTTCGGGGTGTCACTACCCGATCCGTCCCCCTGCCCGATCGGTACTGCGCATGTGCGAGATGGTCCGACATATTGGACAACGCCGGACGGCAACCCAAGTAGGACAACATTGACACAGTGCCTTTTGGCAAAGCTCAAAAGGAAAACTCGAGAGATGAGTTATTGTTATTACAACGTGACTTCACTATTATTTAACAACTCTTTTTATTGGGTTCTTTTATTTGGGGTTAAGTACATTGTCAGAATAAGTGAGAAATGAATTTAACTTCTGTTAGACAGCTATCATACTGAATACATATTTACTGTGAATGTATGCAAACATGTATGGCATATGGCTGTCTAACAGAAGTTAAATTAATTTCTCACTTATTCTGACAATGTACATAACTCTAAATAAAAGAACCCCATAAAAAGAGTTGTTAAATAATAGTGAAGTCACGTTGTAATAACAATAACTCATCTCTCTCGGTTTTTCTTTTTGAGCTTTGCTAAAAGCCACTGTGTCAAGTGTCCATCTTGGGTTGCCGTCCGGACTTCCGGACTATCTCGCACATGCGCAGTACCGATCGGGCAGATCTGCTCGGGGTCCGTTACATAGATATATATATACACTAGATGGCTCACACGCGCTGCTGGCCAATGGAGACCGACGTTGCCACTTGGCCGCCATCTTGCTACAGGCAGTGCTCTCATTCATAACATGAATGTAAACACAAAGCCAGCAAATTCCTGTATCATAATGCAAGATGTTTTTAACAAGCCAAACCACTTGGAAGAAATCATGTGTAACTTAAGTTATGTTGAAAAGAAAGAGCAGTTCTGCCTCTCCCACAGCCATCTAGTGTTTATATATATATCTATGGTCCGTTACGCTCATAGATATATATAAACACTAGATGGCTCATGGGAGATTTTCCAGCGTAGCTGACTGGCCGCCATCTTGCTACAGTCAACAGTTACTCTGATTCGCGTTATGGTAGCTGTTGTAAGGTGAGTGATCTGCACAAAAATACTCGTAACTCGCTGAAATCTTGACTGATTTACAAACGGTTTGGTTTATTATAAACATTATTAGCATGGCTATGATACAGGATGCTTGGACATGTTGAAATTGCAGCTTTTCTTTGTGTATGTGGTTGTATTTATTAGCTGGCTAATAACAAGAGGCTGTCAGTGAGACCTAGTATTACAAAGTTCACCCAGCAACTTTACACCAGTGGGAGAGGCAGAACTGCTCTTTCTTTTCAACATAACTTAAGTTACACATGATTTCTTCCAAGTGGTTTGGCTTGTTAAAAACATCTTGCATTATGATACAGGAATTTGCTGGCTTTGTGTTTACAGAAGTACCTGACTATGCCGGACTTTTGTGCAGCCTACGGATGCTCCAATCGACACTGTCTGCAAACAAGAACCCGTGGGATCACCACATATGTTTATGTTTGCTCAGTCTAATAAACCCATAACATGGTTGTGAAAGAATACCAAAGCTGAGGCTGGACGATGATTGATTGTTAGTGTGCCATGTGTCACTGTGTGTCTTATTGGTTTTGTGGTATACTGTATTTTATTTTATTGTGTGCAAGACACATTTAAAACAAATAACCTTGAACCTTGAAGCCCCATCTCTCCCCAGCTGCTCCTGCTTCCTACATCCCCTCCACACCATACCAAGTTGTTCTTCTTAATAATAATAATACATTTATGTTGGGGGGCCGCCTTTCATAACACCCAAGGACACCTTACAGGGGCATAGGGGCAATATAGGGAACAATTTAAACAGTGGATTTTGTGATATATCAGCCGGGGTGAGTCAAGACAAACCACAAATGGACTACAGAAGGACATATGGTACAGTTTATATTATTCTTGGTCTTTTTTCAATAACATATTTCAAAGGTTCTGGATTTGTTTACAAATCTAGAAACTAAATACAAAACTAGGATGATATGAAGATCTCATGTCAAAAATAATTGTGATAAATTAGACAGAACTGGCCTGTCTGTGAGCACATTTTATGTTGGTTTGGTTCTTCTGATAAAGGTGTGAATATCTAAATAATATACCAACATATGCTATTGTCATTAGTTGTGTCCCTGTTCTTCAAGCTAAGGCATTGCTCAATTAACAACTCTTGGTTTACAGAGTGGTAACATGAGACCGATTGTTATATATAAAATATAAATGTATTTTAATTTTATAATTTATTTATAATTTATTTTAAATATTGACAATATAATAAAATAAATGGAAATATATACACCGGCAAATATTTAATATAAATACCTTGTGTGTGTGTGTAGCTATTGCTTTATCTGATTAATGTTATTTTCATATGAAAGTCCATGATTATAAGTATGCAGTATCATAACTACATCTTTGATGTTTATAAAAAACCAAACCGTTTGAAAATCGGTTGAAAATTGAGCAAGCTATGGTTATTTAAATAGTAAACCATAATGTTATGAATGAGAGCACTGCCTGTAGCGAGATGGCGGCCAAGTGGCAACGTCGGTCTCCATCGGCCAGCAGCGCGTGTGAGCCATCTAGTGTATATATATATATATATATATATATATATATATCTATGGTTACGCTTACCAATGACGTCACGCATTGGCCGTACGGCAACCCAAGAGGTAATAATAAAAATTAAATAAAACAGGAAGTTAACCTAAATTACATTTAAGACACTGCAACAAAAGTAACAAAAACAATGTAATATCCTTTTCCGTTTCACAGAACGTAAATTGGGTTATTTACATAATTATGTTTACACTGGTGACATTTACGGGACACAATTCACTGGGTTGTATAGTGTGTGTTGCACCACGGACGAGTTAGTGAGTGCACCTGTGTTGTGTTGTCATTCTAGCTTGTGTAGCGTGTATAGAGGCTTTGCATATGACGTCACGGGTGACGCGACGTCAGCCCAGCGGCCATACTGGAGTACCAAAACAAACACCGTAATACTCATAGCATACCTGTTTTTTATCGGACATATAATGGTGAACTTCTGTGCTATTGTTGGCTGCGGCAACAGAGGTGATCGAAACAGGGGGCCAAAGTCATTTTACAGGCTGCCGGCGGTTATAACACACCAGGGTGAAGCAATGTATGCACTTTCAAAGCGTCGACGGGAAACATGGCTCAATAGGATCGGACGGGAGGATCTCAAACCATCCAACCACAACTATACTCGCGTTTGTGGGGATCATTTCACGTCAGGTAAGTGTCAGGTTTTACATACAAACATTCAAAATCAACATACAACCCACTTATTAAGACATGTATCTTAACAAGGACATATGAATCCTGGAGTCTGTGTCATCGATCGACATATCAGATTGTGGAGTATCTACAAAACAAAGTCATCCCTTGGCTCAGGTCATCTTCCCACCAGTCTGTCAATCCCCTGCAGTGCTTCGTTTAACTGTAATTTAAAGAAATTCCTCCCCCTACTGGCCATTTGATTATATGTAAACAGTAAAGGCTGTACAGTCCCTGGCACCTTTTCAGAGGCTTTTGGTTTCCTCAATTATTTGTCATGTTCCAATGTCTTGACACCAGCATTTTAAATATATCTAAAGTCTGACTTCGCCTGTCAAAAGAGGTCACATTTGTATTAATTAACAGTTCACCCAGGATATAACTGACCTACAATCTGATTTATTTGCAGGTAAACCAGTGGCACTTTTTGACAAAAATCATCCTGACTGGGCACCGTCTGTCAAATTGGGCCACGAGAAAATTACAGCACCTTCCCCTGCTACACATGCCAGGTATAAACGCGCCAGAAAAAGGTCATCCATCGCACCACTTGATCTCTCCAGCATGGTGTCTGATATTCCATCTCCAGAAGAGCCCGCACCAGTCCTGGGAGCCACTGGGGCAGAAGAAGGAATGATTGAACCAGAGACTGGCACTGCAACTCAGACTGATTTGACTGGTGAAATGATTGACAAAATGTCATTTGAAATTAATAATGTAACAACAGAAAATGTTAACTTAAAAGAAAAGCTTGTAAAGTCCACAATTTCAGAGAGTACATTTAAGGGCGATGATGACCGTGTGCGGTTCTACACTGGACTTCCTACTTTTGCCATTCTAATGATGGTATACAATCTTGTGGAACTGCACATCAGTGTGAACGCTAAGAGTTCACTGTCTAAATTTCAACAGTTTATACTGACACTAATGAAATTAAGATTAAACCAACCCCTGCAAGAGCTGGCTTATAAATTCAACACATCCACGTCTACAGTATCCCGTGTGTTTACCTTGATTATCGACGTCATGTTTAAACGTATGAGTTTCCTTTTGAAGTGGCCATCTCGAGAGGAACTCCAACTGACGATGCCTATGGATTTCCGCACTCATTTTGGTACTAAAGTGGCTGTTATAATAGACTGCTTTGAAGTTTTCATTGACAGGCCATCAAATTTAATGGCACGGGCTCAGACTTGGTCAAACTACAAACATCACAACACCATAACATTTCTCATAGGAATCTGTCCGCAGGGTGTTATATCATTCATTTCAAGGGCATGGGGTGGCAGGTCCAGTGATAAGCATATTACAGAAAATTGTGGCTTCTTAGATAACATTTTGCCTGGTGATTTGATTTTGGCAGACCGAGGTTTCAATATAAGTGACTCAGTGGGTTTCATGTGTGCTGAGGTTAAGGTGCCTGCATTCATGAAAGGCCGGAAACAATTATCAATGAAAGATGTTATTGACACAAGGAAAATTGCTAACGTGCGAATTCATGTTGAGCGTGTCATAGGATGTGTAAGGCAGCGATATACCATTTTGGGAGGACCAATTCCTATAGATTTTTTACTTTCTAAAGATGTGGATGGAATTACATTGATGGATAAAATAGCTGAAGTGTGCTGCGACCTGAATAATGTGTGTGATACTGTAATACCCGTTGATTGAGCCTTTACATTCTGTTACACCCCAATCAACCCATATCAGATTGAAAAATATGATATGTTTGTATTGTAATTATTATTACATTATTGTCAATGTTGTACTTGGTCAATTAAATGTCTTGATAATCAGAAAAGTGATTTGGGGTTTGGTTGTGTAGGGGAATGTTTGAACAATTATTTAAGATGTTTTCAGGCATGGAAGATTAATGTTTTTCTCTCAAGTTTTCTATTGTCAGATTGGACACATCCCAAATTGCTTGAATGTGGTTTCAGACCTGCACTGCGCACTAGAATAGTACTGGTAGAATATTCAAGCTTGGGTAAATACATTTGGAAAAAAACAATTGAAAGGGCAAAGTATTATATTTATTACAGGTTTCCAATTTACCCATTGAAAAAGGGTGAAAAACAAGTATGCTCCTTTAACTGTAAGCTGCAGAGATCACCTCACATAACAGAGATACATTAACATTGTGTCCATATTACAGTTTTTTTCAATGCTAAAACACATTTTTTGAAAGCAGGGCTTATTTTCTCAAAACACATTCACAAAACCATACACACAAAGTGCAAAACACCTCATATATAATCACATAAATATATACACTGTCATTCAGATTGATTAATACTTCTGTTTCTTTTGAGAGGGGACATGCTGATGACATTTGTCACAATACCAGCTTCCTTTGGGGGCAACTGTTATACCAACACATTCAAAATGAAACCAGGTAGTTTCACAATTTGTGTTATCACATCCTATCATGGGAAGCTTTTCCTCTCCACGACAAAGGCACCATTTGGGTACCAGTGGTTGGGTATCGGTTGGCTGAGTCAGAGTGGCACATACAGCAGGGTCTGGTATCAGGCAGAGAGGCCTTTTTGGTGCAGTAATGGAGACTGGTGTAGTTGCACTGGGAATTCTGGTGAAGAATTGCCCACTCAACTCGAGGAGAATGACCTTCTGAAAGAATTCATGAGCTTTGGGGTGTACCTTCTCCCAAAAGTCAATATCTGGGGTTATGCGTTCAAGATGAATCTTTCCATTCACCCACAGAACAAAGTCAGCATATTCAACATCGCATAGAAATAACTGGGTCTGCACTTGATAGAAATAGGCATGGTCTTCTTCAGCCTGTCCTGTCCATCACGTGATTCCAGACATGTATGGTCTGACGGTGCAGCAACACAGTAGGGGCATTTAATTTCCAAAACACCTACACCACAGCACTTGCAGGACACAACACCATCTGGAGTAGCACCTAAATATGGAAATGTTGGCGATAACACGAGCCCAGAATCCTGGCAAATGAAACTGTCATGTTGATTCATAATTGCAATGTAATCTTCACGTGCTGATTTCTCGTGATTACATCCCCATTCAGTAGCTGCAGTTTTAAATTTGTGGCTTCTGGGTAACAAATAGCTTTAATCAAGCTAAGCGATGGTTTACTTGCACTTGTTGAACATGCTGCCTTCATACGAGATGCTGTAATCCGCCCAGCTCTGTATCGATACCAGAGTTTGGATTTGGCCTGTGTTTTTGTTGCCTTCTCAATGACATCCGCCTCCGGCTTG
Organism: Pseudochaenichthys georgianus; assembly: GCF_902827115.2. NCBI lineage: Eukaryota > Metazoa > Chordata > Actinopteri > Perciformes > Channichthyidae > Pseudochaenichthys > Pseudochaenichthys georgianus. The sequence continues at coordinate 24,963,979 of NC_047518.2, forward strand.
GTGATAGCTACATTGATCCCTTGGCAATGTTCTGTAAGCGCTTTATGGTCCATTTCTAGGCAGTTCTCACTTTTTAAACTAGAAAGCGGCTTAGGAAATGTTGACAAAGTCACTTTTGGGACAAAATCGGCATTGTGTGGAGCTGAGATTGTCAATATTGCACACTTCCTTCCAGTAGATTTCAGTGATGCCAGGAAAGACTGTTGCTCAGCATCTGTCGCTTTTGGAATTTCCCTCGAGTGACGTAAAAGTGGTGGTGTTGTTGTTGTTGTTGTTAAATTAGCTGCATCACCAAGACTGTCAATTGCTTGGCTTAAACGATTCCTTCGTGTTTTAGCCGAACTAAAGTCAATGTCAGCAACAGGGGAAGGTGTTACATCCTTCACTGATCCAGGTAGAAGCCAATACGCCTTTTCCTGGGTAACTGTCTTGGCATCACGTATCCGTACAGATGTTTCAATGTAGAACAGGAGAGATGCAACATGGGTACATGTCGATCCCAAACCAGCCTTGCAGTTGCAGTTAGCTGTGATGACGGCACCATCCTTCTTCATCAGTACCCACGGACATGTTGGCGGCAGCCCAATACTCTGAGAATGCAATACCTGAAAAATAAAATACAAAAATATTATTGGATTGTTGACTATTTAGAACCACCAATATTTTGGTCCAACTTTACTTTCAAATACTGATTGTTTACACAACCAGTGGGTGGTCAGCTCTTGTCATATTCCTATGCTAGGTAGCCCATAACAGAAGCTGACAACCAAGAATAGGTTCACAACTTTTGTAATTTAAATATATTGCAATATATAATAAAGCTTTAGTTATAAAGACCTTTTCATAAAGCACGTGTAGCTCAAAGTGCTTTACAAAATGGCACACATCACAAGTTAAAAATAAACCACAAGAAATTCCCCTCAGATCAGATGTTAAGACCTTTACAGGTGCATGCAGCATAGCAACAACATATAACATTTTAACAGGTTAAGAGACAGGAGGAGGTAAAAGGTATGATAATAAAAATAAATAATAAGACACAAGACTAAGTTTATTGATGCAACAATATCCCTATAAATTAAAGTAAACATAAATACAAAGCTGGTGTTTAAAAATGTCCACTGAGTTGGCCTCTGATATTTCTTGGTAGGGTAGTGCAGCCTCACCCATTTCATTTTGGGGGACTTTAGGGATATTTAAAAAGCCAGCTGAAGAGGACCTCACGAAATATTTACTCACTTTTCCAGCTATTACAGCCACATCTCCTTGATATGCAACGCAAACGTCGCGGATCCACCCGGATGTGAACTGGTTATGTGCATCGAGTCCTTTGTACGCCTTCATTTCCTCCATGGTGTACAATGGAATAGGCGAAAAAACGAGGTAGTTCACGATATCAAAGTAGGAAAGTGAAGGCCATGAATTTATGTCGGTGCTGTAATCATTAACGGGAATCAAATAAGGGTCCACCGAACCAATCGACGCACATTTGTCTCTGTAAACGGTCTTATCCTCCGGGTTTAGTGATTCGTAGTATCCTTTCATTTTCGCCATTTTTGAACGCTCCCGCCAGTAGAGTGGTACGAGTGGTACTCCAACATGGCTGCCGCGAAATCCCGTGACGTCATTAGGAAGCCTAAGACATACAAGACATACAAGATTCCAGGGTTGCCAACTCTCACGCATCTGGCGTGTGACACACGCTTTCACCCTCAATCTCACGCTCTCACTCTGCCCAAACTATTCTCACGCCAAAAACAAGAATACTGAAGACTAGAAACGGTTTTGAAAACTTTTGTCAGGTAGTGATCGTCTTCTCAATAGAACATCTTTGATAATGTGTCTTCTGGTCAATCAGAATCAAGATAACGGCGTGGTGTTGCAGGAAGTCCCGACGGAGAATACTTTTGCTGTAGTACATCCAGGGGTTAAATTGGGCCGGGGCTGTCCGGGGCTAAGCACCGGCACATAGGAAAATGCTCTGACGTCATGCCCCTCGCATATTTTTAACAATGTATGCAGCATGCCTATATTATATGTTAACACACAAAATATATACATATTAAAACTTTTCTTTCTATATGTTTAAGGTTCTTAATAATTCGAAAAATCAATAAAACACTCTTTCTAGCTGTAGGGAACATAAATAAGATGACGCACTTTTCAAATTCCAAAAAAAAGGTTACAATATTACGATTTATTGGAATTAAATCAAATCAGAGACCCGGATGTACAGTGGAGATTAAACTGTTCATTACCTTATAAAAGCAAATACTGTTTATGTTTTTTAATTAAATTGTCACTTACATTTACCAAAACAAATACCAATTATTGTATTTTATGTTTATTTTTACAAAATTACTATATACTGTCTTTGTCAATTTAACCTGCTTTTATTGTACCCCTCTCATGAAACAACTGGCCCCAGCCTGATGCTATGTATGTGTGTGCATAAAGCTGAGATATGCATATATTTATTTCCTTTCTCTTTGAAAGTTTCAGAGTTTAAAGTGAGGCATGATGCAGAAATGAGTGAAGCAAAAAGGAGGAAAGTTATAGACTTCTTAAAAAGGTATCAAGACATCACTGCTACTTAGCGTGTCAAAGCCATGTGTATCTTATTTATTCACCATAAGTTCCTTTGTTAATTATCCTACATTTAAATGCAGAGTTGAGCAGAACAAGGCAGGTGATGGGCGAGCAGGGCAGCTTGGAAAAGAGAGAGGATCAGAGCAGCATAAAGAAGGGAAGGGAGTGGAGGAACTTGAGGAGAGGAGAGCAGGCTGAGGAGAGCAGAGCAGCCTGAGGAGGACAGAGGAGCAGAGCAGGGAAGCAGTGTAGGAAAGGCTGACAACTTGCCTGACTGCTGGAATCAAAGTCAATTGGAATATTTTACACAGAAATATACATTTCTAATAGTTGGAAATAAAAAAAATGGGATGCAAATCATGCAGGGAAGCGGGATCCCTTGGGGCGATGAGAACAGGGAAACAGAGGTGCTCATTCTCTACTGAATGGCAGAACTGTAGGGTAGGCCCATATGGCAACAGCAATGAGAAGCAAATGAAATCTTTGAGAAAGAAAATAAATGAACATAGTGTCTCACAGAGTCACAAATTAGCACAGGACAAAGACAAAATGAAGAAGCTTTAAAATCAAGCTTTCTAAAAACTCAAAAAGACATTTTGGCTTCCACCCATAATGTCTTTAGAACGGCATACTACATTGCAAAAAATAACCGGCCATACTCAGTGAAGAGGAATCCCTCTTTCAAAAGGTCAATGTTCTTGATACAAAGACATGGCCAAGCCCTCTACCATGTATGTATGGTGAGTGTGAAATAAGAGAGCTATGCACTCTTTTGAAAATTGGATTCTCTGGTGTTAAGCAAAGTTATAGGGACTTTAAGGAGAATGCCAGTGTGCCGATGCACATGTCCCTTCTAAAGCTTAAGAATGCAGTGGAAACCATTGCTGTGAGCAGTGCAGAGTGTGAGAGGGGTTTCTCAGAAATGAATGCAGTTGTAATATCAATGCGCTCACAACCTGAAAACTCAAAATGTCTCTGCTCTAATGTTCATTCAAATGGTTGGACCTCCTCTTACCTCTTGGGACCCCACAAAATATGTGAGGAAGTGGGTAGCTACCAGAAGGTCTGCAGACCATTTAGCCTGTAGACAAAGATGCACGACTACACAGGCTTCCCCTATCAGCCCATCTGGGATTTGATGAAGTAGCTGGTCGTACATACAGTAATGTTGTTGAACTGCTTATATTGATGTGGACTTTCATTCCTCAATCAATTCAGATAATATGTCTCTGTACTCATATAGTTGTTTTTTAATGTTCTTGAGTAAGTGTGCAGGGAAATGTTGACTTAAAATGGCAATTTGAAGGTCTGTAATTTGTGAAAAATGTTTGTGTATATATTAAAGGTGGGGTAGGTAAGTTTGAGAAACCGGCTCGCGATCGCTAGAATTTGAAAATACACAACCGGAGAAAATCTGCCACTTCCTCACAGAGCCCCTCCCCCAACACACACGAACGCGCACATGACCAATGAGGGCACGAGATAAGTTTGTGCCCCGATGGAAGGCTGACAGGCAGGTAGGTCATCCAATCCGTTTAGCCGGCCCGGCTAAACGGATTGGATGTACTTTTACAGTATTACGGCTTCTACAGATGACTTTTTTTATGGATTTTTTGTCAAGCACTTAAGATATTCATTGCTATCGGGATGTTAAGAGCATTCCATGGAATATAACAAAAAGTGTATCTCGAGCCGGTTTCTGAAACTTACCTACCCCACCTTTAATAATTTCAAATGTAAATTCATTCCAGTTAAATAATACTAATAAAAAGACGGTCTATTTGACATACTTTCTATGTTTACTTTCTCGATTGGTGGCATGAAATAGTGCATCTGATACAGGAGCAGTTGCTTTAGGATTGGGCATCATATATTGCCCCCCCCCAAAAAAAAACACAGCCCCCCCACATATCAAATCCCAATTTAACCCCTGAGTACATCTATACATCGATACAACATTACGTGTTGATAGAAATCAACACGTAATGAAATAAGACCCCACGGTTTGATGATTGATAGGTGTGTGGGCTGTCTTTCATGTTGACACACAGAACAATGGGGGCTATCAACCCTTATCCACAATGTAAAGTAATTCACAGCCTCTTCCCTCTTCTCTCTGTGAGGAGCAGCAGGTTCAGCTTTCAGAACAAAGTAACAAAAAACTAAAATGGCATTCATTTGTTTAAATATGTCGTGTAGTAATAGAGATGTATTTATTTTTCTTCTCAAGAGAGTACCAGAATGTGTATTTTATGTTAGTATTTCAAAAAATCTCCTGGGGGAGAATCCCCCCAGACCCCCCTACAGGGGTTGGGCTTTCAGCAGTTTTCAGCATGTCAACTCTTTCACCTGTGGGTAAATTGCAGGATTTGCTCCAGGTCGCCCTTTTTATTTACTACAAGACAAATATGCCTTTTTATTTCATACAGTCCAATTTGGATTGAGACAGGGAACTAATCTAAACCTCACGCGTGGCGTTTCACTGTCAAGGGGGAGCGTGTATGTAATTACATTGCAAATACTGACTTCACCCCACCACTGTATGGGTTAGCCCTACCATAGATAACCCAACAAAAATACTCTCTGGCAACTGCCGACCCGTATTGCGCAAGCGCAGATCTAAGATCCAGTAGAAATGATAAAAAAGTAAAAGTCTGCTGCTTATTGTTCTACTAGGCCAAAATATAGTGTGTTAATTAATATGTTTGGCAGTTTGGAGTAAGTCTGTAGATTTGTTTGTGTGTGTGTTTCATGTATAGGCCTCTCACGATAATACATTTGGTTGGATACATTTTCCAGGAAATTATTGCGATAAACAATAATATTGTCGGCACCCTTGCATGACCATTTTAGACCCCTGACATAATGATAATATATAATAATAATTGAAGTACATCCTTTCGAACTGCTAGTCACATCCTCATGTAAATGGAAATTTATCGAGTTCATTTTTATTTATCGTACAATAAGTCAATTAATTGCTTATCGTGACAGGCACACAATAAAACAGTGGAAACAAACATGTGTTTGACTTTCATTAGTGAATGAAACTTTGTGCCCTTTATAGTCTGTGTCCAATTTTGTGTATTTGTATATATTGTATATATATCCTATTCAGATTAATGTCGATTGTTATTTTTTATGTTTGAATGTTAAAAAAGAACAATCGACAGTGTTGTAGAGCCGATTAATGGGAGTCAGCAGGATGATCTTGTATACTGTACACGCTGCATTACTGGTGTCACCTATGGATAGGATGGTTAATTAAGAACTAACATGCTACTAGTATGCATTTCAGAAGAAAGTGAGTGAAGCCATAAATGTTATCTATGGGCTTCACGTATAGACTTATTAATGCTCCAAGCCGGACCTCTTGTATTTTTAATATTGGCTGTATTCTCTTATACATATACTCTTGTGTTAGAGACAAGGAAGCAAGTTTGACATTTTAAAATAATCACAATTGACTTCAATGTCGATGCTACAGGATAGAGGAATTGTTTATTCAAAATTCTTAAAATTGTATGAATACAGTCCTGCATGAACACATTCCAGCACAGCAAATTGAAGCAAACTTGAAACTCCTTCAAATAATCTTTTTTTTCTGCCGTGATGTAAAATATAGTCTTAATAGGGCTGAGGGATCTGTTAATGCTTTCCTTTGAATAAGTGTTTATTCAAACATGGACTGTTACACTGTGGCTTCCTTTTAATTGCATAGTCCATTCTGTGGTGGAGAGCTGCAGTACGAGGCAGTTAGCGATCATAGAGCTCCTTCATCTCCTTCAGGACCTTGATACTCTCGCTGTATCTCAACTGGTTCTTGTTAGAGCATTCCTTCCATCTGTAATTAAAAAAACGAAATGTGTCAGCTCATCTCACAAACCGTGACGGTTCCAGTTGTTTGAAAATCTGGTTTACTCACACACTTGCTCTAAAGTGACCGAATCGATACCGGCAACAATTCAAATATGTTTCATGTTTACCAAGAGAAACACACCCATGCGTGAAACCCTGCCCTCACGGTGGGTTGACTACAGTGCACAGGGCAATGCAAATGTTTATAATTATTCTCATTTCAAGGAGCTTTTAATGAAGAACATACTTGTGCCTTATCTTTTTCCAACGCTCCATGTGGTCACATATGAGAGAACCTGATACAGGAGCTGAATCTGTCAACTGTGGAAAGAAAACATTTTCAGATTTAGTTTATTAAACCTCTCTTGTTTTCCTTCTAGCTATGTTATAATACATGTGTGTCATTTAATATCACTAGTATTCAGACAATGAATGATTATCATGCATATTGTTTGTAGAACCTTGGTAACAGTGGGTTTTTCAGTCAGTGGGATCCTGAGGTTGATGGGTTCACCAGATGAGTTGACAGGACAGGCTGTTGGAGGAGGCAGTCTGTACACAATCTGGCCTTTACCATTCATCATGTCTGTCATCTGGAGAAAGAAAGACATGTGGGTACAAATACAGGTTAACAGCTATTTACATAAATTATTCCTGGATTTATAATTCCCAAAGATCATGGCATAATGGCAAGAAACAACTAAGGATGCATTTAGTACTATACACAAGTAAAACGTATTGATCAAAATCAGAACTAAAGTTTTACAATTAGATGGAAAGGTTCAATTACCAAATGAAACACACAAAACGTTTATGCAATTATCCCATTTTAGTTTAGCAAGGATTCTGAAATATCTTCTGTAGAGACATTCAACAACCATCATCCATCATATAGAATTATGTTTGAGGTGCTCACTGAAATTGTATTTTCCAGAAGGGACTGGGAGCAGAGCACAATACTCCTGTCTTTAATAAGAGTTTTATATGTGTTAGCCACAATGGAGCAGCCTTACGCAGGTCAGACTTGCAGAGTGGTAGTGGTTTGTAAGAGCAAATTATAAATGCAATGTTCCGTTAACGTTTTGTCTTATAAAAAGGTTTTTGTAAAACTATTTAGTGTCCAAATATTTTTTTAGGTATTTTTTTAAGTATATACAGACGTGTACAATTTTCAGATGCAGACACTGTGCTTCATTTTAAACAATTCCTGGCCATCAAAAAATATGCTTGTGAATAAAAAAAAAAGATAATCCAGTATCATGGGTAGCTTCACCTCGTCCTCCACCATGCTGTGGGGGGGGCTCGGGGAAGCAGGCGGCACTCGAACAGATGGGTTGTTTCTCATCCAAGCACGGCAAATAGGATACAGTGGGGTGCTGGTGTTGAACTGAGCCAGATCCACACTGCGATCAAACAACTTAATAATATAAGCATCTAACAAGGGGAGAAAGACAGACAATAGAAAGAAAAAAGGTAAGGAGTTGTGCAATAAAGTGGTAGGTAAGGTGACCACACAGTAATTCAGGGATAAAAAGGACACATTTTATGATTTCTTATATTTTCAAAACATTTACTTTGTTTGTGTTGATTGCTTTCTGGTATGCCCTCATCCATCTCTTTTCGCTTCTTCCTCCGGTGCTGTGGGAATCGAGCTGACGGCCTGGACAAATCAAAACAAGCATAGGGCCTTTAGATTTAGATTATGGTGTGCAAACAATGTAGAACTATAAAACAGGAAATGGCAAGGTTTGATTTTGAGCTACAAATGCAGATAATTAAAATAAAATGTTAAGGTATTGTCAACCCAGTAGAAAAAAGACACTTGCCTTTTTCCAGCAGATGATGGAGACAAATCCCTAGAGATGGAAAGTAAAACATGAAATATCAAAACAAGCTTTAACACTTTGTATTTATTTAATATTGAAATAATATAGATATGTATTTATTTATTAATAACGTCACCAGCTACAACATATTATACTGTACATTTTACAAATATTTTTGATTCATACTTGTTTAAGGAATCCGCTGATATTTTTTCAGTATCCCCTTCATTTTGTTCCCTGTTCAAACACAACGACATTAGTCTGATTGTAAAATAGTGACAATGATGAGATGAGTTTAACATGTTAATATTAACTGACTTTTCACTTTCACTCCTCTCCACAAGTCCCTTGAGCACATCATCCAATCGGCTGCGTGCACCAGCACCCTCTGAATCTGAAGAAGCATTGATATAAGATGTAAACAATTGGGATTTTATAAAAATAAAAAAAAGCAGTAACGTAATGGACCACACTCAAAACGAAGAGTTAATTTGAATGCATGGCAACTTTATCACTGCATGTAGGTAGTGGCTGACCAAATGCAATACGTGTGCTTAAGTCAGGGGGACTTGATCATCGATTACATTCATTTAAAGTGAAAAATGTAGCAGCGTTACTCACCTGGCCTTTCAGTCTTTATCTTGACGTGGTGCATTATCCCCACCTATTTGTAACGTCAGAGTTAATTGGGTGAAAGCCAACTTTTAGAATGCGGCGTTCACTCTCGGGTTTGTTTTCTGTAACTGGTGCTACTTGACAATAGCATATGGCTGCTACAGGACGTTGTCTTACTAACGTTTGCCAATTTAGCTAGCCGTTAGCTGCAGTTATCTTACTGTTTACAATCAGCTAGCCACCTGTTTGTATAAAGTTAAAGCTAGTTTTTCAAGCTCAATAATATCTACATTCACCGATGACAATTAGTTGACTGACTGTTTCCCGTGGTGATTTTTATACATTAAAATAAAGGTCAGACGTGTCGTTTAAAGACCGTCACGTTTACTAGCTCAAATGACCGTTGCTAACTTAGCTTGTTTTCGATCGACCAGACTTTCCTCTTCCGCGCGCTTCCGGTTTCCTATTGACTGATTGGCGCTTGGGCTACGAAGGCGTTCTACGTGATTGGGTAACTGTTATGTCCATCATGAACAAATCCGGTTCCTATTGGCTGTAAGGCTCTCAGTAAATAACGTTCGACATAAACAGTGGCGCTTTCTTCTGGTTGTATCGGTTATGTGATATATGTCAAAAAGAGCAAAGTAATTATGTATTTAGTTTACTATTTTTAATCGTTGGATGTATAAGACCTTTCCATGTTTCCGCTGTAGCATCTTAATTTGCTATTTTATGCATAATTTGTGTCGTACTGGCGAGTGACTCCATGGTAACTTTCTTTTGTGGACATGCCAAGTCAACTCAGCAGGCCGGTGAATAATGTGCTATGATGTTAGTTAACAGTTAGTTACAATTCTGTAAAGTCAGGCTGACGTGACGACCCAGCTATAATTTATATAATTAATTTATACTAATTTGGGATCAGATATAAATCTGAAGCACAAACCATTTATACTGTGCATCCTGTTTTCTTGCTCTTAAGAATCACCTCTGACTTTCAAAAGCTGTAATGAAATCCAGGTAAGATATACATATCACATTATTTATAATACCCTTAACAATAGCTACAGTTGGTCACAAATGTAATGTTTTTTTTTTTACAGTGCACCTGTGTTCACAAGGCAGAATCCCTTCGAGCCAGCATCCAAAGTGGGGAAGGCACATTATCATCCATCCTGTAAACAATCCCTGTCAAAGAAAGAGAAAAAACCGGTTTGTTTTAAAGCTGACTCCAAGTTTAGCCTACTGCAATTATTAAGTTATCTCAAACATGTCTCTCACTTTGTTCTTTTGCAGACTCTGAGTCCAGAACGTTTAAACCAACAATCCAGTCCACAATTACACAGTCTGAGCCCAGAGAGCCAACGGCCGTATGAGAAACGTGACCTACACTTTGTTTCCACGGATAGACAGCCTGCGTTTGAAGAATCCTGGCCCTCCACCGACTGTGGATCTTCTCCTGCCAGCAGTACTTCTTCTAACATGGAGACATCTAAACAGAGTGCTAGAGCAGGAAAATCCACATTTTCCTCAGAGTTTGAAGTTCAGCAGAGTTCAGTGATGGCAAAGTAAGTTTAAATTACTCAGAATCCAGAATATATCCTGAGTAGCAATACTTATGCACTAAGTTATCATCTTTATTAGAACTATTTTTCTTGCAGTAGCAATATATGAGGCATGACTGAACATTACCATGGGATGGTCACTGTGATATAAAGATTGGGAGATAAAGAAACTGGTTAGTGGTCCTTTACTATTTATATCACTAGTCATAACACACATTGATATTTTCTCCCTTAGGTACATAGATCGCTTTCGCAATGGTCAACCACAGAGTCGAGAGGAGCGCCAGCAGATGCCTTCTGCCATAGAAGAGAAGCAGCTGCCTTTTTGGTGGATGTCACCCTCATCTTTACCTTGCAGTTCAACACCAACTAAAACAACAGACAGAGGTAGATTCTCCCTTTTAATGTGTACTTTTTATACACTGAACAAAAACATAAACGCAACACTTTTGTTTTTGCTCCCATTTTTCATGAGATGAACTCAAAGATCTAAAACATTTTCTATATACACAAAATAACCATTTCTCTCAAATATTGTTCACAAATCTGAAAAGATCTGTGATAGTGAGCACTTCTCATTTGCCGAGATAATCCATCCCACCTCACAGGTGTGGCATATCAAGATGCTGATTAGACAGCATGATTATTGCACAGGTGTGCCTTAGGCTGGCCACAATAAAAGGCCACTCTGAAACGTGCAGTTTTGCTTTATTGGGGGGGTCCGAAAACCAGTCAGTATCTGGTGTGAGGGGTAGGGTTAGGGCAGGGGTCGGCAACCCGCGGCCCACAGGCCGCATGCGGCCCTTTAAGCCCTCTGGCTCCCTTGAGTTTAGACAAAAATAAGAAGGAAATAAAATAAAAGTATTTGTAGGACTATTTATATTTTGTTGGATGGTTGAAAATGTTTCGTATGTTGTATTTTGAGGTGATACTGTGACACATAAATAAAAAACAAAACGGTTTTAATTAGGTCAACTAAAATATGCGTCACATCCTGCTCCGGTCCCGCGCGAGCGCCTTTTCTTGGAGGCGAATAAACTGACCCCCGGCTCGATGAGCGAACTATGGATAAATCAAAGAAAAGTACCGGAGGAACACAGGATTTAATTCTGCGTGGACAGAGTTGTATGCTTTCACAGTAAACGATGCTGGTTTACCGGTATGTTTGATATGTAGAGAGAAGTTGTCAACAGTGGTGCAGCCTTTACGTATCGAGGAACAACACGGGAGAGGAAGCCAGCTGACGATCGTCAGTCATAATTCAATGGGGTATGTAATTTAAATGTAACACTTTTTGTTATATTCCATGGAATGCTCTTAACGTCCCGATAGCAATGAATATATTAAGTGCTTTGACAATAAATTCATACAAAAATTAATCTCTGGAAGCCGTAGCGCTGTAAAAAGCACGACCAATCATCTGAGCCGGCCCGGCTAAAATAACTGGATGGCCTACCTGCCTGTCATCTTTCCATCTGGGCACAAACTTATATCGTGCCCTCATTGGTCATGTGTGCGTTCGTGTGTGTTGGAGGAGGGACTCTGTAAGAAAGTCTGAAGGAAGAGGCATATTTTTTCCGGTTGTGTACTTTCAAATTCTAGTGCACTCGAGCTGGTTTCTCCATGCTTACCTTTAACTCTTTTTAGGGTGCAGATATATGTTTTATTTATTTCAAAGTGGGCCCATTTAATAATATTTGTTTCCCCTTCAAATGTGCAGAGGACTCCCCAAGTGCTGTGTTTAATTTATTTTAAAGTAGGCCTGTGTATTATTTTTAATTCTCCTTATAAAAGTTCTTTGTTACTTATTAGAGGTTAACAGTTTTATATCATGTAATAAATAGCCTAATAAATGCAAAAAAACTGTAGTTTTTGTCTGATATAACAATACAAAACTATGAAATATGTTTTGCGGCTCCAGACAAAACATTTTTTGGAAAAAAGGAGCGAAATGGCTCTTTTGGTCAAAAAGGTTGCAGACCCCTGGGTTAGGGTAATGTTGTGAATCGAGTGGCCTGTGTTCGTCGTCCATAACATACGCCTGCCCATACCATAACCCCACCACCACCATGGGCCACTCGATTCACAACATTACCCTAACCCTAATCCTACCCCTCACACCAGATACTGATTGGTTTTCGGATCCCCCCAATAAAGCAAAAATGCACGTTTCAGAATGGCCTTTTATTGTGGCCAGCCTAAGGCACACCTGTGCAATAATCATGCTATCTAATCAGCATCTTGATATGCCACACTTGTGAGGTGGGATGGATTATCTCGGCAAAGAAGAAGTGCTCACAATCACAGATTTTTTCAGATTTGTGAACAATATTTGAGAGAAATGGTTATTTTGTGTATATATATATATAAAATGTTTTAGATCTTTGAGTTCATCTCATGAAAAATGGAAGCAAAAACAAAAGTGTTGCGTTTATATTTTTGTTCAGTGTATGAGGGTTTATTACATTTCACCAGCTCTCTAATTTCAATGTGGAAAGCACCTTAGCTGGTATAATCTTTCTGAGGGATACCTTTCTCTTAACAGAAGTTATAAAGCCTATGAAAGATGACCATGGACCTGCCAGCTTCAGTCCAGCTGGACAACATCAACATGACAGATCCCCCTCCCCATGCAGAGGATCCCTTAGTGTGAGTGCTTGTGTGGACCAAACAATATGGCCTGTTACTGTCTTGAAATAAACTTTCCAAATGTATTTCTTTAATAATTACCAAAAACGACTTTCCAAAACACCAGATACCATTCCATCTTGTTTTATTGTTTTCACATGCGTTTATATTTGGACTATTGGGTCTGCACCCTGCCCCGGTGTATAAGGCAAGTTTGTCTGGATGCCAAGGAAACGGAGTGTCTGCAGGAGTAGAGACGCCTTATACCAAATAAGTGCATATAAATATTTGCATTTCAACCCTGCACCACATGTCCATTTGGAAACTTTCTCTGTTTACTAGATACCTGGGAAGCAACTGTTTATGCACCCATGTTTGACACATTTATAGATTGCATGCCTGGTCATGTCAGATGAATCACTTTCACAAAATTGTAAAAGAACTTCTCGGTATACTGTATGTGTTAGCAATATGAACCTAGATAATGTGAAGGAAAACGTAACCGCTGCTGAATCAATGTGCAACTGTTATTTTTCATTGGTTTGTCGATCCTCTTTATTGCTCAGATTTTGTCAGACACCTCCCAGATGGAATTTGATGATGCGGTAGAGCTACTACAGCTTCAAGAAAAAGCCAATCAACTGTTGCTGAGAGGGTATGAATACAAGCAAATTACATTTATGATAAATGTGATATGATAAAATGTTATTATTGTAAGTATCTTCTGTCTTTCTAACAGTGAATGTACTCTGAGTGATGGATCTATACCTGTCAGCTCAGAGGGCCTGGATTGCTCAGATTTCTCTTCTCCAGTCAGTGTAGATGAGCCTCCGCGAAGACCTTTGATTCCTAGTTTAATAGCATCTACTGGTAAGTCAAGAGTGTTGCATAATACTCATTTTTGAGAAGGAGTTTTGTAACTCTTACTCTAATACAAACTGCCTCAATGCAATTCCCATCTTATCCAACTTTTCCTAGAAGATTCATATTTTTTCATGCCTGTTTTTAAACTGTAGTGCAGTGTTAGTTATATTATGCAATGTGTTTATTAATATTTACAGCAAAGGCCTGCTCAGACTCAGACCGAGCTGTTTTCTTCCAAAGATCCTCTGTCATTCCTTCTCTGGTGCCTCCCACACGCCGGGAAGAGGACATATTGTTCCAGTGGCGTTTAAGGAGAAAGATTGAGCAGGCCCGGGAGTGGCCCCCGCAACAGACCAGTCTGCATGGTCCCACTTTCAGCTGGCAGGCCCCCAGTTCTTCAAACAATGCCTCAGCCAGAGGACAGGCTTACAAGGTTTGAGTCAGGGTATTTGACATTTTAATTTTTTTTTGTATAATAATTGCAGATTTACAGGATGTTTTATTTTCCTCTTTCTTGCATCTTTCATAGCAACACCGGAGTATTCAACCTCCTGACGTCTCACAAAAAGATACACATCTGCACATCACAGCTCCACAACTAGACACCAAAGAAGCTCACAAATCCTCCCCCCCGGCTTCAGGTCCACCTCCCTTCCCTGCCTTTGATGTCTCTTTCTCTTCCGTCTCTCATCCCCAAACTATTGCACATGTTCCTGCCCACATGCATTTACTCTGTGATGTCTTGCCCTGCCCAATCCAGTCGTCTCATGCTACCATGAAACACAAAACTTTGAAAAGTATAGATGGCACCAAAGTTGCCTGTAAAAAGATCCAAGTCCCTGCAAACATAATGACCACCATCACTGACAAACCTTCTCATGCACATATGCCATGCCCAACACCTGCTTCATCTGGAATAATAGAAAGAGTAGGGCTTAGTCACCACAAAAGATCTGAGAGGAGCAAGAGAGAGAAAGCCCAAACAAGAGAATCGGAGAAGAATGAGGAGAAGGCGGCCCCGTCAATCAGAAAGCAGAAGAAATCAACAAGGTAAGATCGAACAATTCTAAAAGTAATAGAAATTAAATACTGATTGCTCAATATGCAATAATTTGCAAATATACTGTGAATAGGGAACATGCTGCTGCCACTGGCTCTACAAACAGAAGTTCTTCACAACCAAGAGGCTCCAAAAAAGTCATGCCGTGGGCAGAGCAGCTGCTGCAGGAGCAACGCCAGGGGTTTTCCAGGGAAAGCTGTACTAGCGATCATGCACCGCCCCCTTCTCCAATCCACAGAGCCTTAGGACAGGTTCTTAAGCTTTTTTCTTTATTCTTCTCCATGTTGTTTGTTAGACAAGGGCAATATGAAGCCTCAGAGGTTGTTTGCATAGTTTGTCTCAATTTTGTTATAACTTGCAAGCAGTATATAGGATAAACGTAAAGATGTTGCTATGCAAAATGTAATGATTTGTGGCAAATGTATGCATTTTAAATTATTCGTTTTTATTAAACAGGGTGAGTATCAAACACAAGAAACCTATACTTAAGTTATTTTAATTTTTCTTCAATAAATATGTTGTTTGAGGCATTAAATCATTTAGATAATCAGGTGTACATGTCCGACCTCATTAGAATGACATTATATAAATGCCATCACTGTGCACATTGTTTAGATGTCAAACATCATTGTATTTATTAATATTTCATATCATGCTTTGGGGGTGTAGAATGCAATAATGCTAATTAAAGAAGCATTTACTAGCAGGATGTTCTCTTTGTGCTTCGACAGGTAATTTCAGAGGTAATGTTCCCCACGGCGGACTCTGCACAAAGGACCCCTGACTCATCGGTTTCCCCTCCTTGCCCTTCCTCTGCACCTCCACAATCCACAGTTCCTCCATGCAATGCACAGAGCTCTATGGAGGTCATCTCACAGCTGCTGCAGGAAGCGGAAGGTCAGCTTAAGGCACGAAAGAGTGCCAACTTTTACCCTGTTTTTAGTTGTGGAGAATTTATTCTGAACTATCTATAGGTCCGCATTCACAACATGCCAAACACCCTAAATCTTTCTCTCTCTTTTTTGTGTATGCTGTATCAATTGTGATCCATGTTGAATGTTATTGTTGTCATATCTTGGACCCATCCTGTTCATCATATATATGCTACCATTGGGCAATATCATAAGGAATAACTCCATCAATTTTCATTGTTATGCAGATGATACACAATTGTATCTATCAATTAAACCAGATGTACAATTTCCATTAGTTAAACTGCAAGAATGCCTCACAGACATAAAGACATGGATGACCAGCAACTTTCTATTATTAAACTCTCACAAAACAGAAGTCATTATACTAGGCCCCCAGCACCTTCGGAACAAACTGTCCAACAACATAATTTCTTCGAATTGTATTACCATGACCTCCAGCACCATGGTAAAAAATCTTGGTGTTATTTTTGACGAGGATTTGTCTTTTAAATCCCATAGAAAGCAGATTTCAAGGACTGCCTACTTCCATCTAAGTAGTATATAATATATTGCAAAATCAGGCACATCCTAAATCACAACAATTCAGAAACACTAATCCATGTTTGTATCACCTCCAGGCTGGATTATTGCAATTCCCTTTTATCAGGCTGTCCAAACTCATCATTAAAGACCCTTCAATTAATACAAAATGCTGCAGCACGGGTTTTAACAGGAACGAAAAATATGGACCACATCACTCCTGTTTTAGCAGCATTGCACTGGCTACCAGTTAAGTCCAGGATTGATTTTAAAATACTTTTACTCACATACAAAGCGCTAAATGGTCAGGGACCATCCTACCTACAGGATCTTTTAATCTCCTATTGCCCCTCTAGGGCATTAAGATCCCAGAGTGCAGGTCTGTTGGTGGTTCCCAGAGTCCACAAAAAAAGGTCAGGTGCTAGAGCTTTCGGCCACCAAGCCCCGTTCCTCTGGAATCAACTTCCAGTGACGATTAGGGAGGCAGACAGTGTCCACACATTTAAGAGCAGGTTAAAGACTTTCCTCTTTAGTACAGCGTACAGTTAAGACCTTTTATACATCCTCATGGACCCTTGGTTTTATGTAATTGTATCTATTGTACTCTAACTGTATTTGTGTCATTGTGTTATGTTCCTTTTTAAATTGGTATTTTCACATTGATCTTGTAAGATACGTTTGTTGTTTTTACATTGTTTTACATTGCCAATTGTGTTGTGAAGCCCTCTGAGACAAATAGGATTTATGATTTTGGGCTATATAAATAAACTTGAATTGAATGGCTTTTGGAGGCGTTTACATTTCAAAACAACTTATAGTGTTGCTTCCACACAGTACATTTACATGCTGATTTATACGACAATATCAACCTTCTCCTTGGCTGGTGATTATCCTCAACAGAACTGTTTTCTTTTTTTTTTTCAGATTCAGATGAAAAAGAGTTTGAAGATGACCCTTTGTTACAAGTCCTTCGCAAGCAGAGAAAATGGGTAAAGGAGCAGATCAGGTAAAATGATCATCTTAAATGTAATTGTTCAGTCATGTAAGATTATGTTCCTATGAAGATGCTCATTTGAAAATGAGGCTCGTCTAATGTTATAAGAATCCTCAAAACGGAGCACCCCAAATTCCAGAAAAATAATCTACTGTATTTTTCCTTTCAGTGATGTGGACTCTTTATTAAATGAATTCCAGGACGAGCGAGAAGTAACTTGACCACTGACAAGAAAACACATGTATGCCTTTTTTTTTTATAAAGAAATAAAGTTTATTTTTGAAGACATATTTCCACATTAAAGATTTTGGAGATGTTTTTGTGTGCATCATTAATAACAATAACAATACAGTGATTTTCTTTACAAAAGTTGCGCACATTGAACTACGAACGCAGAATATTTACAAAGACTGGTTCTTTTAAACATCGTGTAAGATTGATGAGTAATAGCAGAGCGGTATATACAAACCTAAGAGAGCAGGGAATATTAGAACAGCGCCAGGAAGAACAACACATGGGCGTTTTGGCACATGCATGCATGAGTGTTGCTGTGACTAAGTTATTTCTGTATGAGCCTGTGTTTTCTTAAAGGCTTATGTTGCACTTATTTTCATACATGGTGAAGACGGCAGAAATGTTAGTGTTTGGTATTATAAGGCATTATGTCGGTATGCCGGAGTCCTCTGTTTGCAGCATCGGTGCAGAAATAATAAGGATGCCTTCTGGAGAGACCGCTGACTCCAAAGCCATGGTGTCCACTCCTTTTGGGATTCGGTAGCGACGGTTGAACTGCCGTGTTGAAACTCCTGCACCATCCTTCAAAGAGCACAATGAATCCAAGTTTTGAGGATCTTAAATATTGTTAACAAACCTCCCTAAAACCTACTATGTTCCATCCAGAATACTAACCTTCTTTTCTTCATGCTTTCCTTGCACTTCCACAAAGTCTCCTGTCACTTTGACCAGGAGGTCCTCCGGGTTGAAGAGCTTGACATCAACTTGAACTCTAAAACCGCTGTTGTCACAGTTCACCTACCAATAAAAGTGTAAACACTTGTTAATGTTTAGAAATAAATATGTCTTAGCACAGTAAATACACCCAAAAGCCCTGTTTGCTATCATGCATTAAACCTAAAGGATATTTGAGTGTGAAAGTTGTTTTTGACCTTGGAAACAGTGATTTGAAAACATTCATTTTATATATTTTTCTCAAAAGCTACTTGGTGGATATAGGCCTACTTTTCAACAAAAAAGGAAAATAACTATTGAATAAGTTACCACGGTTAATGGTTATTTGGTATTATTAAATATATATTTCAATATTGTTGTGTGTCCCTGCAATTATATTGTTCTTAAACAGTTAATAAACCATACTAACAGCTGTAGTAAGTTAAAAAAAATAACCTACCTCTGCAGAGCTGGTTTTATCACTCTCTGGAATCAGTAATTTTGGAGACCATTGATAATTTCCATACATCCCATTCAGCCGAGGAATAAGAGGTGGTAAAACCTTCTCCCATGGGACACCACCATCTGGCAGAGAGGGTGGCAGAATGAAGTCCATTTCTAATCAGTAGGAAGAGAACGTGTTTAAAAAGGAGAGTTGACTTCCCAGCACTTGAGGCTACAAACAACTCTGACCACAGCTTACCTCTTCTTAAATTCTCTGACCAAAAGAGTGTGCGAGCAGGAAAGGACGCCCCCTGTTTCACTGCGTGTGTTCCCGTGTCAGTCCTAAAAGAGGTACTGTGAGTACAGATGATGCCCTGGTGCGCCCGTCTGTCTGACCCTTTATATAGGCCCTAGTCTATGGTCTGACCCCAAGCTGCTCGCTCACGGGATGCTTGACGTGTCTGACTGCTACGGTGTTTGTTTTATACTGGAGTAGCATACACAGTGGGGGCACCTTGCCTCTGTTATGTTCCGGATGCGTACCCTTGGGTGTTGAGGCGGGGCCATATAGGATAAGGGTGGTGTACTGTATTGTTTTGGGAGTGACGCAGCTGTTGCGAGTTTATGGCAATTAACGTGTTATTCCCTGTTAACAATATTGTAGTCTGAAGTGTATTCCTAGGGTTTATGAAACAGAAACGTAACTGTTTAAGTTTTCTTATATGACTTATAGAGTTGTGAAATACATGCTCAAGGTCTGTTGTCAAGGAAGGTTTATCCAAAAATAAGTTCAAAAGGGATGTTGTTGACCCCTTGTGAGCTGATGCCAGACAGACAGTGACAGCAGGGACGTCCCTAACACATGCCTGAGCGCGTGTGCTTTCACCCCATCCATCACTCTGTGTGAAAGAACTTGTGAGGTCATTTACCTAAGTAAATGTAGTAATGTCACAGTACTGTCATACAAATACAACTCCTGCACTCAATAAAATAAGCTAAATGTACTTAGAAGTATCAAAAGTAAATGTCCTCATAATGCGGAAAATGTGCTCCTGTGGGTGTTTTATGGTGTATTTATATTTTACAAGTAGCACTTTAAGTCAGTATGGGGCCTAGACCAAACTAATCTATAATACATCAAATGTTATACACTGATTTGTAATGTTTTATGTACAGAGATTATCTGAAATATAACTAGCTGTCAAATAAATGCAGTGATATCAAAAGTGTTTTGAATACAAAATACCATGAAATGAAAGCCTCTCAAAATTGAACTGGAGTAGTACTTGAGTAAAAATTCTTAGTAACTTTCCATCGCTCCACACATGAAATGATGTCCTTAAAAGGGTTCATTAGTTTACTCTTCGTAAATCAGTGTTATTAAGGAACTCCCTGCATCATAAAAGTACGTGCTGATACTCCTGACTTGTTCCTGGCACATTCCGAGTGAATTTATATTCAGAGCACATGTTCTCCCTGTTAGTAATGTAGAACATGTCACTTAAGCTTTGACTGGAGTGACTAAAAATGGCCCCGATCATGTTATGACTCACATAGGATGACAGGGAAGTGGCGACATTTGGAGAGATTAAGTTATTGGGTTTCACAACAGGCGCCAGACTTTAGGAGCCTTCCGTAACAATGCAAAACATTGGGAGTATATAAGGAGATAATAGCTCATGATGAGTCCCCCAACATTAAGTCCATAATAGATCCCAGAAGAATAATGATATTCCAATATGATAATGAAGGTCTAACAAATACAGTATATGGTATTGGAGGTTTGAGGCATGATGGACTTTTGTTTTTATTTATCATTTCATACACAAGTAAAAATAGTTTGGGTTTCACAAACACACACAGACATTAAACTCCACTATAAAACAAGAAAAGATATTAGTGAGCTCACTTGAAAAAATAACGCAAAGAATGTTGTCAAATGCCTGGCAAAGACATAGTTGGATTGATTTTGTTAACATGATTCAGCCATTACATCTCTCTCCGGAGACCAGACAAATCATCAGAATATTTCACTGTTAAAGAAGAGAAAATTCCTTGGTCCATTATAATGGATCATTAGTTATTTGACAAAAATGTTTTAAGGAATGCCCAGAGGAATTGTAAAGGACAGGTAATCTCCCACCTCCCCCCACTCTGCTCTGTAGTGCTGGAAAATTGTAATCCACGTGGTGAGCACTGTGACCCAAAACAGCAACCCCAGTCCTGACCGCTTCACATCTAGAGGAAAAACACACAAGTGACAGGTATGTCATTTCATGCAGAAGTTTGCCTTAAATTGTCTTTAATAAAACAATTCTCAGGAAATTGCAAATATTACTTCAAAATGAAAACTGTTATATATCAACGGGGTTACCAGTTCAAGTTTGGCAAATATTCAATTTCTCAATAAAAAAACTACAAAGGCATTCACTGTCATAATTGCTGATTTGAACAAAACTCAAATGTAAATGTAACGTTATGCATATTATGTTTTACTTACTAGGCTTACAATTAAGGATAGCAATTATTTCAACAATATATAATAACTTATTATATAACACATTGCGTCAAGTGTTTTTAAAGAGTTCCACTGTAAAGAAATCCATATGATCTTAGTAATTTAAGATCTCATCTATGTGGATACAATAATAAATTACATTTTTAAATAAAATATGAAATATTCTTTTGACAGTCATCCCATCTCATCATGATGAACAGACCTGAAAATATATCGTGACTTTATTCTTTCAATTTCACCAAGATAGAACAAAAATGCACACAGTGTAAATGGTATGTAAACAATTAGGTAAGAAAACGTACTCTGGAGTTTTACTGGAGGTCCTAACTATATGTAATGAATGAATAATCCTCAGGTTTTAAAGTAGTGGTTCTGATACTTACATGTTTGGATCTGGAGCTGTTCAGTGTACACAGGCTTTAAAAATGCCTCTTTAAAGAACCAAACAACATTCACCAGCCACAGGAATGGTAGCAAAGCAAAGCCAGCTGAGAAGAAGAAGATGGCAAAAAACAACATCAATGACAATACAACGGCATATTACCACTTAATATTTACAAAAATGTGCTTAAATGCTCATGCTTAGAATCGAGTGACATTTTGAACGTATTGAGGCATGTGTAGCATGTAACAGTGAAGATCGACATCGACACTTCTCCGGTCCTGGCATTCATGTTTATGTATTCTTACCTAAATAATATTTGCGGCATAGGCCGAGTTTCTCCTCATTGGGCACTCGTTCCAGGTTCATGGTGAAATTGTGTGGATTCTAAATCAGAGAAAAAAATATATCGTCTACTTTGAAATACATGATACGAGCTAAATGATCTTTACACAATTGTATAACATTGAAACAATAAAGCAGTATGCTGACATGGATTGCATTGTTTGTCACATGACTTCACCCAAGGCTACCGTTAGCATTAGCTGAGCAATGTAGCATTATGTAGTTCCGACTGTTGCAAACAGTAGCAGTAACTTACATCGCTCTCAAGGTTCTGGACAATGTAATTTAAAAAAGATTTACATGTGACTAGAATGTTGTACTTTTGTGTGATTATTTACCTGATATTTGTAAGGCCAAAAAAGCCAGAGAATCGTCACTAAATAGGAACAACCAAACACTTCCTCTTTCTTCTTCTGATGCGCATTCTTCTTCTTCTTCTTCTTCTTCTTCTTTGTTTTTTCTTTTTAGTCAAGCCTCTGCTGAACTCCTCTGTATACCGCCACCTACTGTACCGGAAGGTGTGCTTCACAATCTGGTCATACTCGATCGTAAAATAAATTAAATAATTCAATAAATAACGTTTTTATTTATTAATGTAAAGATGATTACTTAACTTTTTTAAATCTTCCTCATAGCCGTATTCATTGTATTGCATGCTTCCTTTTCTTTTTCATCATCAGCTTCTTATGGTGACAATACAGATGCACACTGCCATCTGCTGTGTTGCAATGTCTTTAAAACCAACTTGTTCACTCTAATTCTCTGCGTCTATATCCCATTCCCTCTGTCAGAGGGTTGCTATTGTTATACTGCCATGGTAAATTAAGACTAAGCTATCCTTGCAAGTATAGGCCATGTCAATGTTACCATTGAATTCATATTTAATTTAAAGTGTGGCCTTCTTTTTATAGTTTACTATCATAGGAACACTTTTAAATAAACAAATGACATTTCCTCTTCAATACTGAATAGTTGATTTTCAGCAATCCAAAATGTATTAGCTATTTGATTCTTGAAAGTTCATATAGCCCCCTTTGTTGAAACTGGGTTGATGTATTTAATTAACTCTTAGGCTAACTTAGGCACACACTTTGTTTTCATATGCTGGTGAATTTTGAAGGCTTGGGCTGGTTAAACCATGTAGACTGCAAGAAAATAAATAACCAAAATACACAACAGTGTCGATAGACTTGTCTTAAATCCACGAGAAGGTTTTTATAAAGATATCGTTTTTAGAAAAGTTGCAATACAAACATTATGTCTTAATGTAATTAATCAACATGCAATTCCTCAAATAGAAATATCTGTGTAGTAAAGTGACATAATCTGATATGTGAAATATACACATTTCTTTGAATGGAAATCTGAACAACAATCACCACTAGAGGTCAACCCACCCCTCCTATTGTAGCCTCGATGTAGAAACTCACTTTCCCATGCATCATTGCGCGCGCCCCCCCCTCCCATCTCGCGCCTTCCCTCTTGTCTCTCCTCGAACGGCTAGCTGTCGGTGTGTGTTGTTGTTGAAGCAATGATGGCGGCAGCGGGATGCGGATCAGCAACCGCGGCTGCCGTAGGAGGCCCAGGTGGAACCGCTACGGCCAGAGGTCGCTTCCCCGGTCGGCCTTGGTCGTCACGCAGTCGTTTGCGCTCAGAGAAGCGATGGCAACTTGGACGATCAGGCTCAGAAGCTGATGATGTGACTAACGGAGGGCCAAGGCCCGCAAACCTGGTCCTTTCGTTAAACGATGACCAGTCTCACTTGCGCTTACTTGGGATAGAGGCGGGCCACCAGACCCTTGGCCAGGCTGGATACAGCTCTAGTGGGAGTGAGGAGGTGAGGTCCCAAACCGAACCAGGAGTCAGTACCTTTATTTCATCTTCTCATATTTTGTGTGATTGTTATATGTGCAAGTATGCGTGTTTTTCAAAGCAGTGTGACTGTTTAGCACCATGGAGAAATGTCAACATCTCTTAGCTAGGCTAGCTTTAGCTTTAAGCTTGGTAAGCTAACATTACATGCTAACTACGGTTAGCATAGTGCTGCTTTCCATGACATTTAAAGAACAGCCGCAACACAAAATACCACTTCAGCAAAGCAGCTGAGTAGTTACATTAACACTGTTTCCCCAATTGCATAATGTAGGTTAAAACATTAGTCTGCAAACACGAATAGAGTATGTTTTTAAAATGCCAATGAGTAAGAAGGAAAATTCGTAAACAGTGATTGCACTTATTTTATTTATGGCCCGCTCGTTATCGGGCCAGAGTAGCAGCTAGCTAACAGTAGCGAACACAAAGAACGGGAGAGCTAGCGTCTCTCTACACTGCACAGCGGCTAACGGCTAACTGCTCTGTTTTCATACGCTATCCTGATGCGGACACTTGTATCTGCTTCTCTAGTTTAAATAAGACATTACACACACATATTCTATGACCCATTTGCAATGCTTCACTTTACCATGTGACAAACCATCAGAAAACTAAGTTGTGATTTCGTTAGCTTTTCTGCAGGCACAAGTTTAAATGCTCTCTAGAGGAGGTGGCGGCTAATTGTTAGCTGATGTTACCAAACACGACAGGTTTGAATGGTGGTGCAGAAGTGTGCAAAGCCAGTTGCACCTTTGTTGTTATAACTGAAAGCGCCCCACTATTACACATTTAGCGTTTGTCGTTCGTGTATACTACTGATTCACAACAGTGGATTGGTTTGTAGGCTCTTAGGTCACAGCTGCCAGCATGAGGGAGATGTACAGTACTTGGAGGGAATCGTAATTACAGACCTACCCTTTCCCTACAGTTGCTTGTAGGTAGTGTAGGTGTTCGTTTGTGAGCTATGAAAAGGTTGTAGAGTTTTAATCTTGTATCGGGTGGTAAATGATATAGATGCCATGTAAATGCATTTCTGGCTGTTTCCAACACAGAACGCATTTATGTATAGTGTATGAAATTAATCATCATATTTGGTTTGAATGTGAACAAATTAAAATAATTTTCTGTAATTGATAATTTTGCTGTCAAGTCTTAACTAAATGATTATTTGAGAAAGCCTTTTACTAATATGCTAACCTAACATACATATTTAACTATCAGACATTTGCTTTGACCTACAGTGTAGTGGATACAATTAATGTCATGCTCTTGAATGATCTAGTGTTAAAAAAAGCTTTTGCTTACAGTTTGACAGCCCCAAGAAGAGTGGTGTTTCTTTGCTCCAAGTGTTAATTATCTATTTTTACTTTTAAAGGGGGACGACTTCAGAGGATTTGAAGCTGAGAGAAAACGTTCCAAAGGATCTGTATGTTCACGACAAAACCCTTCCAAAGGTAAATATAAAGTAGAGCACAAGACATACTATTTGTTGTAGTTATTTAATAA
The DNA here is from genome assembly GCF_902827115.2 of Pseudochaenichthys georgianus. NCBI lineage: Eukaryota > Metazoa > Chordata > Actinopteri > Perciformes > Channichthyidae > Pseudochaenichthys > Pseudochaenichthys georgianus. Next base: position 24,989,447 of record NC_047518.2, read on the forward strand.
CACAATACATTATATGTTTTTCTTCTATTCATTGTTTTGCATACACTTCAGGAGCCATGGATTTAGTAATATTCACAATTGTCTCTGTTTTGTAGGGGATGCTGTCAGCACCAAGTCTAAACGACAAAGTGAGAAGCTACCGCTTAAAACACCAGAGGTGGAGGCCACACCTGATGATGTAAATGATATCAAATCTTTGGAGGAAACAAAAAACCTATCGCCTGAAACAGAGCCTGACAAGGATTACAGGAAAGGTTCAAAAGGAAAAAACACTATGGATCGACTGTCAACTAAAAGAGGAGCCTCATCAGCATCACCCAGGATTACTATAAAGTTGGTGGCTAAAAAGAAAATGAAAAGCGTTACAGAGCCTCTAAAAAAGTTTGCAAAGAAGTTGAGGATAAAAGGAATCCAGGATCAGCCTAAAGCCAAGGAGATTCAGGGTGACCAGATTTCAAGTGCTCATGTCAAATTAAAAACTGAACAGCATGAGGATAAACAAGGCACAGAAGATAAAGGAAGAGTGGCTTTACCTACAAGAAGGCGTGGGAGATCTGCTTCAAAGACATCTGAGCCTGTCTCCCAGCCTAGCGCCAAAGTTGTGGTTGGTGACCAAATATTGAAAGAGAGAAAATCAGCCGATAAATTCGACACTGTTAAGGAGAGCATCACTATGGAGCCAAAAATGAATGCAAAGAAATTAAAGCATAAGGAAATAGTGGCGGAGCAAGTTTCCGAAGTTAATCAACAAATCACTCGTAGGAGCAATAGAGTCTTTAACCCACTCACTAAAAAAGCATCAGAGATTGCAGCTGAACCGGAGAGTCTGAGTAAAAGTGATGCACTTCTGGGGGAGTCAAAGCCAGAAGTTTCTCCAACAGGGGAGACCAAACCATCAATGAGAAGTGACGGACGAAGGCAAAGCAGGAGGCTGAATAAGGATGTAACAGTGACAGAAGTCCATGGATCACGACAATCCAGTGACAGTTTGCCTTTAAAAAGCGAGGATACATGGGTCCCAAGTTTCAAGTTGATGAAGGTCAGAAACCCAAAATATGATGCACAAGCCAGTAAGAACAACTCGACTCGAAAGAAAAAACACAGAAAGAAGTTTATCTGGACTTTAACATTAGTGAAGGGAGAAGGTCCAACCCAGGGTGCTGTAAACCCTGTTAAAATAACAGAGAAGACCGTTAGTGAAGTAGTTAATTCTGATATTTGTGACCCCATTGTCGACAAGAGTTTAGAGACGGTGGATCAGAAATCAAAACTGGATAACTCGGCCCCACAAGAGGGTAAAAGCTTAGATAATGATGATAAGGGATCCCAAATCAAGGCTGCAGTGTCAACTGAGGATCATTCCACTCTACAAGCGGAAGTTGAAGTGGACGAAGTACATGAAACACCTTCACAAGACATTTCTAAAATGGATAGCGGGAAAGTTCCACCTCTTCAGATCAAAAAGGTCTCTTCTCCTGGGAAACATAAAAGTTCAAAGCCGTCCTTTTTAATTCAGCAAGTTAGCCCTGTATCTGAGAAGAAAGAGGATGCTCCGAAAGATCCAAGTGAGGGTAATGAGGATAAATCATCATGTGCGGTTACTGAAGTCAGCCCAACTAGAAGACTAAGGAGAAGGACATTAAGCCTTGATTCACCACAACCAAAGTCTGTTGCTCATAAGCCAGTGACCACTCAGAAAAGGAGGCTTAGAACGAGACCGAAGGACAAAGATACGCCACAGGTGCAGGTTGAAGATTCCGCTCAGACTTCAGCTGAAGATTCCCACTCACACGGTCTTCCTAAAGACTCTTTTCAGGATTTGGCTGGCCAGCCCTCAGCGGTGACCAGTGAAAACACCACGGATGTTCCTGATAAGGAGACCTCAAAGGTCGCTGACGATTCCTCACAGGTGCCAGTTGAAGTTTCTCAGCAGAAGGTGGAGGATCAGGTCGAACCGCAGATGAAAGAGGCCAAACCATTCCCTTTGCCTTCCAAACCTAGGAAATGTAGAAATAATAAACTTGGGAAAAAGAGATCCGTTAAAAGGAAGAAGGCTATTGTCTCTCCTGAACCTGCAGTCAGCACAGAGTTGAGTATCACAGAATCTGTGCTAAAGGATGACACTCAGCCTGTAGCAACAGAAGTCAGAAGCCAGTCCCAGACAAAAGATTGCACCTTGCCTGAGGCAAAACAGGACACTGTGGAAGAAGAGCAGATACAGCCTTCTTTGATAAAAGAAGAAACTGACATTCAATTGATAGATAGTCAACCATCTTTGGTGGCAGAAAGTCAAACACGTGATCCAAAAAAACCACGCTCAAAAAGGAAATCTCGCAGAAAAGTTAAAAAGCGACGTAAACATTTGATTGGGCAGCGTCAGAAACACAGGCACAGAAACACAGATGGGAAGTTTGCTCCACTAAAATTTTCTGAAAGTCGGAGATTTGTTGAGGGGGGTGGTGACTATTCCTCCCCCTCATCAACCCTGAGCTCCAAACTTATTGGAGTGCAAAAAAGGTGCAAACGAAGACCTTCAGGCCTTCATTTTATTGGGTCCAAAAGGCCAAGACCACGGTCTAAAATAATTTCTAAACTGATGGAATTTGGGCTTGATAGTGTGAAGCAGGAAGAAACAGACACATTGGTTGATGGGGGACATGCAGATGCTGTAGATGCCCAGCCCGGTAAATCAAAGTTTGCTAAAAACATCAAGCACTTCATTATGCCTGTGGTTAGTGCCAGATCCTCAAGAGTGATCAAGACTCCGCAAAGGTTTATGGATGACGCTGGAATGTCGGTATTGCCTCGAAGAAACTCGCCAAAGAAGGGTTTACAACTAGGCTTGCCAATGCGACCGGGAAAGAGGCGAGATGATTCCACGGACAGATCAATATCCCCCATCCTGCCGATTGACGAGGAGGACATATTGAGTGAAGCTCAGTTGGATGTTGATCTGTTTTCAGCTCAGGACCTGGAGGACGACATTGATATAGCTGAAAGCCTTTTTTCTGAGAGAAAAAGGGGCAAAAATCAAAAGAAGTCTCTTTTAAAGAACTCTTCTTTCAAGTGGCATGTGCCAGAAGAATTAAGTGAAGATGCGTATACACTGGACCAAACGTCAGAGGACAAATGTGAGGATCTGTTTTTATCTACAAAAGTTGATAAGCCAACAGAACGATCATCTGACCTCCTGGGTGCCCCTAAAAAGAAAAGTTCTCATAAGTTGAATAAACAAGCTGCTCATCTCAAGATGTATCAAAGGCCAAAGAAGGCACACACAGGACTTCCCAAAAGCAAACACCCGACAGAGACAGATAGTGTGAGCAAACCTGTTCAGCCTCCCGTTGATTTAGCAGAAGGACTTGATGATGAAGCCATGAGCATCAGCCTGAGACAACGGAATACAAACGCAGGGAAGGCCAAATCCAAGCTCAAGATAGAAGACCTCGACTCTCCTGGAGTGGTGAGGAAAGTGTCTGTTTCTGTCAGGTCCACGAACTCAAAGACCCTTGTTCTACAGCACTGTAAAGAGGAGGATACTGCAGGGACTACCTCCCTCCACTCAGGTAAGCAACATCATTTAAAAAGCATCAGATAATTACTTTATTTTTTATTCAAGCCTATATTTGTTTTCTGACTTTTAACTGTACCAGAAAACGACATAAATGACTGTTGTTTCTTCAGGAAATCAGACCGCAGACGATGGATCTGTGGAGAAGGGATCTTCCCAAAGAGCGCGCCTCACTGGTGCAAATAAAAGAATGTTCAATCTCCTCAGAAAAGCCAAGGTCCAGCTCATTAAGATTGACCAGCAGAAACAGCTCAAGTCATCAGGGGTAAGGTCATTTTGTCTTTGTAGACTACAATTGTTTATTATTAGATAACATCTATGTAAAAGAATCTTGTGTGGATGAGGGAAATATGAGAGGGATTTCAATGGTTTTCTGATGCTTATATTGATGCCATTTTTGTGTCTGTTAACCCTGTAGCTGTTGTCTGGCCCGACTGACGCCAGGTCTCGAGATGGGACCAATAAGAGACAAAGGAGAAAGCAGAGGGTTCCGCTTGATTCTGATGTTTCAGTCAAGACGGAGCCATCTCAAGGACAAGTAAGTGTACGGATCAATATACCTGATAAGGCAGAAATCTTAAATCCGTCTCTAGGATTAAGGCTTTATTGTTGTTAATCATCTGCTATAGTTGTAAACTAGACCAAAGCAAACACACCGTGTACTCAGTGTACTTTACTGAAATATTTTCCTAATGATTTTGTAAAATAAGTCATCTGTTGATTCCAGCTTGTTTACATCAGTGCCTCTTTATCTTCTTTTTAATTCTCCAGCCGCAGCTCATTTCCCCGGTGTGCCAGGAGTTCCGTAGAGCAGGAGGTCCACGAATCAAACACGTGTGTCGTGCTGCATCCGTGGTGCTGGGGCAGCCTCGGGCCTTGGTACCGGACGACATCCCCAGACTTAGCGCCTTGCCTCTGCACGAAAGAACTGGCATTTCTCCTTCAGCCATCCTTAAAGGTAGATGTAAACTGATTGACGCATTACACATGCTCATAATACTTCTTTCAACTTGAATGTGACGAATTGTTGGCAGAAGCAACTGTAGTGGTAGACCAGATGATAGTATTTTGGAGTAGTAGAGAAACTTAATTTCTTTAGCAGAATGAGTTGAAAATGAATCATTTATGATCAGTGTTATAGAAGTGCTGTTGAGATTCTGTTCTATTCTATTCAAGAAAAGACAAGACAATTTTGAAGGACAAGATATGGGTCACGCGTTGTAAATCAATGTCTTAATCAAAGTGAATGTCTTTTGTTGTTGCAGATGTTGGGTCTCCCTCTGAATCAGACAGTCCTGGGCTGTCGGATCAAAAGGTCACCAAGGTCAAAAAGCAGTCGAATTTTGTGAAGCGGAAAGGACTCGGGCCTTTCGGGTACCGCTCTCGGAGGTGTGGAACATGCAAAGGCTGCAACCACGAGGACGATTGCGGCCGGTGCATGAACTGTCTCGACAAACCCAAGTTTGGTGGTCCCAACACCAAGCGGCAGTGTTGCGTGTAAGTTGACCTATTTCATTCTTCATTAAAATAGGTTTCATCTGAGTGTTTCAAAATAATTGACAATGTGTTGTTTTTCTATCAACAGATACAAGAGATGTGATCAAATTGAAGAGAGAAAAGCACGCAGATTGAGTGGGAGAACGGCACCCAAAGGTATTTATTCACTTAATGTGCAAGCTTTGTGTTGATATAATACTGTCATAGCCTTCAGCGTGTCCGTTTAATGCCATGTCTCTTTTTCTGAAGGGGCTTCTAAGCGACGGCGGCCCTCCTTCAGCGGAGGTCATTCGAGTAATGACGAAGGTATTGAGGGTGCTGCAGACTCACCATCTGGTCTCCATGGCGACGGCCACAGTCCATCTGTAAGGAAGCAGCCAAAACGTGTTGTGAAACCCCGCGTCTACTTCGACTTGGTGGACTACGACTCTGATCTAGATGACAAAGCATTCTCCAGCTCTACCTCGCCTGCCAGGAAAAGAGGCACAGGATCCCGTTTCAATCAAGGTAGAGTAACATTCAGGAACCAGGTGGCATGGATGCTTTATTCATAATCCAGATTATTATTATAAACACCAAAGATAGAAGGTATTAACTGACATATATTGTAGAGCTGTAGTCTTTACAAACACCGTTCTTTAAATGTTATTATTTTCACTAGTTAGAGTATGAAGCATGAAAATCTGCCTTTTAAAAAACAATTTGTTTTGTTTTTCTCTTGCCCTCTAAAGACTTTGTGTCATTGGATGGAATCCTTGGAGACATTTCAGATGAAGAAATCAGACATCGGAAGTCCAGTTCACACCGCGTACCATCTGTTCGGCGCAAACCTGAGAAGGTGAGTCATTAGTCATTTTTGTTGGTGCTAATGCTATGGTTGGATTACGAAACTTGCACGTGTCTTTGATTTGCTCTGTAAAACAATAAGTGTGCAAAAGCGTGTGCTGTCCAGAAGGGGTATACAATGTTGATTAGTCGTCATTTATAGCGTATTCCAAAAAGACGACAACCTACAAATTGTGTCTCTTAGAACTCTTTAACTGCAGCTTTTGACCGAGTGAGGTGCAAGTCATTACACATTTCTGCATCCGAGGACACATTTGACGGCTCGGCTGCTTACAGGAACACGCAAGCATGAACACATCACACCTATTCTGGCTTCCCTCCACTGGCTTCCTGTCCATTTTAGAGTTCAATTTAAGATTGTATTGTTTGTTTTTAAATTACTTAATGGACTGGCCCCTCTGTACATCTCAAACCTCCTAAAGGTGTACACCCCCTCAAGGGCTTTGAGGTCGGCTGAAGAGCTACTGCTAGTAGTCCCTAAAACCAAGACCAGGGGAGACCGAGCCTTCTCAGCCCCCCCCCCCCCCCCCCCCCATGTCAAATTGTCGCCCACCCTTCAAACTTTTAAGTCCCGCCTGAAGACCCACCTCTTTTCCCTCGCTTTCGAGTCAGTTTGAGCTATGTTTTATCGATTTGTATGCTTTTATTGACTTTCCATAGCCTTTATGTGCCTTTTATCTATCATTGTAATATTATATTTTATTATAATGTTCTGTTTGCTGTGAAGCACTTCGGTAAACCCTCTGTTTTTAATATGTGCTATATAAATAAAGTGGATTGGTTTGGATTTGAAATTGAGGACAACATTAAGGAAGTTTAAGAAAGACTGAGTAGTCTTCTCTTAAATAAAACACATCCAGCAAAACGGTCTACAATGCAAGCAGACTGTTGACCGTAATCATAATGTGAATGAACATAAACTTTAAGCATCCATTCTGTAATAAGACAAGGCACTGAAGACACAACCTGGATATAAATCCTGTTTCTGAAGTACATCGTAGCCCACTGTTGCTCTATATCACTATGTGAATGAAAGAATGTAAAACCGATTGTTGGGAACTTAACCAAAATATATAATGTACACTCGGAAGCCATTGTCCTAATTATTATGTGTAATGCAAATAAAGTATATGAACTCTTCAAGTGTGTTCATTCATGCCCTCATTCCTGTTTTGGTTATCTTTCAGGGTCCTCTGGAGCAGACTCCCCCCAGCGTCCTTGCTGCCCTGGCCCATGGATTTGAGCAGAGAGACACCGAGTCCTCTAAACCTACGTTCAAAATCAGGGTTGATTTTAAGGTAAATCCATTTTTACAGTTCATCACATGTAATGGACACTTCTTTGTTCTTCTTTATCTCAGTGAAGGAATACAAAGTCACATATAAAATACATTGAAACCACTGTCATAATTATATTTCTCCACAAGAGGTCAGTGCTTATTTGTTATGGACGTTTTAAACTGATCTTTTCAATGACATGTTTTAACACCTAAAATAATGTATGAAATACGTAACACCTGCCTCCGAACTTAACGTTTCTCACATTGGGACCACACAAACAACAACATTTATCAGTCAGCAGACCTGTTACGCTTGTACCTACTGTGAGCAGGCGTTCTTCAGCTGTTAATTGTGTTTGCACTGTGTCTCTTTTTCAGGAGGAATGTACTGTGGAAAATGTTTGGAATATGGGTGGTTTAAGCATATTAACCTCTGCACCGGTTATGCCACCCTACGTCTGCTTCCTTTGTTCCAGTAAAGGGCAACATGAGGTAACTACTTAATAAATGATGTTCTATCTGCTCTGTATGCTCGCTCTCTGATAGAAAGCATTTTATATTTCCTTTGCCCTTGTTAAAATATCTGTTAAGCTTTGATTTTCTGTGGTCATGTTTTATCAAGCAATCATATATTGATTGATAAAAAAGTTTTTCACTAAATCACCTCTTATATATTTATATTTAAACACTGTTTGCTTTGTCAACATAAGTACATGTAGGTGCAGACTAAACAACACTTGCTTTGTGTGTGAGAGGTGAACACTGTAAACTATTAATAACTTACTAGTCTGAACGCAGCTTTGTGACCCACTAACTTAGTGTAGCCGTTCTCAGCAATTGTGCTGAAATGCTGGGTTCAAACAGAATAAATATACATGCAAATTTGACTGGGCAACATTATGAATGAAGCTTCAAACTATTCGGCACAGCCCTAAAAGGTTATTAAAGTTGGCTACAGATGAGAATAGACAAGAATCTTATCATACATGGAGGTAATACAAATAATTTTGTGATATTTCTTTTTGCAGATGCTGTATTGCCAAGTATGCTGTGAGCCCTTCCACAAGTTTTGCCTTGATCCAGCTGACCGCCCTTCTGAAGAGAACAAGGAGAACTGGTGCTGCCGTCGCTGCAAGTTTTGCCATGTGTGCGGCAGGAAGAACAAGCCCACAAAGGTACAGCTTACTATTTTGATTATTCATTGTTATATTTAACTTCTCAGTGTTAATGTTGTTCACTTAGTAAGCATTACACTTTTCATGTCTCCCTTAGCCATTGCTGGAGTGTGATCGATGTCAGAACTGTTATCATACTTCCTGTCTGGGACCCAACTATCCAAAACAAAACAAGAAGAGGAAAGCTTGGGTAGGTCTCATGTTTCTTAGAAAACATAATTAATGATTGTGACATGTACTGAAAGGATGCTGAGATTAAAATACAGTGATTGCTGCTCCTAATATGCTGGTTTCTGTGCAGGTTTGTATGACATGCATCAGGTGTAAAAGCTGTGGCGTCACACCAGGGAAGAGTTGGGACACTGAGTGGAACCACGACAAAGGACTCTGTCCAGACTGTTCAAAACTCAATGAGCTCGGTGAGGGGAGGATTAATGAATGAACCGTCACCTGCTTTGTCATCATTACCAATCTTTGTTAAGGCTAATCTTTTCCAAATGGCTCTTTCTTTCATAAGGTAACTACTGTCCGATCTGCTTCAAGTGCTACGAGGACAATGACTACGACAGTCAGATGATGCAGTGTGGCACCTGTAACCACTGGGTGCATGCCAAGTGTGAGGATCTAACAGGTGGGTGTTATTCTTCATCTTTTTGAGGATGAAAGATCCCAAGTTAGGACATGTCAAACCTAATTACATTACAGCATTTTTGTTCTGGTATTCAAAAGTTTATTTGCATAACTTCAAAGGACATAAGAATAGCATAACATGTAGAGAGCAGGAAGAAAAAAAGGAATATCGTATCTTACCTGTTGTTACTTGTTATTACCTAATGTTTTCTAAACATAGGTGCACATATAATTGCATTTCGCTATGTCTCAACTCAATAATACTCAATGATAATTCCAGATGAGCTGTATGAGATCCTGTCCAGCTTGCCGGAGAGTGTGGTGTATTCCTGTCGACCTTGCAGTGTGACCCAGCCCAGCGCCTGGAGAGAGCTGCTCTACATCGAGCTCAGATCGGGGGTGGAGAAGGTGCTGGCCTGCTTGCTCTCCTCCACCCTCACCCAGCACCTTGTTGCCTGCTCAAAGGTAGGAGAGCCACATTTTTTAATAATTCAAGTTTGAATTGAAGGTATACATCTTAACACTGGGACTGAAACTTGTGAAATGCATCGTGTCAAATATACTTTTGTTTCTGCTGCAGTGTGAGAAGTTGGTTGATCCTGACAGTGGGATAGAAGGACAGCCAGCGTGTGACCTCCGGGCTGTGGGGAAGAAGTTTGACAAAGGCCTTTATACGACATTGGTGAGTACACAACCTAATCAGTGTTTTGAGTATTTCCATTCAGTTGAAACATGTGTCGGTGATAACTGTTTTGGAGGCTTTATGGGTATTTACTTTTACATTACAAAAAAAAGAAGAACATTTGTATCTTAAAATTCGAGCCACAATTAGGGCAAATGCTGTATTTTGAAATTGCCGCTAATAGTTTTTCTGCATCTGTACTAGGGCTGCACGATATTGGAAAAAACTGATATTGTGATATTTCTTTCCCCTGCGATATATATTGCGATATGAAAAAATACAGGAATTAAAGAAAAGACAGTTATTTTGGTCTGCAAACCATCCTTTCTTAAACTTGAATGCTATAAAATTGGTATTTTCCTAACTATATTTAACCGGATGAAGGATTTTAGTCACGGACGTCTGGAATCTTAAGTTATCAGAGCAACAAGCTGAGCTAGCTCGGTTAGCAGCGCCAAACTGCCCTGGAGAAACATATGAAACTACTTTATTCAGTGTTTTACCTTTAATCACTGGTTCCGTTTGCTTTGGAGATTTGATTGTGATCGGTGGTTTGCTGTGCATGCAGAGCCTGCATGTCACTCACTCAAGTACCCCTGACATGAGAGCCGCGCAAATGTTCCTTTTGCAGCAAGCAGCAAAATAATTGTAACATGACGTGTTAGAGTTAATTTGCCTACTTAATATTTCACGTCCTAAAAAAAAATCGCACTTCCTGCGATGTGAATATCGCGATTATCGACACGATATATCGTGCAGCCCTAATCTGTACAAGTGTTGTAATGCAAGGAATCTTTCATATACATTGCTATGGGAAACTTAGATATGCAACCTCAAAAATACTAAATCCCAATTGTCTATACCTTTTTATAGAAAATGTTCCATGAAGATGTGGTTCAGGTGGTGCGAAAGAGGCTTGAGCAAGAGGAGGATCTTCCAGAGGAACAGAGACCTACTGCCCTGGCTCGCTCTTACTACTTGAAGGTGCTGTACAACCAAAGATTAGTGAACATCTTGTGTATAAATACAAGTTACTTTGGGAAGGGAGAAACTGCAAAGTAAAGCTATGTAATATTTTTAGAAAATGTTCTAAGTTGGAATACATCAATAACTGTTGTGATTTTTCTCTTTAGCTCCTTGAGGAAGTATTTAATTGGTTCAACAGCCAAGATCCAAAGGTGTGGAACTCTTGTACCAAAGACTTGCCCGTGTGAGTAATGCTTTCCATTTACTTATTGTATTGTAATAATTAAGATAGTCCTTTTTATGGAAGAGTATGTCAAGTATTTACCTGAACACATACATTAATTTTACAAGCACTTCTCTGATATTTTTTGGCATTTAAATTAATACTTATTAACGGAGCTTTCCATTTCTTTCTTAAATAGGGGGATGCTGTCCAATGCTATTCATCCGCCTACAACGGAGCATGTTTACGCCCAGTGGCAGGAGAGGGAGGAGCTCTCATCCAGGGCTCCTCTCGGGCTCCTGCAGGAGGACAATGGACAGAGCTTGGTTGTAAAGCAAGAAGAGGCAGTGTCTCCGTTGTCTGGGGAGCTAATAAGCAGAAACTACTTCAAATCCAGCCGAGCTGCCAGGCACAAATCCAAAGGTAATGTTGTCAAAGGATGATATCCATAACAGAATTACCCACTTGTACTTATTTAAAAATCTCGACCAATGTTTGACCCTTTGCCTTTTTTTACATCTCTGTAGGCAAAAGGGGTCGTCTTTCAAAAACTGATTTTGAAACGGGATGGTCTAAGGATGACGAGAGACAGTGCTCTTTGTGCCAAAAATATGGAGACCTCAAACCGAATGTGAGTAATGCATTAATAATGAAAATGGAAAGTCCTAGCGAGGAGTGTGAACTGCTTATCAACACTATACAGAAAAGCATTTATTGGGAATATAAGTGATAAAAGAAAATCCTCTTTTTATGATCTCATAGGAAGCAGGTCGGTTGCTGTACTTGGGCCAGAATGAGTGGGCACATGTCAACTGCTCTCTGTGGTCAGCTGAGGTGTTTGAGGAAGACAATGGCTCTCTGCTGCATGTTCACAGTGCTGTCACAAGAGGCCGCTTGATGGTTGGTGTTCATTTACCTTTCAAATTATCCTGTTAATGTGTATTCTTATACAATATTAGTATGAATCTAAATTGGATTACTTGTAAATAGATAATAGGGATGGGAACAATTAATCGAATATTCGAAATTATTCAGGTATTCGAATATGAGTTATGAATATTTGTATTATTTAATTTTTTTTGGGAGTGATGCCTAAGTTGATTACATATTATCAAATTGAATAATTCAATGTGTATATATATATACGACAGTGCCATAGCTAAATGTGTTGACATCTAAAGGTGTGTTTTGCTCCGCTCACCGGTCCCTCACAGCGGGCAGAGCTGCAGGTCCTGATCTCTCTCTCTCGCGTCCGGTTATACTTCACTCGCGTTTATGTCCAAATCCATCAGATCTAGCTAGTTCTAGCAAATGACATGGCTGCTGCCCCTCCCTACACGCAGATCACGCAGACTCAAACCTCATCTTAGGCCCAAATGTGGCACAAATGTGCTCCGCAGCCGTTGCAAGGTTCCGGCACTAACAGTTCATGAGCGTGCTCCCCCGCCCCCGGTCAACACTCGCGACACATGAGTGGCCAGCCTAAACAACAATGAGCGCTGCTTGGCAACCGTGTGTGGCGGCAAAGTACATAGACATTTTGACAGGAGAGATTTAGCTTTGCCTGTATTCAACATATTTTACCAGTCATAGTCCGGTAATTATTTACACTCTAAGAATCGAAGAAAGAGTCCTACACAACAGACATGGAGGAAAAGGAGTAATGTGTGGAAATATTTCGACCAGGTTAGTGAGTGCGGTGTAGAGGTCAAACTATGCCACATTAAACTTATATATACACATGCTATACCTTGCTATACCCGCAATCTCCGTTCCAGCTGAGAGGATCTTCTCTACAGCTGGGCTGATTGTGAATCGCTGTCAAACATTAGCTGTCAAACTGTGATCACCAGTTCAATATATTTGACAAATTCGACTTGTTTTCTACACTTATTTGAACATGGATGTATTTATTTCCAAAAATTATTGAAACATTTTTTTTCTTATTTATTTAAAAAAAAAAAATGTACATTTCGGTTAACCGTTTTTTGGGGGGTCGAATATTCGAATATACATTTGCTTTCAAATTCCCATCCCTAATAGATAATGATATTTGAGGATGAAAATACATTTGCTAACAGGCTCAGGTTTATTCTTATAATTCATATATTTTCCTGTTACATTTATTCCCACTTTTAGCGATGTGAGCGGTGCAACCAGACCGGTGCCACAGTGGGCTGCTGTCTGACATCTTGTCAAAGCAACTACCACTTCATGTGCTCCCGCTCCCGACACTGCGTGTTCCAGGAAGACAAGAAGGTCTACTGCCACAAACACCGGCATCTGATCAGTGGCAAGGTAAATTCTTCTCCTCTGATTCTTCCAGTAACTGTGCTCTGACAGTTCCACATTTTGTTCAATGTTACTTCTTTTTGTTGTTGTACAGATGATTACTGGTCAAGAATTTGAAGTAAACCGCAGGGTGTATGTGGATTTTGAGGGGATCAGCCTTCGCAGGAAGTTCTTGACTGGACTGGAGCCAGAATTAATCAACATGATGATCGGTACGCCTATTTTTGAGCTGGTTACTATTTACTCCATGGCATGTACTGCCATTATGTCATGTTAACCTAATTTGTATCCACATATCTCTTTACAGGATCCCTACAGATAGACCATCTCGGTGTACTGACAGAACTTTCAGCTAGCAAAGGAAAACTGTTTCCTGTGGGATTTCAGTAAGTTGCATTTTAGCTTTTTAAACTTAATTAGACCAGTTAACCAGATGAAACATGAAATAAAAAGCACATTTAAAACGTTCTTCTTTCTGCCTCAGGTGCACCCGTTGGTACTGGAGCACAGTGAATCCGTTGCGCCGCTGCAAGTATACATGTACGGTGAGAGAGGTCCGGCCCATTGTCACTGAGAAGCCTGTTGAGGAGATGCCTGACCGAGGAGACAATAACACCATCGCTCACAGCCCCTGTCCGCCACCTGGTGCGTATTTTACTTCCAAAAAACTGCATTACATTAGGAATTGATTAATTTGAAATAAATAGATGAATGCAAATAGTTTTTTAAACCCTGTCTATTAATCTTAGAATCTGAAGCCCAAGAGATTGATGTAATGGAGACCCAACCCCCAACGGAGGAAACCTTTATCCCAGGACCTACCCTCAAGTCTGATCACGGAGCAAGGCCAAAGATTCCCAGGAGACCAGCTGGAGGAATGTCTCGACCTCTGCCATCCCCAGGTAAAAATGTGTATTTACTTTTAGTACAAGTCATTGAATTTCACTTCAACAAAATATGGTGATCTAATCAAAAGTACTCGCATCTCTATCCTGATTTCCTTTTTAGGAGTAATCCAGGCCAAACCCCACCACATATTAACCATAAGTGATTTCGACGAAACCCGAAGGGTTTGTCGCCACAATCCTCACTCACAGACTCCAGTTCTCCGCACTCACATGCCCCCCCCTCCTCTGGGCCCTCTAAGTGGGCCAATCACCCTCCGTGCTGGAAAGTCTTCCATTCCTACTACCCCTCTTTTCCCACTTGGTGCCTCAGACAACATGTCTCCATCAACCCGCCCTGTCGGGGGTCGAAGTGCTTCCTCAGTTCGTTGCCCCGGGAATACATGCACCTCATCTTTATTTCCTCAGTCTGCGTGGCAAGAAGGTGCAGGGAACTTCCCCTCCCCAAGTCTGTCTTTCTCGCCATCCATACAACACCTTCCCAGAAACCGATTGTCATTTGATCTGAGCCAGCCTGACTCAGTCGAGGTGCCGCACAACTTCCTAGCTTCACCAGAGCCTGAAGATGTTTCCCCAGCAAATGGTACGTCACCCCAGGGCGGTTCAGATCAACAGAAAGATGAAGAAGTATTTCCCTACAGTTCATTCCACAAGGATCCACACCTGAGATTGGGCCAAGAGATGAGAACAGAACTGGAGATTGAAGAGACCCTCCTGAATGAAGGCGTGGCAATGAACTGTGGGGGACAAATCGTGGTGGAAGGTGATGACCAGGAGGAGTTTTGGGGTAGAGCCCAAGAGGTGCCCAAGAAGAAACCTCTTGTTGCCAACATGCCACGGTCTGCAGCCTCAGCTAGGGATGACTTAGGCAACAGCTCTTCTGATGACGACATGGAGCACTACTTTGACTTCTCACGGACAATAGTGAGCTGTCCCGGATCAAAAGATCATTCCAAGTCTCCATCCTCCCCTTCCTCCCGGCCTATGGCTCAGCTGGACGGTGTAGATGACGGTACAGAGAGTGATGCAAGTATCGTGACCAACGATGATGCTCAGAAAGCTGAGGGTTCTCATCAAGCTCCCATACAAGCCAAAGGCCTAAATAATACAAATGTTCCCGACTCGGAAACAGCAAACAACACACAGGCTGTTCCGAGTCTGTTCCGCAAAGTATCATCCAATCATAAGCAGACAGACGCTTCATCATCCACCCTATCAGTTGCCAGCAAAAGTCCTGCAGATAGTTCCCCTCAAGATGGAACTAAATCCTCTGACACTCCTTCAGTAAATCAGGAGACCGTGCTTCCTACTCCAGCTCTTGATGCTACGCCTAACTCACTCACAAAGGTGCCTGAGACTTCCTTTTCAGAGGAGTTATTCCAGAGTTGCAGTTTAGGATTTTCCACTGGAACACCGCTTGTTCTTGAGAGGTGTGACACTAGTCCACATTTGACTGGGATGGTTCCTTTGCTAGAAGGCCCACCGCTTGAGACCAAACCGTCTGATGCATGTAAACCTCTGAACTCAGGGGGGGACAGCAGCCACTCTGCTGTGTTAATCAACCACTTAACAGCTAATACAGTGGAGCCCTCATTAGCAGGCTCTGCTGATAACTGTCAGGGTGTCCTACTGGATCTTCTTCAGCCTTCCCCTGTAATATCTACAGATTTACAGTACCCCTCTCAAGGCCTTGTAGACTCCCTGCCGATGTATTCCTGTTTACCCAGTATCAGTCAGCCTCCTCTAGCAAGTATTACACTTCAGCCAGTAACATCCTCACAAGAGTTCCCATCCATCGGGGCTTGGTCTACTAAACTGACCACCCTCAGTCCTGTTGGAGATGTAACTCAAACACTGCTAAATGCTCAAAAAGATCCACTGCTATCAGCTATATCACGCCCTTGTCCCCCAGCAGGAACATGTGGAACCATTTCTCTTCCTATCTACTCCACACAGACAATGGGTTCTACAGCTGTCACCATTGTTTCTTCTTCTGCGCCAATATCGTCTCTTTCTGTACTGTCCACGCAATGTTCGACCGCTCCAACGTCAGTCCAAACCACCTCAGCCCCTTTGATCTTAAACGGTTACAGCACTTCATCTGGGCAGAAGGAAGCGGGTCACACGATCTCCATCAACTTTTCGGCACCCAGGCCAGCTTTAGAACCTCAACAGCCTGTGGTTCCACAGGCTTTACCCGGACATGCTATTCTCACTGTGAAGGAGGTGGGGGGTCCCAATGTGGATCCTACGCCACATGTCCTGCTGGTGAACCGCCTCGGGCAGATCTTCGTAAAGAACCCAGAAAGCAACACTTTCCAGCTGCCCACTCCCAGCTCCTCCTCCTTCAACTGCGTCACTCAGATTGCCAGCCTTTTGCAAAGCAACGCGCTGTCAGCCACGCTAGCAGCAGCCGGACACATGAATGCTCCTCTCCCAGTCGGCAACGTTGCGACAGCAGTTCCTTCGTCGGTTACACCCACAGTTCAGAATCCATCCACAATTACACAGCTGCTTACTAACAATAGCAATGGTCCAGTGACATCAGTTGATGTGAAGAAGCCAAGAAAGAGTGCAAAAACACCAAAAGATGAAACCACTGCTGAGGTGAAAAAAACAAAGAAGAAGAAGAAGGATTCAAATGGCACAAAAAAATCCAAGTCATCCAAGACCTCGGGGCAGTCTGCTCCGTCTACTGACACTCCTCCCATGACTCCCGCTGAGAGTGCTCAAGCTATTATCAATCAAGCAATGGCGAGTAACTACACCCCCAAGTGGAGTGGGCTTCGATCACTAAGCCCTTCTTCGCTCGTTTTACCACCTGGACTATTAATTGAGCCGGAGCCTCCAGCTTTGCCCACCTCTCCACCAGTAACCCCGACACCAGCTCCCGCAGCTCGACCTCGCACACACGTCCGCATGAAGAGAGTGTCTTCGCTTTCAGACCGTATTGTCACAAAGAAGTCTAAGGTTGACTTCCTAAAACCAGAGCCCCCCGTTGAGGAAGAGGAGCGTAGCAAACCCGTCTTTCCAACCATTTCCAGCAGGGCTTCAGGGGTCCGCATCAAGACCCCGACAGTGAAAGGAGTGCTGAACCTGGACCAGTTAAAGGAAGAGCATATGAGCGCGTCTGATAGCTCAGGGTAAGATTTTACATTATTTTCATTTGTAAATAATTGAGAACTGATTAGAATATGTAAGCTTATATCTTAGCATTTTAACTCTAGACACGTTTAACATTAAGTTTAGTGCATTTATTTACTGTTTTGTGATATATATTTTTTGCTCTTTTCTTTCTCAGATCAGAGCCATGGGAGTTGGCTCAGGGCGAACAAGGCAAACAGCATGCATGGGAACCAGTCGGACACAGCACCCTGACTGACTGGAAGAAATACTCTGGTAATGTTGAGTTTAAACTGCATTATTAACTAAAGATTTATATAAATTGAAAAATATATTTCATGTCTGTTATGTATGATTTCCCAATTACTAATGCAGGGTACTTTGTTGAAATTGTGGCTTCATCATTTAAGAAAAGTATGAATGACTAAACATTTAATCTGTATATCTTTAGGCGCTGCTTCTACCTCAGATGAGGAACCACCCCTGTCTGATAAGGAGGAGGACTATCGAACCAACAGAGATCATCCACACTTAAGATTTGAGATAACCAGTGACGATGGCTTCAGTGCAGAGGCAGACAGTATTGAGGGTAAGGCTAACATATCAAAATAAATATTTCCCTTAAACTATTAAACATGTTCTGGAAGTAACAAAACAAGTTTCTCGATGTGGTAATTCTGCAGCCTGTTATGTTCGTTGTGCTCACTTCTTCTCCCCTGTCCCTCCAGTGGCTTGGAAAGCGGTGGTTGACGGGGTGCAGGAGGCCCGGGCTATTGCGAGGCTGAGACCTCTGACCTTACAGAGGATCACCGGCTCCCGTATGCTGGGTCTGGTCCACGACGCAGTGGTGTTTCTGCTAGAGCAACTTCAAGGCGCGCACCGCTGTCAACGCCATGCCTTCCGCTTCTTCAAACAGTTCACGGCGGAGGACGACCTCCCTGTCAATCCCAGCGGCTGTGCCCGCTCTGAGATGTACCTCAGGTATGTGTACCAGGCCCATTTCAGTTTAGCTCTTGTGTCTTTTTTTAATCTTTTAACTTATCATATTCCCTACATTTAGATGGGAAAAGTATAGGTCAGGGGTCGGCAACCTTTTTGATATGAAGTGCCATTAAAAAATAAATGTTTTGATCGACGATCGTGAATTGTACTAAACACTGCACCACGGAGGAAAGCGGGCGGGAAATCGCCTCGAGTTAAAGAGAGCGGGGCTGCGTTGCGTGCATGGCTTCCTTCTGCAGGTAACGGGGAGACGCGCTCTGGCGGCGGGCTCGTTCAGGATCCGAAAATAACATTTAAATATTTTTGCACACTTATTCCACTTATTCCTAGTGTGCCACTGGTTACGGTGCCCCGTGCCAATTTTGGCACGTGTGCCAGGGGTTGCCGACCCCTGGTATAGGTAGTAAAGCATTGCAAAGTATTTGACTTTTTGAAGAAGCCTTACTCATCTTAACATGATATCATTTTCTCTTATCTCTCAACAGGAAGTCGACATTTGACATTTTCAACTTCCTGGCTTCTCAGCATAGAACGCTTCCTGACAATGGGCCTTATGATGATGAGGAAGATGAGGTTCTGTTGAAGTCTACAAGGTCAGGCGTCACTCATCTAGCTGCAGTTTTCTTTCCTCCATGAAAATATATTAACACTTGAAGTTACACCTTTGACATTTTTTTGGATGTTTTTTTAAATGATTGTCTTTTTTCTCATAGGCGGGCTACTAGTTTGGAGTTACCAATGGCCATGCGCTTCCGGCATCTGGAAAGGACATCTAAAGAGGCTGTAGGCGTGTACAGGTCAGCACAGAACTACTTTTTCCATTTAATCTGAATACCATGTATTACTCGTAAAATATTTTGATCGGGGTTCACTTCTTGGAGGAGCACTTTGGGAAAACAGTGTTAGGTTTGAATAATTAGGGTGGTTTTGAATTGAATTCTTATGAACAAACGCCAAAGGGAATCAAACAAGGAGATGCAATCATTATCAGTTACACATATGGGCCAACATTTAAGTCAACGTGTAAAAGAACACATTCATGTAATAGGCAAAACTACAAAATAATAACATTACTTTTTTTATTATTATTGCATATACTTTTTAGTCTACCCAAATGATTGTTAAGCAAATGTGGGCTTTTTACAAGAAAGCTTGTGAAATAGTTGAATTGAGACAAACTAATGATCAATGGGTAAGTCCATTGAAATGAATATGTAGTGTTGGTGCCATCTAGAGGTGAAGTGCTGTCAACCTTTGCAGGATCACTCTTCTGTTAGTGCTCAGTAGAGTTCATCCAAATTCAAACTGCAAGTGAGGTGCCTTCAAGATGTACAACACTTTGTTAAAGTCCTTCAAGAATTTATGAATATACAGATTTTGGGGTTTATCCAAATGTGAAGATTGGATAATATTTGTAGGTGAGGTGGAGAACATGAATTATTGCAATAATAAAAACGACTGTAATGAATCAATATCTGTTATATTGATTGTCTGACAAAAACAGGGGAGAGCTGACTGAACCAGTGTAGATTTGTGATATTAGTCAAGATAATGTGTGCAGCATTCCTAAGTTGTAACCACAGAAGAGCTTCGGGCAGCTCTAAAGTAACTGCAGAATGTAATGGCTCCAAGCTGTTTTAAAGCAGATGAAATCAACAGGAAGCTACAGTTCAAACAAAAGCCGACTGGCTTAAAGCTAAAGCTCAGAAACAGGACAAAGAAAACATCCCTTACTGTGATCCAGTCTGGCTCTAAGACACAGTGGTCCTTTGAGCACAATTAACATATTGATGTTCAGGAGTACAGATCTGCTAGTCATCATCGCAGTTCGGACCTGAATAACAATCTTTCAATATTATCAACAACACTTTCAAAAACACTTAATGATATTGATAAGCCGGATAGTGTTATCCCTTATTTGTCTTTAATGACTCGTTTATTCTCAATTATCGGAGGAAATGTGGGTCCAGAAACCGGGTTGTATCTGCACCTCGACAGTCTCATCATGTCTGACCATTCTGGACTTTTTTACTTCTGTTGCAGGTCTGCTATCCATGGCCGTGGTCTTTTCTGCAAGAGGAACATTGAAGCAGGGGAGATGGTCATCGAATATGCCGGCATCGTCATCCGCTCAGTGCTCACGGACAAAAGGGAGAAGTACTACGATGGCAAGGTCAGTCGGGTTTCTCTTCCTTTGATCGGTTTCATTCCAATGTACTTTACTATAATTGAAGGTTAAAGTTTCAGAAGGTCAGCGGATGTATCAAAATACTTCCTTTTTTTTGCCTTCGCAGGGTATTGGCTGTTATATGTTCCGCATTGACGACTTTGATGTGGTGGATGCTACCATGCACGGCAACGCAGCGAGGTTCATCAACCACTCGTGCGAACCCAACTGCTACTCTCGAGTGATCAACGTGGAAGGCCGCAAGCATATTGTCATCTTTGCTCTTCGGAAGATCTACAGGGGGGAGGAGCTCACCTATGACTACAAGTTCCCCATCGAAGACGCCAGCAGCAAACTCAACTGCAACTGCGGGGCCCGGAGATGTCGCCGGTACCTCAACTGAGACACCCCTCGTGTGAAAATGGGAGGATCCTGTTTACTAGCTAGCCTTAAATTAAGGTGGATTGGGTTTTGGGGGAGGGGGGTAGGGCACCTTGGAAAGGGGAATAAGCCACTATTGGACCAGAAGAGAATATTTGGCTGGTCAGAAGTCATTTGTGGACATTTTTATTGATTATAGAAGAAGAAGAAGAGATTAACCTGCACAGAACGTTTATATGAGTCATGTCTCTTCTTTTTCCCCGTGAAAGAGTTCAGATGAAAAACATACCCATCAACGTCTTAACCACAGCAGTAAATATTGTTGAGGAAGTGGTTTTGGTGTTCATGTGAACAGGACGTTGAACCAGATGTTGAAGTGTAGGAGGTTCCTGGATCAGTACACCAACAGAACTTCTGCAATACACACGTCAAGCCTTATCTGTTTGAATCATTGCTGAAAACCTATAGGTAGACTTTGAGAGATTCACTATGTTTTATTATATTTTCTTTTTGGGGGGGGGGGTTATGTCTGTCTATAGTACACTTGTAATCACGATTGCTCCATCCTCCAGTGATGGTAACATTATAGCTTCATCCGTGCAGTGGTGAAGTCAGTTTTTGAGCCATACAGTCACTCAATCCTTCGTGTGTTTTATCTTACATTTAACACTTCTCGTGTTGTTAATGACTTCTTTTCTTTTAAGACTCTTTTTGTTTTCCAGTGAATAACAAAACAACCATGGTGCTACGTTTTGATGGGTCTTTTATGTCTCTCGTTGGACGAAGATGTCCTGCAAATCAGGAATTGTTTAGCTGTTTATTCACCATTTATCCTAAATTGATGCACTCAAGCAGCACTCTTATTGTCATTAGAGTTTAGTATCTGCTAAGTTTCACACTTCGGATCATTGGTGTGCCACGCATCACCTACTCTCTTCCTGCGTAGATTTCAAAAATAGATATAACGGTTTCACTCAGTGTCATATTTATAAAGGCAGAGACATGTCTTCAAGGCGTGTTTTTTCTTCCGCTGTACAGTGTATGTAGCAAACACTACCCAAGCCAAAAGTTAAGAGTTGTGGTGAATAATAGTTTTAAAAATATATATTTGATGTGTCTCATGGCAGATGCTCATTACTTATTGCAATAAGATGTGCTGCCCTACAGTTGCACACAAATAACCATCAAACATACAAATTATCTTCGTCTTTGAAAAACCTGCTAGTTGATCTCTTTGCATCGCCACTGAGTGTGTGTTCGGCTCCTGCTCCATCCAGAAAACACTGAGTCTGAGATGGAGTTGAGAGAGTGTGCTCGGCACCTTAAAATAATGTTCAATGTTGTTTTTAGCCGGTGTTCAGTGCCGTCATTGATGAGGCTTTTGTAATTCACACACTGTTCTAATTGGTAGTGATATTTATTCATGTTCTGATTTCTTTTTTAATGGTAAAAGGTTGTGCTTTGTATAAATGGTGGCGGTCTAGTGTATGAGGAGATCTCCCCCTATCTCTTGTTTGTTTACAATTGATGTCCTTTTACTAATTTACTTGAATTTTCATTTGGGGCAGTTGTGTCATGCATTCAAGCCTTTATTGACAGAAGTTGTTCTATTAAGCAGGTATTTTTAAAGAATCATTTATATTTTTATTTTTTTCTTACGGTAAATTACTGACGGTCTTAGAATCATCCACAGGAGTAAAGTGAGCACTGTTTCCCTCCCCATGCCAATGGTCATCTTTTTTCCCCCTAATTACGTTTTGTCTTGATCTTACTCCCCTTTCCTTCTTGCATGTCCAATCACTGGGATGGAGCCCAGATCACCTTGTGTCAATCACCTAGCTGACAACAAGAGCAGAGTCACTCCCAACTCCTTGCAAGGATTCTACCTCAGCTGTTTAGACAGATGTTTGGGAATACTGATGCAAAAAGAGAGGATGGTAATTTAAAGAGTATCATGGTTTTAATGTATGGCAGAGCTGGTGAGTCAGTGTGAGTGTGTGTCTGTAGGTGCCTATGTTTGTCACTGTGTGTGTGAGTTTGCAATGAAGGATGGAAGCACTAGTCAAAACCTGAAGTTATCATGACCATCTCTCCCAGAATCTGTTAAGAAAGCTGTATGTTATATATACACACATATATAAAAATATATATAGATATATATATATATATATAGTAGGGTTATTTTAAAGTAAGTGTAAAAGACAAAAAATAAGAAAATATGTGATCTTTAAATGTACGTCTTTGTTACCATGTACAAATAAACCCTGGGTTTGTAAATATTTGTATACATATTTCTAAACCTGTTTAATTTTTCTATGCACTTTTTTATTTATAATGTTATTTGCTTAATAAAGATGTTAAGATGTTTGAATACATTTCTATTTTTTTATTTGAAAAGGTTAACGTAGAAAAAAGAATGATGAAAAGCAATACACTGTTTTCAGAATGTATAAAGGCCACTGTTAGAATAAAAAACAAAGAGTCTGACGTTTCGTGAATTAAGTTACTTTTACAAGAAGAAATGTTGGTATTTTGAAAATAAATTCATATTTTTTACCCCAAAAAAAATATTGAAAGAATAAAGACATAACACGATAGGTTGGATTACATGTTGGAGTTTTGTCAGTAATGATCGCAGAAAGCCCAAACTCTGGAGTCATAAATGTCCGGCTTAGACTGTGAGCCGTAGGGTCGCTGGTTCAAGTCCCGTAAAGACTTAAAATATGGAGTGTAGACTGGTACTTGGAGAGGTCCCAGTTCACCCCCTGGGCCTTGCCGTGGTGCCCTTGAGCAAAGCACCGGACACTCCCAATTGCTCAATACAATTACAACCGCTACCCACTGCTCCTATTACTATGGTGGAAGGAATGTTACATCTCTATCACGTTCAGTTCAAGTTTGGCGAGAACAGCGATGGCATCGTATCGCTTCATATGTCCGAGCAGCTTAGCCAGGTGCCCCACTGTCCAGTCGGGGTGCCTGCAGGTGACCCCCTCCAACACGGCTTTCAGCGGGCTCTTGCTCTCCTTCATGGAGTAAGTGTAAGTGATCCAGGTGGCGGGGAAGGAGCAGTGAGACGCCAGATGTTTGGTGGTTTTAACTCCATGGCTCTCTGGATCCAGCAATATCACCAGCTCTTCCAAAACATCCAGGTTGTCCAGCACGGTTTGTAAAGGTGCTGACAGGACGTTGGGACCTGAACAGGAAAATGATGGGGTGTAATTACTCAAGTACTGTACTTAAGTCAAATTTTGAGGTACTTTTACTTTAGAAAAGTATATCCATTTTATGCTACTTTACATCTACTACTGCCAATATTGTACCTTTTACTCAACTACATTCACCCGACAGCTTTAATTACTTTAATTTACAGATTATTACCACATACAAAAGCTAGTGAAATGAACTTTGATATTATAGGTTAAGATATGCAGTAGCAGTACACATAGCAATTAAAATGACCTGAACCTTTATAGGCTGTGTAAATAATAAATAAACCATCAGTGTTTGCCATCAAAGCTCCATCTCTCCCCGTGTTTCTCTGAGTCCGGTTTCCAATTGCTTCGGAAGTTTCCCTCACAGATACTTTAAGTATATTCTTATGCCAATGCTTATAATTTACCTAATCAAGCTTTTGAGTGCAGGACTTAAACTTTTTAATATATTTTTAAATGTAGTTTTGCTACTTTTACTTAAGAAAAATATCTCAGTACTTCTTCTACAACTCTCTGCTGTTCAGTGGGCCATACTCATCGATACTCTTCCAGCAGATAATGATGTACTCATTATTATGTACACATTACTGATAACCCTTGATCTTATGAATGTCACAGACAGATTAAAATTGTAATTTCCACTCACTGAGGAGGCCCTCCTGATCATTGTTACCAGTTGGAGCAGACAGGGGGGCGAACCCTGCATTGACGAAGGAAGATCTTCTGCTGTAACTCAACACTGTCTGCTGTCCTGTGTTAAACACAAGCATGAAATAAACAGTTATGATCAAAGCCAGAACCACCACAAGATGAAAACATTGTGGGGGGATCAAAACAATATTTGGATACGGATGTTGGTGTTTTCACAGACCCTCAATTGACTACAACTGAGGAATTTGATTTCCACTTGAATGCTTATTTATCTTTTTCAAACATTATCTCTCAATATGCACACCTCTTTTCCGCTTCCTGAAGATAAGACAAGCGCAGATCACAACAAGTGTGATGGAAATTAGGATGACTAACGGTATGGCCCCTGTAGAAATAGAAACAAAAAAAATGTAGAGAAAAATGTGTCTTTCTCCCCCATAATCAAGAGTGGGCTTGTTTACACATCGGTGCGCCGGGACTGGGTGGGAAAGTACCTCCTTCGTTTATCTGAGTCTGAAATGAAACAGTAACATGTATGGGTGAAGTCATCTCTAACCCAGACTAAAGATAAAATCACACCCGAAACCATGTTACTCTCAACTATACACACAATTTACTTTAAAGGAACATTTAATGGCTTTGCTATTCTTGTAAGCTTATTTTTTTTTAAAAAGCATATGGAATTTGGAATTCTTTTTTTGTAAAGTGCCTGAAATATTCTAACAAGAGAGGTAATTTCCTGACACAAATGACTAAGTATTTGGCTGCTTTCATTACAATCC
Organism: Pseudochaenichthys georgianus; assembly: GCF_902827115.2. Classification (NCBI taxonomy): domain Eukaryota; kingdom Metazoa; phylum Chordata; class Actinopteri; order Perciformes; family Channichthyidae; genus Pseudochaenichthys; species Pseudochaenichthys georgianus. The sequence goes on from NC_047518.2 coordinate 25,014,834, forward strand.
GCACAAGTAGGGCAGACTTTATTGGTGGTTGGAGGGCCTGACTGAGCATCTACAGTGTGAGTGTCATCACTACAGCATGTTTCTGACTGGACGAATAGGACTTGTTGCAACAGTCCCCAGTTCCCCCTACTTGGCCTGTTCTTCACACTTTAATAGGGTAAAGGGAAAAAGAGACCACTTGGATTACCGTTGGTCTAATGCTGAGAAAAGTTGAAACATGCTTCGATGTTGGTACCTGAGGAGGAAAATAGAAACTGGGATCATATATACCAATCAATTAATAACGTCATTAGTAATACCAATACTAATGCTTACAGACAGTTTACTTACTGTGCCAGGAACTCCGGTCGTTCCGCTTCTAGAGAAATAAAAAAAGCAATAGAACAGTGGTGTAAAGTAACTAAGTAAATCTACTCAAGTACTGTACTTGAGTACAATTTTGAGAAACTTGTACTTAACTTAAAGTGGACCTATCATGCTATATTTGAAACATATATTGTAGGGCCATACCTATATAAAGTATATAAACAGATCCTGCATTTTAGCCATGCCTCATTTCGCTCTATTTGCTCTTTCCAGCCCTGTTTTTGCAGGGGGCTGATTCTGTGAGCTTCAACTGACCACGCCCCCCTGCAGGAGAGGGGTGTTGGCAGTTACTTTGGCATTAGGGCAGGGATATCTAGATACTTTCCAAGGTTTGACATAATGAATTGTGCTACTTTTAAAGAAAGCAACGATGTTTTCAAATATGTAATCAAAATGCTCCTCAAAAACACTATCGAAGCAGTTCCTGCCGTTGCTACGTTAGTTCAAACAGTAACAACGGACTATTTTTTAAATCAATAAAATCATTTTCTAAATCCATAAAAGCATTTCAATTGATATTGGGAGTCATTACGTTACTTTGTTGAGAATGTGGCCATGTAATAAGCGGGATAATGTGCAGCGACTTGGTCATTATGGGGAAAAGAACACCTTCATGCCGATCTAGATCCTTCCGCTTCGCGTCGGGTTCCTGATCAGCCTGTTGGTGTTCTTTTCCCCATAATGACCGCGTTGCTGCACATTATCCCTTACATAGTCATTATTCATTTGTTTTAAAGCAGGAGGCGCAAACGCTTGCCTCGAGGTAAATAGTGTACTCTTACTTATCTAATACCTTTAGTTACTTTACAGATTGGGATTAATGATGTGAAATATAATCAACTAATTCAAACTAGCTGCACCTTTACCAGCTTTGATAACACTTTAATTCATCAATAATTATAATCAAAGCATATCATATACAGTATATTATTCTGAAATGGACCAATTTGCAGAAGGAGTACTTTTACTTTGGGTACTTTACATTAAATTACATTACATTACATGTCACTTGTTAGACGCTTTTATCCAAAGCGACTTACATACATTCTTTAAGTGTCTTGCCCAGGGACACAACGACATGCTGACTCGAACTTGCTATCCCCTGATTCAAAGTTCAGCGCACTATTCCACTGAGCCACAGCCTCCCTCCTACTTTATGTATATTTTGATGCTAATACTTTTGTACTTTTACTCGAGTAACATTTTGAATATAGGACTTTTAACAGAGTATTCCTACAATCTGTACTTCTACTTTAACTTAAGTACAAGATCTGAGTATACTTCTCAGTTGTGGTTCTAGACCAATTTTACTGGGGGGGGGGGGGGGGGCAGGCTGGGGCCAGTTATTTCATGAGAGGGTTCAAAAGACAAAGACAGTATATAAAGTAATTTTGTAAAATAAACATAAAATACAGTAATTGGTATTTGTTTTTGTAAAGGTATTTGTTTTGGTAAATTTAAGTTACAGTCCTTTGTTTCAGTAGTTCTTCTCGTTTAGAGTATTTGTTTTAGTAATTTTAAGTGACAATTTCATAAAAAAACAGTATTTGCTTTTATAAGGTAATGAACAGTTTAATCTCCACTGTAATTCCGGGTCTCTGATTTGATTTAGTTCCAATAAATCGTAATATTGTAACCTATTTTTTGGATGGGGGCCACAGGGGGGGTCCATGGTTGCCCCCATAGAACCGCACCTGCTTCTCCCATCTCTGTCAAATTCTTTTTTTTCTTTAAATACTATGATGTGTCCCACTACGTGGTAGGTAAACGTATCATTTTGTTGGTGCGTGATGTGTCTAACAGTTCGTAGTTACTGGAGTAGGCTCGAGCACAAAGTAAATGTCATTTGTCCCTTTTAAAGTCATATCGACTGTACAGTGTATCTGTATTCTAATTTGGTTACATTATCAAACTCTTCTTACCCTGGATCTTCGCACTGGATGTCAGTAGTTATCGTACACGGACTCGACACTTTAAACCCGGGTCGACATGAAGCACAGGGTCGACAAAATGCGCTGCTTCCATCATTAAAAGTGTTTTCTTTGCACAGCGTGTTGCCGACTTCGTGTCGTCCTCCGTCGTCATCATGTCCACAGTTAGGTGTGACTTGGTATCCTTGGTCGTAAAAATAGCAATATAATAGCATACAGTAGGCTATGATAGAATAGAAAATAATATTATTCAAAATAATACATAGCTACCTGGTTTTATAGGACACGACACGCATGTTGATATTCGTGTATCCCAATAGGTTGTAGAAGGGCATATTTCAGAGTGCAACAAGCGGCGAGTAGACATAACTATAGGTTACGTAACCCCACATCTCAGAGTAACATGAAGTGAGATGTCTCACTATGGGATGCGCCTCATCGCGGAGCAAACAGAAGCATCAATCTCATTACGCCAATCCTGATTGGCTGGTGATCTTGACGTTAGCGTCAGGGGAAATCACCCCCTATAAGTAGCTTGCGCCACAACGCATGCGTCATTCAAAATAAGCACCTCTTCTCACTTCACCATAGCAAGGAGGGCCGTCTGGTGAGACATCTCACTTCATGTTACTCTGAGAACTGGGGTTACGTAAGTAACAGTGGCGGCCGGCCCATAGGGGCGCCGCCCCACCTCTTCCCACATACAAAAAAAAATATATAAAAAAAAAATATATATTTTATATTTTTATTTTTAATGAACAAGGTAAATATCATACAATTGGTATCATTAAAATGTATAATCTACAATAAAATCTCGTTTAAAATTGTGTTACGATGTCTAAAGTTACTGATAAGTCACATGTTTCCTGCCTGGCCTTGCCCATGGCATTAGTTTATCATTACCGGGCGGAGCCCCCGAGCCAAACAGCAGCAACCAGCACGTTGCAAAAGTCTCAATAGTAAACTGTGCCGCCGAAACATAATTTCAGCCAATCAGCGCCGTCAAATATTTTGGTCACGAGGGCGCTCACGTTGGAGCCCACGTTGGAGCCCACGTTGGAGCCCACGTTGCTTACATGAGTTGTTGTTTAGACTCGTGAGTGACCAAGGTGACGCAGTAGTTGGATGAGAATAGTGTGCAGGTGGAGTCGGCGGACCTCGGTCCACACCCAATTCCGTGCAAGAGCTACTCTCCAATCCTTTCGAAAGGAGAAGTTTGGAAGATAAATTGATACTTAAAGACCTTGGACCGGACCAACCCGATTTGTATATATCACAGCAAGCTCGTGAAAAAGACAAAACGTATCAACAAGGCTTCTCACATGGCTAGCTGGATGCAAACGATGCAAACAGGTAAATGCTATCTTTTGTTTCCCATGCTTGCTCTTCAAACAGCCGGGGACAGATACGATCTGTTCAGAAACTAGACAAAAGTTACACAAATACAAACCACAGACTGTCTGTGTCATGGAGAATACAGTCGCTGGTTTATTTATGTCTGTATAGGCCGTTGTTGTGAGTGTGGACGGTCGGAGCATATATAACGTTAGCTTAGCCAAGCTCCATTCAGAAAAAAAGCATTCTAAAAGGTTTTTCGCCTGCCGTCTGTCTGCAGACTTGTCAAAGCATTAATTCATGGTTTTTACTAACCGGTATCAGTATGTTGTTACGTCGGCATCATTTAGAAACGTGTATTACAATTTAATCACGGTAAAATATGTTCATTTTGTTGTAGTTGTAGCTCCGGAGCCAGCGCGTCTTGTTTGAATGATGCGAGTAAACACAGCTGGCAGCCGCGGTGAAACTCGAGCGACTAGAGCGATGCGATAGGAGCGTTAACTTTAGAGCGAAGCGAATATTCGCATTGTGTCCGATCTGAACGCAGCATTAAAGCGAGCTCCGCGCTGCACTGGAAACGCGCCATTACATCACCAGAAGTCCTAATTTAAGGGGTCATTTCATTTTTACTTACTATATCAACAGCCCCACCAAAAATATTTTTCACCAGCCACCACTGGTAAGTAACCTATAGTTCTCATTCATAACACTCCGTTCGATGTCTCACTATGGGATATTGTAGCTCCCGTATTGCCAGACGAGCTTATCTCGAAAATCACCGATCAACCAGAATTTAACAGGTAGAGTCCCGACTCAACAAGGTGCCCAGCCCTGCTCGGGCGAGGACCAGCCGCTGCACAGATGTCTTGGATGGAAACACCCTTGAACAAAGCCCAGGATGTAGCCAGGCCCCGAGTCGAGTGAGCCCGCAGACCCTACAAATTCTGACTCGTATAGGCCAAAGCAATTGCCTCCACAATCCAGTGGGAGAGCCGTTGCTTAGTAACAGGCTTACCCTTGTGAGGGTTAGCCCAGGACACGAAGAGTTGGTCATTAAGACGAAGCTCTTTTGATCTGTCCATATATGTGTGTAAAGCCCGGACTGGACACAACAGATCCTGCTGCTGCTCCCCGGAGGAAACCAGCGGCAGAGGAAATGCCTCAATGTCAATTGGGGTACACGAACCAACCACCCTTGGTGTAAAGGCAGGGTTGGATTTCAACAACACTCTCGTTTGCCCTGGGGCGAACTGAGTGCATGAGGGATGTACAGACAGTGCATGAATATCGCTGACCCGCTTGGCGGATGCCAGGGCCAGTAACAGCACTGTCTTGAGTGACAGATGTTTCATGTCAGCTCCTTCCAGGGGTTCAAATAGGGTCATTTTGAGCCCATTTAAAACCACTGCCAGATCCCATAAGGGCACCAGCGACCTGGAGACAGGGAGGAGCCTGCGAGCTCCCTTCATAAAACGGCAAACCGAAGGATGTTGGCTAGCCGTCTTACCCTCAAAGCCCACCTGGCATGCAGCAACAGCAGCCAGGTACACCTTGATCGTGGAGAAAGCTCTGTGTTTATCGATCAAGTCCTGTAGAAATGATAAAATCACCCCGATAGGACATTGAAAAGAGATGTGTCCTTCTTGAAGGCACCACTCCTCAAACACCCTCCACTTACAGTCGTAAAGAGACCTGGTGGAGGATGCTCTCGCACTCTGAATAGTGTTTATCACCTTCTGAGGGAGTCCTACTGTATTCAGATTGTACCACTCACGGGTCAGGCTCATAGTGCCCCGCACTCTGGGCGTGGGTGAAGGATCGCCCCCCCCCCGCCTGAGACAATCTGTCCCTGCGTGGTGGGGGCTGCCATGGCTGCCCGCACAACAGCTGATATATCTCCGCCAGCCCGTACGTTGCAGGCTAGGGCGGAAACATCAGAGTAAGTGTGTGGCATTGCTCCTTCACTCTGGCCAGAGTTGGGGGTAACAGAGCCAGGGGTGGGAACGTGTACAGAGGACCCGGAGGTCAATCGTGTACGAGTGCGTCCCCGCCTAACAGTGCGTTTAAATCGTGCATTAAAGAGAACAGCTGTCATTGAGCATTTCTTCTTTATGCGAACAGATTTAACGCGGCTCCGCCGTAACGCACCCACAGCGGACTCCCGATCCTTGGATGAGGAGTCCAGTCTGCATAGAGTGGTGCACCTCTGGACAGTAGTTCCAGGTGCATCACTCCCGGTACCTGTGTCGCTCTCAGAGAGAGGAGACGTCTGCCGCTCCAAGGGATCAGTTTGTGTGCCAGTGTGTGTGACTGGGGACCACGCAACCTCCCTTGGCGGTTCATACACGATATCGTGTTGTCTGTCCTCACGAGGACATGGTGTCCTCTGAGAGAAGGCAGGAAGCGTTTTTTACGGTGGGGAACACCGCTAAAAGCTCCGGGTAATTTACTTGCGCCCGCTGGAGGTCTCTGCTCTAGAGACCTCTCACCGGCGACCTTCGTAAATACCCTATCAGCCTGTCTGACATGCGTCCGTGGTGACCACCTTCCGTGAAAGGACAGCACCCGTAGGCGCGTCCCGCACTAGAAAAGTCAGGTGTAGTGCCACTACGCATTACATAATAACCAATACTCTCTTAGTTTTATTATGAGCCCCATGTTGAGCGGGTGCTTTACGAGGACATTTGTCTGCGTAATCTGACTCTGCTCGGCGGGCATTATAGATAAAACCCTTCTTTCTAGGAGAGAGAGGGCCTCTCTCTCCAGAATATGGGTTGAATCTCTCTGGGCTTGTGAAAACAGATAAAGTATAACTGTTTTGAGAAGCCCAGGCAGATGTCGTGAGTATCTCCTGCTGTATGCTCCTTAGAGCCAGCTGAGATGTCACGCTTACGGCTCCAGCCGGTACTGCGCATGCGCGTGACGGTGGTGCCCTTACAGCTCCAGCCGGCACTGCGCATATGTGTGACGGTGGTGCCTTCACAGCTCCAGCCCGTGCCGGTGGTACCTTTACAGCTCCAGCCGGCACTGCGCATGCGTGTGACGGTTGTGCCTTCACAGCTCCAGCCGGCACTGCGCCTGCGCGTGCCGGTGGTGCCTTTACAGCTCCAGCCGGCACAGCGCATGCGTGTGACGGTGGAGCCCTTAGGACCCCAGCCGGCACTGCGCATGCGCGTGACGGTGGTGCCCTTAAAGCCCCAGCCGGCACTGCGCGTGCCCGTGGCGCCTTCACAGGCCCGTCAATGATCCGCCTTTTGAGAGATGCCGTAGCTGCTCTCAAAAGGGGGAAGAATTGGCGGGCTGTTTATTGGTTTTATTGATTTTCTTTTCATTTTTTTGAGCTGCGCCCTCGGCCTGAAGCCTGGATGCGTCAGTGGCAAATGTTTTATGACAGAGGAATCAATCAGCATGTGACATGTGTTTGTGCGGACTTGAGGATGGTGTTTAGGCATCTCTCGAGGCGGCGGGAACACATTCACGGAGGGGAGAAGGAGGGGCTGTCACACCGCTCGCTTCTTCTTACTCGACTGCTGGCCGAAATTCTGGGTTGGCTGAGCCTGAGCTGCAGCCGGAACCGGAGATTTTCTCGGCCAACTTACCCTTGTCTCCAGCCTGGGCTGGGGACTCGGGGTGGGCTGCGACCTCTGCGTCTTCGGTGTTTTAAACCGAGCAGAGTTTGAGGCAGCTTGGGCAGAGGACTGCTGCTGCGAGAGCAGCGGCTGGACCCTTCGAGGGAGGCAGAGGTGGAGTGCCTCGTCCTCCCTCTTCTTCGTCTCACACCTCCTTTGCATGGAGGCGAGAGCGGAGACAAAAATTCCCTCGGGAACTGTGGGCATATCCAGCACATCCTCCTTTTCCCGGTCTGGGAGAGTGGTGAGGTTGAGCCATCTCGCTCTTTCCTGCACCACCATGATCCCAATTGCCTTGCCCGTGGCCACGGAGATAGATGTCCATGACCGCTGCCATCTCGTCCAGAGTGGCTGCCCCTGGGTTACCCGACAGGTCCTCGCAGAGCTCCACTTGGTAGGCGGTTTACAGCGAGGACACATTCAGGGCCCTGGCGGACAACACTGCCGCTTTGTAGGCCTTTTCAGTCATTGCTGACTGAAAACGGTCCGACTTTGCTGGCAGCGTGGGGTTCCTGCTTGGTGACGGGCCCACCTTTGGTAGAAGGTGAGCCGCTACCAGCGGTTCCATGGGCGGCATGCAGAGCAGGCCGAGCTTCTCCATTCCCTCACAGTCTAGGGAGGAGGCACCCTGGATTGGGACCTTGTTGCTGAAGGGCCGGTCTCTCCACGAGACCGACACCTCATCCAACATCTCCGGGAAGACTGGAAGGAGTTGTCTCTTTTTCCCCGCTGCTTGGGGAAGATGGAGGTCTCCTTGGCTATTTCGGGCCACGGGACGTTGAGTCTGGCCGCAGCGCGTTTACACACGGCCTGCAGGTCCATGCTCAGACCAGGCGAAGCTGGTGTGCTATCGCCCGGGAGAACAGCACTTGCCTCAGGCTTTGCAGCCTGAGCCAGTGACATGAAGGTGTCCTCTTCCTGTTCATCCGATTCGGACAGGAGGAACGCCAGGGCGTCCTCCTCTTCGTCCTCCTCTTCGTCAGGCCCGAGGACATCCTCCGCGGGTGAGACCATGGTGAGGTCTAACCGGGAGCCCCAGCTTGGTGGAGCGCAGGAAACCGTTCCCGCGTGTCTTGCCGTCACCGGGTCCCGGCCTGTAAGGGCGCGGGATCTAAAACATTTTCTATATACACAAAATAACCATTTCTCTCAAATATTGTTCACAAATCTGAAAAAATCTGTGATAGTGAGCACTTCTCCTTTGCCGAGATAATCCATCCCACCTCACAGGTGTGGCATATCAAGATGCTGATTAGACAGCATGATTATTGCACAGGTGTGCCTTAGGCTGGCCACAATAAAAGGCCACTCTAAAATCTAAAATGTTCAGTTTTGTCACACAGCACAATGCCACAGATGTCGCAAGTTTTGAGGGAGCGTGCAATTGGCATGCTGACAGCAGGAATGTCCACCAGAGCTGTTGCCCGTGAATTGAATGTTCATTTCTCTACCATAAGCCGTCTCCAAAGGCGTTTCAGAGAATTTGGCAGTACATCCAACCGGCCTCACAACCGTAGACCACGTGTAACCACATCAGCCCAGGACCTCCACATCCAGCATGTTCACCTCCAAGATCGTCTGAGACCAGCCACTCGGACAGCTGCTGCAACAATCGGTTTGCATAACCAAAGAATTTCTGCACAAACTGTCAGAAACCGTCTCAGGGAAGCTCATGCATGCTCGTCATCCTCATCGGGGTCTCGACCTGACTCCGGTTCGTCGTCGTAACCGACTTGAGTGGGCAAATGCTCACATTCGATGGCGTCTGGCACGTTGGAGAGGTGTTAAATTTGTTTCCGCATCATGCACCTGGTCTCCCTCTGGCACCCCTCCCCCCATGGGAACTCGACCTTTCTCAAAGAATATGTACACTGACCCCCAGTTTCCACTGGGTCCGTCTGCGCCGCGTTACGCTGCGTTACGCCGCGTTACGCTGCGTTACGCCGCGTTACGCCGCGTTACGCCGCGTTACGCCGTGTTACGCCGTGTTACGGCTGCGCCACGTTACGGATGCGCCGCGTTACGGATGCGCCGCGTTACGGATGCGCCGCGTTACGGATGTGCCGCGTTACGGCTGCGCCGCGTTACGGCTGCGCCGCGGCGGTCGTATGGATCGCGGCCACTCTAGTCAATGGGTGCTATTCCACCACACGTGCCACGTTACGGCTCAGACTGATGGAGCAGATAGCACTTCTCCGCGCCGTTCCTATGAGTTTGCTTTAAAAGAAGGAACACTCAAAACAACCAGGACGAGGGTTAAACAATAATCTGTTTTAATCATAAAAGGTAATAATGCAATACAATATAATACATTACCATACCATATAAAGCCATATCATATCATATGCGTAATGTCAGGAATATGCCTACTCCTCTGCCCTGGTTCACGTGCTGCTTCGACCCTCCGGTCTGGGCAGCGCGAGAAGAGAGGCAGAACAAAAGGATGAACAGGCTCTCAATACCAACACAGACAGGAAGGGGTGGAGTTTAACAGGTCGTCTTTTCCGGTCATCTCAAACAAACACCTCTGGCATTCACTGTCTCATATTTCTGCAGCCTCCACACACACATCCCCCCACATTCCAGAGACCACAGTTGGGTCTTGCTCACAAAGATAACACAAAGATTTCATCTCTCATATCTCCAACTTCTGGTTACACAGACTGCTTATTATTAATACAAAGTAATTAAACCCACACATATACTATTCAAGATATGTAGACTTCCCTGAAACATGACATGCTAGAGATCTTAAGCAGAATATACTATCATCCACCCAGCACCCTGTCCTGCATACCTACACCTCCCCCACAGAACAATAAAACCCTGTTTACTCCAACCAGCCCTTGTTTATAGACATTTTAGTCCTCACATTTATGAAAGGATAAAACAGAGAAATCAATATAAAACACAAACACAGGTATTGTTTGAACAGTATTCACTTAACTGCTACTATTGATAATTACCAGAGAAACTCAAGGGACCTCTTTTAATATCTGGAAATTGCAACAAGACTTTCTGCCATTTCAAATGTAACACACTTCTTAAATATCAGATGATAATAATCTGCAATCCCCCTTTTTATCTCATTCTCAAGAGATAAACTTACACAAGGCATTTTGAAACATATCTACTGTGTCTGTCCCCCAATATCGTATAAATCTATCAGAAACTGAGACCCAAAGTACTTGAAATATTTGGGAACAGAACATCACTTTCCATGGCAGTGAATGAACCATGAGCGGGCAGCTGAGTGCTAAGAAGCAGTCTCCTGGTGGTGAATCATCAGCCCGCCTGCCCGCCCCCCCGGAGGAATAGCCCACAACGACAGCTGATAGGGAGGGGGAGATGCGGCTTTCCCTTCACGGGTGGAACTGATCAGAGCGAAGTAGACTCCTCTGCTGCCTCGACAAGTCCCCCAGCCAACTGCCAGCCGCTTCCAAGTCGTCTGCTGCATGGATGTCCTCGAGGTCCTTCTCCTCCAGTCCGCTGATGACAGCATCCGAGTCGACCTCCATGACGAGAGCCAGATCCGTCCTGATGTCGTCCCCTGGTCCTAGCAGGTGGTTTCCCCGCCGCACACTGGCTCCCGTGGTACGAGCTGTCCCCCTTTCCTCCTATGCGGACGGCATGAGAGATCCGCTGGGTCACTCGGTCGGGGCCGGAGAGCCTGGGGTTGAGCCACTTTGTCCTGATGACCGTCAGCCTCCTGCGTCTCGGGTCCCCCTTTTGGCGTCAGCAACCTGTGTGGAGAAATCTGATACAAATCCCTCAAGCCCCGGGGCCCTCGGCTGTTTGACCCACCACTGCGTAGGCCACTTGGAGCCTGTTGGTGGGGTGTCTTAAAACAACAGACGTCTGTGAACAGGTTTTCTAAATTAATTGTGCAGCTTCAGAATCTTAATACTTGGACTGTGCCAACTAAATAAGAACCCCAACATCTTTAGGTAAACTAAATAACATATTTCAATAGCTCTGAATTTCTGACAAGCATCTGTGTTTATTTTTAAATGAAATCCTTGAGATCCCATTAAAAATCTAAATATGATTTGAACTGCTAATGTTTCTGGTAAAGAAACACACTAATGTTATGGATTCAAAAACAACCAAAATCACAATACTAACAAAGTGAATGGCTTCCTGGTGATACTGCTTTTACCCGTCAGTGCTTAGATATTATCCCGCTGAAAAAATGAATACAGAATTCCAACAAACTGTCATCAAATGTCTTTCTATTATAAATGTAGATGAAATGTATATCCCCATAATGACCTAAACAATAAAGTCTATGGCTTTTACTTCTTTACCAGGCTAGTTACATGATGTTGTCTAAATTAAATGTTGTCTCATTACATTACTATGTTTTAGCTTAACTGTAAATATGTTCTTTCTACATTTCAAACCTCAGTTACTTTAATACCTGTTGAAACATTAGTTGAAACATTACTCACAGGTCAACTTCTTCAGTATTCCATTCTGGACTTACATCTCTCGCAGCCCCTTGGCCACTGATTCTTTATCTGTGTTACCTGCTATAACTCATCAATATTAGAGACATGTCAACATTCATCAAACAGTATCTTATCCCCAGATATGGAGCAGGTCAATTCTAAAACTGTCAATCAATGGTCAGATTGAACAATCGAGTTGGGGCAGCAGGTTCCTTTCAGTCCCTAAATGAAAAATGTACATTGTGAAGTTTACACTCCCCCTTTTTACACATTAACTCATGTGTAACCAAAATCCTGTATGGGAAGAAAACCTTCAGGTAATAATGGATTATAAGAAAATACCAAACATTTTTCCCAAATGTACATCCACAGTAAACACTTCAGTGAAATGAAGTGTTTCTCTCCATCATTCAGTCCTAAAAGAAACAGAATATTCATGTTTTAGTTTGAGTTTCACATTCTGCAAACTGCCACCTCCTGTGGGAGTGAAATATCAAGTAGATTAGAAACGGGTCACATGTGCGGTTTCCCCTTTTGTGGAATGTTAGGAAACCTCTCATTTCACACAGAGCCCCAAAATAATGTGTTAGTCCAAAAACATGCTTGATTAGTCATTGTTTTAAATCATGCAGTTGCACTGATCAGATGCAGACATACACTCACTCACACTCACACTGTCAGGTTGTAAAGTCAAGTTTGGTCAGGTACACCTCAGAGTCAGTCATGGTCAATGGTCAGTTGGTCTCAGTCTTTTTGGCCATGTGTCGTTGCTCTGCAGAGACTTTGATGTTTCAGCATAGGCCAGTATCCGTTGTCTATAAAAATCTGTATATATGGAGCGCCATCATTTATTAATTCACAATTACAACTATAATGTTCAAGATATCTCCAACCCCTCATTGGAACAGCTGTTTCCCACATTCCCTGAAAAGTGTCTAGCCAAAAAATGTCACTTCCCCATTGTACACCACTGCAGTTCATCCACATATAATCCACATCAAAATGTCCAATAGATCTATTTCAGAAACTTGTGCACACAATTATTATCTTGAGTCAAACCTCTACTACGACCTGTGTAGCTCTTCATCGGTCACTATACCCATGTATCTTCAATTCTGGTATACCTAAAAAACAATGTTAACGTCTTTAACCGTGCGTGGAACCCTGGGTGTCCGAACATGTAACAATCACTCCTTCCTTTATCAAGGACCTAAAAACAGAAGTAATTTCATCAATGGTTTGTAGCTGAACTTAGGAATTATCCCTCATGGTAGGTATGTTTTTACTTTTTAACATCTCTAAATGTCAGTTAATTACTAACTAAATGAATGTCCATTAGGAGGTGGTGACGCTAGTCCTCTAAACTCATAATCTGGTGCCGTGCGCTTCCTGTGAAGCTGCAAGTAAGATTTTAAAACCCACTGCAGGGTGGGTCGAGTGACCCCTCCTCCCTATTGGTCGTCAATAATATGCACCATTACAATGGGTGATTGAAGGCCCCACATTATTTCCCATTTCAGCATCAGCCTTCTTTACTCTAAAATTACTTTTTAAATAGGAATATGTAGAAATGGAACAAATATTCAATCTTCAGAAAAGTTCTTAACCAATGTCTATCTAGTGAATAGCCAACATATTTTAAAATGTCAGATGTATAAAAATAAGCCTAAATACTCCCTTACCATCAAAGTCCAAATCTAGACATAAGGTGAACAGTTTTGGTAACGGACAATTTAATCTAAAAACAAAACAAAATTGGACTTGTGTCCTTGTTATTTGTTCTTCAAAATACATTAGCAAATACCCTGCGAAGTATTCGCAACATAACTAACCCTCCCTAGGATATGAAATCCATTCATCCCTTTACTCATAGTTAGTTTATATGTCTAAATTATGTGTGACCTAATAATCAGATGTCTTGTTTGCCAAACAAGGATATTAAACTTTAATCTTTTCAGTATTCCAGACCATCGTTTAAACAATCAGCCTCCCTTCTCAAACACTAACCCTATTGTTCTACACCACCCTCTGGAAAACTCTTGCACAGTTATGCTGTCAAATCATCGCATAATTTCTTCAGAGTCTGAACAGTCTGAGACCAGCCTGTCTCAAGATCTTGTCATAATGTGAACAGTCAGTGATGCGTTGTCCTCTGCAGCTGTAGTCAATTGGATCAATGAAACTCTTGTTTTGCACTGGGATGTCCTGAGGGGGAAGGAACCTCTGGATCAATGTGGTACAATCAGCAGACACACGTTGTCCTCTGCACAGCAGGAATCCCCAAAAACTGCAGTTCCTCTTCACACCACTGTTGCCTTGGCAACGAGGTACACGCAAAATGTCAAACCCTCCTCAGAGATGCGTTCTTTGCACAGTTCTTCTGTTTCTGTAGTGAGCAACTCTTCACCAACACACTGATTCAGAGTACAACCCAAAGGTGGCGCACAACTTTCCAGTGCCGCTGTAATCACAATAAATCAGCAACTGGAGAAAAACTCAATTTAAATCTCTCCCCCAAAGGGTTACAAAATAAAACGGCTGAGTGTCTATATGGTCAGGAATGCTGAAACATGTGAATGTTAAAACAAACCAATGGCAGTAGTCTACCCAGATTCTTTACTTCATTAAAAGTAGTAAAACCACATTGTAAAATCTCTTTTGTCTAGTTGAAGTCCTGCTTCTAAAATTCTAGTCAGAAAAAATAAACTTCATCTTTAAAATCTTCTTTAATTTGAAACCAAAAAAGGTCTTCCTTCTCCACCATGATCCTATCTCTACATCAAAGTCCATACAAACTGATGATTTATCTTTAAAAACCATGAGGAATGACAGTTCTCATAAAACACTATTCTTCCTTACTTCAGTTCTAAATCAAATGAGCCAAACAGGAAACCCCCTTTAACCACTTGCTTATTCTATTCTTTTTGAAATTGTTTATCTAAGTTGTGTTACAAGCAGGTTAGATCTGTAACAAAATACAAAACTAACTGTATTTAGCGCTATAATTGAAAAACAAGTAATCTGATCACAGTTAATGAATATATATTTTGAACACTTATTATTGGTGGAAAGGTTTCCTCACAAAATGTAATCTCCATTACTAAAGCTAAAACCTAAAGAAATCATCACGGAACAGTTTTCTGTCCTTATCACTTAATTGTCTCAATACAAACTAAAAAGCGTTTTGAAAACTCCCACTCTTGAGAACATCTCAACACTTTATTCCATCTGAGCACTAGTGTTTGACAGACACGCCCTATTAATCCAAAACGGTCTTTAATGGTATCAATTGTGAACTTCCTTAATATGAATTGTAAATGCAACGTATGTTCTCTTTAGAACACAGATAGGACAGTAGCTGCTGAAACTGGTTAATAGCAGTTTTCTGTCAACCTAGTTAAGCATGTTGTTCTTATATCTAGTAAATATATTTTTATTTCATGTTTACTCACAAAACAATATGACATTATTCAGAATAGCAGTTAACTTTATACAAGTTTTACTCTCTCTGAACTCTTCAAAACATCTACTTCTCTTGTCTCTCTTTCTCTTTCCTCCCTGTGCCCTGCAGCTGCAGGCCCAAGTTTCCCTCATCAATCACCTCTGTCATGCTTAACCATTTAACAGATTCCTTCTGACTGACAAACTTATAACAACCTCCCATTTACTTTCTACTCTTTCTTCATAAACTTAAAAACACAATTAATGTCTACTAATGATATTACAAAAACTCCCTCTAATAATCGTTTCATCCATTGTGACATATTTACCCAAACTAAGTTTTTCAACACCCACATGTTTCCAGCATCGCATATTTCACACACCATGAAAGAACCTCCCTGTACTTAAAAATCCCACTGCTTGGTCAGAACAATAGTAAACCTGCAGAGCACACTAATTCGATCACAGTAATGTAATTTGACCCAAGTGTAGGACCATGTCGTTCCTAAAAATGTTAGCAAAACCAAACTACAACATTTATAGATAAATTGATTTAGCAAAATGAAATGTTATGTAATTCAAAATGTGACAAAAGAACAATGATTTGTCTTTGACACATGATTCTGGTCTAACAGAATGACTCCTGACCTCATGGGGTCAAATGACTTGAACATGTGGCCTGAAGAACAAAAGGACCTCTTACTCATTAACCCAATGGACTCTCAGAGATCAGATCTAGCCATGAGGTGGCTGACTTTAAAATGAACTGTGACAAATAAACCACATGCGTGTGGGTACATCATATTTTACACAATATAACACAAAACAACACTACATTAAGACAATAACCACTCAAACGAGCCTTGGTGAAAAGCATGAAAGACAAAACAACTTAATCTACTCTCATTGTTCGTGTACATCTTTTACTCCCACTATTCCACCCTCAATATGCCACTTTTTTTTATAAGAATATAGTCTAAAGTTTAAACCACAGAAATGACTCCGGAAAAGCTGCAGATAGAGCCATAACAAATGAATGCAACTGATTTCATCCATGCGGTTCGGCTTTATGAAGCAGGCACGCAAACGCTTACGTCATGACGCAAACGATGACGCAACGACGCATTACCAGTCGGACTCTGGGCGGTGTGAAAAGAGCCAGAGCTAAACCGAAGAACTGGTTCTGAACCTGAAAAGCTCTAGCACGGAGCTTGAACCGGAGTTGCGTTGGTGTGAATGAGGTATTAGTGGGTGCTTGAGAGGGGAGGGACTGCAGGGAGTGGAAGCAGAGCGCTGAACACACACGGCTCTTATTAAAACAGCGCTTTCTCACCGCAGTACTTTTCCCCGTCATTCTTAAAGTACCGATACTAATGAAACGGAGGAATCGTAACGTTTTTAATGGCAGAGTATTGCGGTACCTTTCAAGTATTGCTACACCGTGCAACACTATGATGTAGTTAAAACAATATTGGATGATAGTCATTTTGTGTGTTTGTTTTGGACTGAAATAAATCATGAGTCAAAATGGACCCGCGAACACCATGAACGGTAACAGCTTTTGAACACAATTACAAGGGTTAAATTCCCTTTACTGTCATTTTCTCCTATAGCTATAAGCCATGACTGTCACAAACTGAAGTGGTTTGAAAGATGTGGCCATTTATCAAGCCTTGGAAATGTTACTAAGTATCATATTTGGGTGTTTAGCTGGACACCCATAGATTACATATCACAATATCTCAGTGTCTGCTGCTTTAATTTTTTACCAGTATTTTATGTTTTACTTTCTCGTAATTTCATGAAAAGTACAACAATACATCTCTAAAGTACCCTTGTAATTACAGAAAGGCTGGACATGTTCAAATGTTTTTGGTTGTTCTAGCTATTCTCGGTAAAATCGAAATCAGGTTATTTTTTCCCCATTTTAAATAAAAACTTAAATGAACCGTATGTAGACGCTAGTAACAGATTTACAATGCCTGTCATTTGGTTTATTTATGAAATAAGAAAAGTTTGTTGCCCTGTGTAACAGCAGCTGAAACCACAAAACGTCCTCTCTTCCCCTTATCTGAGAACCCTCTTTATGAGTCTGTTACTATGTTGGTTAATATCGGGAAAAATCTGTGTAGTTTGTTGCCGAAAATGTAAGGCGACAAAAAGAAGAAAGTCTTTTAACTTTTAAGGAGACAGACTAGACATAAGATTTGTCACCGAATCATGAATACAATGATTCAGAAGCAGAAGTCCTTGATGACTAATAGTCTTAAATATAGGAGCATTATGAACTTGCAAAAAAGTGTTGCATTAATCTCAAGACAGTCACTTTGAATGACGATTTATGTGCTGACTTATGTACAATATGTCCCTCAACCAGTGACGTGCACAGGTACGGGCTAATGTTGCCCGGGCAACAGCCCTTTTGCCATTTT
The DNA here is from genome assembly GCF_902827115.2 of Pseudochaenichthys georgianus. Lineage (NCBI taxonomy): Eukaryota > Metazoa > Chordata > Actinopteri > Perciformes > Channichthyidae > Pseudochaenichthys > Pseudochaenichthys georgianus. The sequence continues at coordinate 25,032,422 of NC_047518.2, forward strand.
TGTCCGACCTGCCCCTCTGGAGAGAGCGAGAGTTTTTTTGTTTTCGATTGTGAGCGAATCAACATGATAAGCCCACAATTAGTATTGTAGCGTCTCACTGCGATAAAAACACAACTTGTCAACGCTTTCATCTGCCTCCAGTCACGTGACTTTGTTTACAATCTGACAGCTGGAAGCAAAGGCAAGCCCTCCGAGTCCGGCCTCATATGGCTATGGTGATCACACCAAATGGCGTTAGAGTATAGGGGACAAACCAGGGGACTTTACTTCCTCTTGACACCGTCGGTTATTTACAAAATAAATATAGCCTATTTGTTGTTATTGTGCTTCGGTCTTTCTGTGTCTTTTCATCTGCTCCGTGAACTTCCTCAACGGGGCCGCTCACTCTCTTTTCTTGATTTCCCTCTCTCAGAGAACACTTCACTGTCCCGCTTCATTGTAGGATTTCTGCCATGTCTCTACTTTAGTTTGACCATCTCTGTTATTAGGTTATGGAATTCTAAATAAATAAGTAATGAAATACCTTACCGTTACTACGCTCATAAAGAATTATAAGAATAATGCGTATTGAACTGGTTTAATTAATTCGTGATTTTATTTAAAGGTGGGGTAGGTAAGTTTGAGAAACCGGCTCGAGATCGCTAGAATTTGAAAATACACAACCGGAGAAAATCTGCCACTTCCTTATAGAGCCCCTCCCCCAACACACACGAACGCGCATATGACCAATGAGGGCACGAGATAAGTTTGTGCCCCGATGGAAGGCTGACAGGCAGGTAGGCCGGCTAAACGGATTGGTTGTACTTTTTACAGTATTACGGCTTCTACAGATGACATTTTTTTATGGATTTTTTGTCAAAGCACTTAAGATATTCATTGCTATCGGGATGTTAAGAGCATTCCATGGAATATAACAAAAAGTGTATCTCGAGCCGGTTTCTGAAACTTACCTACCCCACCTTTAAGGTAATTAGTTAGAAGCCCTATTTTATCAGTAGCCATGTCTGCCGAGCAGTTACAATGGTCAAACTACATTAAAACAGAATTGTCCCCATTTTTCTTTAATAGTTACTAACATTATATATTTTAATGAGATATGGACCGCAACAAAAGTGCCTGAATAACGAATTTAGCAGTTGGACATGAAAGTCAACTGAGTGTCACTTGCAATGACAGTGTTGTGCTTTTATTACATCACATTACATTACATGTAATTTGTTAGACACTTTTATCCAAAGTGACTTACATACATTCAGTACAGTGGACAATCCCCACAGGAGCAATTTGGGGTGAAGTGTCACCAGGGAAACAACGACATGCTGACTGCAGTGGGACTTTTGTAGCCTTTATTTAACCAGGTGAAAATCCCATTGAGATCAACAATCTCTTTTTCAAGGGAGACCTGCAGCAGACTTGAACTTCCTATCCCCAGATTTGAAGTCCAGCACACTACCAACTGAGCCACAGCCACCCCATTTTATATCATGAACCTTTTACATTAAAAACAAGGGGGGGAGGCCCTTTTTCCAGTTTAGAGCAATAGCCCCTCCAAATGTCTGTGCACGTCCCTGCCCTCAACTAACATGCTACTTTCAAAAACGTTTAGTCATTGGAAAATATTCATCACATATTTGGGGAAGTGTCTGAAGAACACACACTGCTGAATGCATGTCATGGTCGAGTTTAACCTTTCAAATGGTTCGTCCCTGAAGGCCACAAAAGCCTACTCTGAGCACTTTGTTGTGAAACTGACCTTTTAAAGTCAGTTTATTCATACTGAAACTTTGTCTGCTCCCTTATTTAGTAAAACACAAGCTTTAAGTGGAGTATGTCCAAACATTGAATTTACTGTCTGGTAATGCTTTTGGATAACCTTTGCATTCTGTCCTGTAAACCAAAACACAGATGGAGTTGACCGCAGCTGGATGATAGCGCTTAGCTCCAAATATGCTATTTCTTCCTACAAACAGCTGTAGAAATGTTACTCATGGTTTGTATTTAAACCATATGTTTGTAAAGCTATATTTAAAAAATACCATCAGAGTTGTATTATTTGTAACAAGTGGGTGTTCTTTTGGGTTAAAGAAATGTGTTTAAACATTACATTACATTGCATTTGAAGCTTTTATCCAAAGCGACTTACAATAAGTAAGAAGAATTAAAGAATTATAAACAAGCTTGTATTTATTTTAAGGAGCTAAGTGCTCCTCCTGCTGACCAGGGTGTAATATATCTGTGTGACTTAAATCAATGCAATAACCTTGTAACCTAGATGATAACATTCATTCTCTGCTGCTCTTGTTTCTTGATTTTGAATTTCTCTTATGCATCCTGATGCAATACGAGACCTCAACATTGAGAACAAAGGGTCCCCTGGATCTATTGGAAGCATAGGAGCCAGCCATGGGGCCTCCAAGGGCCTCCACGGATGGGACATGGACAATCGTTACCCATACACACTTTTGGGAGATACAATTCACTTTGAAATCGGCGTGATAAATGTAAGGCAGTGATTTGGGGTCTTGTCAAACACTTCATTTGATCTTGATTGTATCACAATTGTATCACAAATATGCATTGGTTAACTCAATGAAACAATTTTTTTACGTTTTATATGTTTTATATACAATCTTGAAAAGGCAGATGCAAATATTATAGGCTAAATTAAGAAAATGAAGCAACTGAGAAGAAGAAACCTGGCTTTACAGAACTTGAACTAGCTCAGATTCAAAACTGTGTGCGGCTGGAGAAAGTCATCTCAATGGCTTTTTTGTTATTTCAAGTTAGACTCATCTCTTCTACTTACGGAAACCATTGTAAGGGATTTTCCAGGACTTCCACAGCACGTTCCAAAATAAAGCAACATCAGACTTCCTTTAGAAGCCAGAGAGCAAATCGACCAATCAGCTCCCCTGAGAGCCGCCTCTTACACCAAACGGATTTACTAGATCTTGCTTCATTTCAGCTCAAATCTTGTCCATGATCTTGACACTCAGTTGGACCTAAAGTCAGTCAGCACAATATTGACTTTAACCGTCCTCCTCTATTGCCTTTCACACATCATTACAATTAATTGCATACCAGCCATTTATATTGGGACTTTTCCTTTTTGTTTATTTTTAAACTGTAATCTTAGAGTTCTGCTGAAGAAGCATTTTTATTAAACATCTAAAAACCACAAGGGAGAATTTTAAACCAACCACACTGGTTTAGCTGGATGCAGACGTCTCGAAAAAGATGTGGCTGAAAACAACAAGTGGAAAACGCAAAGGTTTCAGATTAACTCTCATTACTAAAAATTGGTTTACACTCAATAATTTGCCAACTGTTCCATATGATGCTCATTTACGATTTCATACATGCATTTTGAAAAATAATCTTCTTTCAGTAAAGTCAGTATTCCCGAGAACAGTATTAAAGTCATTGCATTTCTCCCGTGCTCTGAGAAACCAAGGGAAAAAATGAGTTTTTATTTGAAAAACAGGAAATGATATCTCTCTCACTTAGTTGGCAGAATTCCCTTTATCCTGTTTTGTTACTGACTGTTCTGAGCAGTGCATGAGTTAGGCTGACTGCACAATAGACTGGCACACACTGTCCCATTAAAAGAGGATGTTTTTGTTTTAACTCCTTGTTTTTTTATGCTGATTAAACAATCAAGATGTTGTCACAGTTTCTTCCCTCTGTTCCTCTTCTTTAGCCACATTCTCCATTCCCTATCCCTTGCTTTTTTATAATGATTCTGTCTTGAACAAGGACCATGCATAAAAACCATTTTTCCCAGGAAGAGAAAAGATGATCCAGGCCAAATTAGAGCTAATAGATCATTTCCAGCTGCAGTCCTTGTGCAGGAACACAAGTATCCATCAGCCAACACTAAAACATAGTATCTCAATCGCATAAACAATTATAAAACAAATTACAGATCATAGTATCTATCCATCCATCCATCTTCTCCCGCTTATCCGTGGTCGGGTCGCGGGGGTAGCAGTTCCAGCAGAGAGCCCCAAACTTTCTTTTCCCTGGCGACATCAACCAGCTCTGACTGGGGGATCCCAAGGCGCTCCCAGGTCAGCGAAGAGATATAATCCCTCCACCTGGTCCTAGGTCTACCCCTTGGTCTCTTCCCAGCTGGACGTGCCTGGAACACCTCCCTATGGAGGCGCCCAGGTGGCATCCTAACGAGATGCCCGAACCACCTCAACTAATATATTTAATTCATATAGCGCTTCTCATCTGCCAAGACAAATCTCAAACTGCTTCACAACAAGGGATACTGATACACTTTGAGAGATTAAACAAATAATTGTAATAATAATAAGAAATCAAAAAAATAAAAATAAAATAGAGTAAGAGTCGGAGATAGCGATAAAAATGGCAGTACTCCAGGTGTACCATGCTCAAAGTTTATTGGAAGGCCTGCCGAAAGAAGAGGGTCTTAAGGCCGGTTTTGAAGACCTCGGTGGAAGGGGCAGATCTCAGCTGATCTGGGAGGGAGTTCCAGAGGCGCGGGGCGACTGGCAACTGGCTCCTTTCGACGCGAAGGAGGAGCGGCTCAACTCCGAGTCCCTCCCTGATGACCGAACTTCTCACCTTATCTCTAAGGGAGACACCAGCCACCCTGCGGAGAAAACCCATCTCGGCCGCTTGTATCCGCAATCTCGTTCTTTCGGTCATGACCCATCCTTCATGACCATAGGTGAGGGTAGGAACGAAAATGGCCCGGTAGACAGAGAGCTTTGGCTTCTGGCTCAGCTCCCTTTTCGTCACAACGGTGCGGTAAAGCGACTGCAGTACCGCTCCCGCTGCTCCGATTCTCCGGCCCATCTCACGCTCCATTGTTCCCTCACTCGAGAACAAGACCCAGAGATACTTGAACTCCTTCACTTGGGGTAAGGATTCATTCCCTACTTGGAGTGGACAGTCCATCGGTTTCCTGCTGAGAACCATGGCCTCAGATTTGGAGGTGCTGATCCGCTTCACACTCGGTTGCGAACCGATCCAGTGAGTGCTGAAGGTCGCAGACCGATGAAGCCATTAGAACCACATCATCTGCAAAAAGCAGTGGTGCAATCCTTAGTCCACCGAACTGCAGACCCCCTCCCCCACGACTACGCCTCGAAATCCGATCCATGTATATTACAAACAGGATTGGTGACAAAGCACAGACCCTCACCGGAAATGGGTCCGACTTACTGCAGAGGACCCGGACACAGCTCTCGCTTTGGGAGTACAGAGATTGGATGGCCCTGAGTAGAGACCCCCTCACCCCATACTCCCGCAGCACCTCCCACAGTAACTCCCTGGGAACCCGGTCATACGCCTTCTCCAAGTCTACAAAACACATGTAGACCGGATAAGCGTACCCCCAGGCCCCCTCCAGGATCCTTGCGAGAGTAAAAAGCTGATCCGTCGTTCCACGACCAGGACGGAATCCGCATTGTTCCTCCTCAATCTGAGGTTCGACAATCGGCCTGACCCTCCTTTCGAGTACCTTAGAGTAAACTTTCCCGGGGAGGCTGAGTAGTGTGATGCCTCTGTAATTGGCACACACCCTCTGATCCCCCTTTTTGAAAAGGGGGACCACCACCCCGGTCTGCCACTCCTTCGGTACTGTTTCCGACTTCCACGCAACGTTGATGAGACGTGTCAACCATGACAGTCCCTCAACACCCAGAGCCTTCAGCATTTCCGGGCGGATCTCATCCACCCCCGGGGCTTTGCCACTGTGGAGTTGTTTGACGACCTCAGTGACCTCCCCCCGGGAGATTGGTGTTGATCCCCCGTCATACTCCAGCTCTGCCTCTAACATAGAGGGCGGAGTTGTCGGGTTCAGGAGTTCCTTAAAGTGTTCCTTCCAACGCCCTAACACTCTATCAGTTGAGGTCAACAACGTCCCATCCTTACTGTACACAGCTTGGATGGTTCCCTGCTTCCCCCTCCTGAGGTGTCGGACAGTTTTCCAGAACAACTTTGGTGCCGCCCGAAAGTCCTTCTCCATGTCTTCTCCGAACTTTTGCCTCTGCCACGGATGAGGCTGCTGCCCTTCGGGCCTGTCGGTACCTTGCAACTGCCTCGGGAGTCCCCCGGGATAACAAATCCCTGAAGGCCTCCTTCTTCAGTCGGACGGCTTCCCTGACCACCGGTGTCCACCAGGAGGTTCGAGGGTTACCGCCCCTTGAGGCACCTAGGACCTTGAGACCACAGCTCCCCGCCGCGGCTTCGGCAATAGAGGCTTTGAACACCGACCACTCTGGTTCAATGTCCCCAACCTCCACAGGAATGCCCGAAAAGCTCCGCCGGAGGTGTGAGTTGAAGGCCTCCTGAACTTGGGCCTCCTCCAGACGTTCCCAGTTCACCCGAACTACACGTTTGGGCTTACCAGGTCTATCCAGAGGCTTCCCCCGCCACTATAGTATCTAGTACCATACAAATATATTATTACAATCTATTTGAACTAGAAACTACAGTCAAATTAATCTTGGCAAGACTGGTTACTCAATATAAATATCTTGCACGATGGTAAGAAGAGTGTCTGTGCACATCTTGGGCTCAGATGGAAGCATATTCCAATGCTTGATGGCCGCCACAAATAAAAAAAGATTGTGGGAAGGCAGTGTGTCAGAGTGGGAGGTTTCGTTCAAGGTTCAAGGCTTTTATTGGTCATGCGTACATAGCTACAGTGTAGTTATGACAATGAACATCTTAGGTCACAGCCAGACTCCTCCAACAGTGCAACACAATAAAACAGAACAAAAACAGAAAAAATTGTGTACGTAAATACAAAAAGAAAAATAGTAAAATAGTGGAATAGTGCAATAAGAGTCTTTAACAAGTGATTGAATATGATATATTAAATAAATAATTTCTAAATTGCAGCCAGATTAAGTTCAGGTGTTTAACAGTCTTATGGCCTGGGGGATGAAACTGTCCCTGAGTCTGGTGGTTTTAGTCCTGATGCTGCGGTACTGCCTGCCAGACGGCAGCAGACAGAACAGTTTGTGGCTGGGGTGATGGGGGTATTTTTGTAATCCTGAGGGCCGTCTCGTCGCCGTTGGTGATCTGGCCGATGACGGTCGTGTTGTCAGCAAACTTCACAATGGTGTTGGAGCTGTATGTGGCCACGCAGTCGTGTGTGAACAGGGAGTAGAGGAGAGGGCTGAGCACGCAGCCTTGAGGGGCTCCGGTGTTGAGGATCAGGGTGGAGGATGTGATGTTTCCCACCCACACTGCCTGGGGTCTGCCCATCAGGAAGTTCACGATCCAGTCATAAGTTTGAGTCCAGTTTGAGTCTGTGTTTGGCGCGGATAATATGTTGCAATGATGGAAATGTAATGATATCTTATCAAAAACTTTTATCTTTATAAAGAACCTTTATTGGTTTCAGCCCTGTCTTACTGTTCTGGGACCAGTAGGTTATGCAATACTGAAGATGTGAGAGAATCCTCGCTTGCAAATATTTTTGGATGCATCTATTGTTCATGAGTTCCTTTTATGTCTACATTTTATGTATGTGTCTACACAAATGTATGTTATATTTCTGTTTTTGTCTAATGTTTTTGATTTGGCAACCTGTGCCATGTTCCTTCCACCCACCAGATGTCCTCACTTTCCCTCCTTTACCAATCACCTGACTGCCACACACACACCCACCCACACACCTGCTTCCTCTTCCCTCATCTGCTCTGGTTGGCCTTCTCCACATACCCCTTCCCCTGCATCACCCTACCTGCTTCCTATATTTCTACCTCTTCATTTGCCAGTTCATCGTAGTTGCCAATTACATTGTAGTCTGGATTTTAAACAACTTAAACCTGTCTTTTACTCAGCTATCGGACCTGAGTCTGTCAAACAGTAGCTTTACCTGCCAGCCAACACCTTCCTGTAAGATTATTTATTTAAAATAAGCTTCCTGCTTCATCTGAATGTTGGTCTTTCCCCTTTCTGCACTTCTTGTGGTGACAAACAATTAGCAGAGGTGAGTTGCAGGCAGATTTTTTTACCTTTGGTCTGAACCAGACTATCTGTTTCCCATGTTCTCCCCAGCTTTAATCTAAGCTAACCTAAGTGAAAACATGGACCATTTGTAACCATGTTTATATTTGAAACAAGTAGTATATTTCAGATTTTGCTCTTTGATCAATGTTGTAGTAAATGTATCATTTCGTCTCATTTAACTAACTTCCTTCTCTGGTTTGATTTTCCCGCAGTTTGAATTTATCAGTCCTAATGTAATATAGGGCTGTCATTCCCAGATTTTATCACACCTTTAATACAAAAGACTGGCAACCTTCTGTTCTCTTGCACTTGACTGACAGGAGGGTGCCACTGGACCATTGTCAGGCAAATGATCATACGGATATTACCTGTATTATGTCCCTTTTGTTTCCTGCTCCTCTGTATACATGACATTGCTTTTCTGTGTAACGGGGTCAGATTTCTTTAGCACACATGGGTGCGTGCAAGTTATCTGTCATTCCAGCTGGAAATAAGATTGATACTGTTAAATGCTATAACTCTTAAATAACACAACTTTGGTTTAAGCTTGTATATTTGTTCGTTTCTTACCAGAAGGTGATTAAGAGTGGAATTTCCACCACAATCAAGTCCTTGGCACCCATGCTTTTCGTACTATGACCAGTCAAAAATATCTGAGAGCCCATTGTGTGTTCACTACCTTGAGGAGCTGCAATAAGAGCTCATAAATGATTGATTAGTTGTCTGTTTTCAAGAGTCAATCACATAGGGACACCTAGTGGCACATACTAGTAATACTAGTACTTCAATAAAAATGTTTTACATGACATTCTTGAGAAAATACTAACATTCACTTCAATCTTACCACTTTATATACAGAGATGATGGTCCAATCCAAAGCATACCGTACATGGAAACGATGCCAGCATGACACTGGAGAAAGGGTGATTCAGAGGAGACCTGCGTCAGCTCCACACCACTCACCAGGTATGGCTGCCAGGCCGCCGCACAGTTAACATCTATCTCTTTCACATTGCAAAGTCCAAAGACAGCTTCTTGTACTTACTATTTACTATTTACTTGCACTATATTTTTCTGTTTATCTGTGTTTTGTATTGCACTGTTGGAGAAGCCTGTGACACAAGATTTTCATCGACATAACTACACTGCAGCTATGTTCGTTTGACAAATAAAGAACCTTGAACCTTGAGACTGGAAAAATAGTTTACAATAACAATGCTATAATATTTATAGCAAGGTCTTTAACTTCAGACAGACACAGGCAGGCATTTCATTTCCAGCTCGTCTCTTTAAGTTAAGCTAGTTGCCCCTCGAACAGGAAGTGGGCCCCTGGTCTCTGAAGCACGCATTCAAAGAATATTGAACTTCATTTCTATGTTTCAATTTCACCTAAGTATGCTTGATGAAAAATGGTAACATGTGTTTGTTTTTTATTATTGTTTAAGTATTGTTTTATCATTGAGGTTTTGAAAAATGAAGCGTCTATCAACATACATGTTTTAATAATTTTTTTCGTGTTTTGAACATCATATTATTTATTGCACATTGTATCTGCCCAATGGTTGATTAGTTTATTTTATGAATACCTCAGCTTATATCTTTTAATCTTGTTTCATATGAAGACGTTTATTATTTTCTAGCAAAACTTAAAAAGTAAGACATTCCTTACAGGCCAAATTGTAGTTGGCCGGTATAGGATTTTGTAAGTAATTTTTGATTTGATTTGATTAGATTTATTTCAAATGTGTAAAACAATAATTCAACATGTTTACATGAGAATTATTATACAATACAAAATTAATCAGTGTCAAATTGATATACAAAAATATTACTGATTTTAAATGTATAAACACATTTTAAATTGTTAAAAGAATATGTGAATATCTAAGAAAAGATTACATCATTAAAATGTTCATCTACATGCATTTTATTACAAATACAACAACAAAGGATTGCCAATATGGCTGTTTGTAAGCTTGTTTATTTGAAGCATAGTCTAAAACAAGCAATGAAAGGTGCTTTACAAATCAAATGAATTATTATTATTATTAAAACATGGTATATTCATCCATTAAAGCCTTTAAATGGAAATATAGGTGAGTGTTTATTTATTTTCTACCCCATACATATTAATATAATACTGTACACATAATAATAATAATAATAATAATAATAATAATAATAACAGCTTTCAGTGGCTCAGCTCTTCTGAAAACTCTTGGTAACTTCTTGGAAGACATGTGAATGGTTTCATAAATATGCTACGAGGACTTCTGGAATATTTTCAGTCACATAACTGGTGTGATGTTTGTCAAGATGTATGGCAGGTAGTATTGACCTATATTGCTGCCAGCAACATGTGTATTCGGCAGCCCCACATTAGTGACTGACGATTGAATAAAACTATGAAAGATACAAAAAAATGAGAAAGTGCCAGACTTCAAAGGTGTTATGCAATACAGATATATATTTTTAATCTGGGTCAACAAATGTAGTCTGCTTAAATTTTCCATTATTTGATGAAACAAATATATAATTTTCCAGCTGCATACACAATACCTCAGCCACTTCTCAACCTGGGGCCTATACTACGAAGCTGGTTCAACCTAACCTGGATATGTTTGAGTTAGCCGGTTGGCCTAATCCAAAACATACGCGCTGTCGCTAAACTGTACTACGACGCGGGTTATCAAGTGGATCGCTCAAGCCAGCCGTTTCCTATCTAGTTACGGCCCGTCCACACAGCGGCGTGCGCTGACGCTTGCCAGCGGGCGTGTCTGAAACTCGACCAACAACCAATCACATGAATCTCCCGCCCCTGACACACAAGCAGCGGGTTGATTGGCTAGAGCTTGTACTGGCATATGATTTGATTGGCTGACGCCTCGCCGAGGCGTCAAAAGTTGAACATTGCTCAACTTTTCCGGCGAGCCACGCCAGCTACGCTCCACGTCGCTTCCCACGATGCATTTCGGCTAAAAGTGACGTCGCCCCATTCAAAGTGAATGGGGAAGCGTCAACGCACGCCGCTGTGTGGACGGGCCGTTAGGTGCGCGTTCACATGAAAGCGGTGGTATTTGGAGCATTCGACCAATCACAAACATGGAGAAGCGCACTGACAGCGCAGCGTCATACTTCCTGAATGAAAAGTGAACTTTAATACTAGTCAAATATGAAGAAGTTAAACTTTAAACATCCATGACTTAAACACTTTATCCAGGATAAAAGCCACATAGCTGCACCTGCAAGGTGAATACAGCTGGAAAAAGAAAAAGTGTTTGAATGCGTACATTAACAGGTTTATGATATCACGGCCCCGTCTAAAACACGATCTGACTTCAATTACATTTGTCTCAAGTGTTTCGTCAACTTAAGGTGTTGCTTAAAATAATACTTCTGCATACAGTAGGCCCTATGTGACACTGTGAGTGTTGCACGGCCAGATACGGCTCAAGAAGCTGACTCAGATAAGGAGATGATACATTATGATGTGATATGAATGATAATGGGACACATCGACGTCTGCACTCAGTGTACTTATGTTGTGGCAGCTATTTAAGTGGTTCCTTGACGCTAATGTTATAATAGTCAGATTGCTCTGAAGATGGAGGTGATATTCTATTCATTTTCACGTTCACACAGTCGGTGATTTTTGCCGGCCGTCTTTCCTGCAACGGCAGCTTTTCTGTATTTCCTTTCTCCTGTAATATGACTTGATCGCTTTAAACTCCGCACACTGAGCTCTGATTGGTCAGCAGGCAGTGCTTTCACTGAGTTGAGCTCTTAGCCTGCAACCTAACCTGGTCCCGACCAGGTAAGCCGCTAAGCATAAGTTACCATGGAGATCTAGCCTGCTTAAAAGAGAACCAGCTTCGTAGGACCGGAAAGCCGGAGTTTTCCCTGAATTTAGCCGGCTAAGCGAAAATCCTGCTTCGTAGTATACCCCCCTGGTGATTCATTTGTGAGCAGTGTTACAGCAAACAACCACCTTTTGTTACAGTGGTTGTCCTCATGAGGGAGCTATAAACCTAGGTCCAACTTACAAAAGTTTACACAAGCGTCCAATAGATATGAAAGTAGGGAAGGTGCCTGCCATTTGACGAGGAGGAGCTGCTGATGTGACTTTAATGCACGTAAATGACCTAAAGTATCATGGTAAACACTTCCAGTAGCTTTGCAGACTTGTTATTGGAAATTAGTGCAGCATCTCTGTGTTCTATGATGGTGAACGTCAATACAAAGCAGTTTCAGTTTCTATAGAAGTTATTGCAACACCTGGGAGAGCCCCAATTTCTGCCTCACGTATTGTTAACTTGTGGTAAGTGTTGTCAAAGGACCTTGTTGGATTTTAAAACGAACAAATGCTTAGCGGCTTTTATTAAAAAGTAATGATGGCACATTGGAGGTAACACCTTAAGCTACACTAATGAGAAATTTGTGAAGAAGTATTTGTGTTGCGAGGCTCAGATATGTGAGTTGTACAGGTAGGTGTTGTTGATGCTCCAGTCAGGAGGGAAGTCCTGCACGGTGTGGCTCTTGACGTGTCTTTGCATGGAGACCAGGCTATTGCAGAACTCCAGACACACCGTGCACTGGTAGGGTGTGGCCCCCCCGTGAGTCCGCAGGTGCTTGATCATGGCCGAGTAGTCCCTTGAGCGCTGACCACAGAGACGACACTCGAAGGGTTTCTCTCCTTAAAGTAGATAGAGGAGAGGTGTGGGGGGTAAGGAAGACAGAGAAAATAAGTGTGCTCATATGATGGGTAGCTTTAGACATTGACATTTTATTTGTTGCCAGTTTCTACCATTTGTTGATTTGTTTGATATGTTGCTATTATCCCTTGAATGCATATATATATATATATATATATATATATATACCAGATATCCATTAACTTGGCAATGCACCACTGCATGTAATCACCCTTAATCCAAGACTGTATGTAATTGTAAAAAAAACACAATATTTATGAATACTTATCAATAATACAGCAACATAAAGGCTCGACAGAGAATCTTTCAGCCGCTTCTAAAGAGACAGCCATTTTTTAGTTATATGATAAATCTTATAGTTTAAGAACAAGCTAACATTTAAAATGGACCACCAGGTTCCTCTTGATAAAATATTTCAGGATTAGATTGATCTTATCGTCTTTTATATATCTTCTCTTGAAAATAAGGCGTACATTTTGGAGGTGTACATTAAGCTGCACGTGGTTCAGCATGTTTCAACCAATTTATATTTTGACCAATTTACAGCAAGTAATTTAAGGTCATTGCAAGGGCAACCTTTGAATTGCATCTAACCACAGAAATAATCACAATGGCTTTAAAAGCAGTATAAACTGACATGATGTTCACTATTGATAGATTTTCTATCTCGCGCAATTATCAGGTCTGCAAGTTTCGAGTTCCTGTTAGGTGTGTTTCATTGTATTTGAATGAGTGGAAATCATCTCCAGCCATTAAGTGGCTAAAAAACCTGAACAAAAAAATCAGCAATGGTTTATAGCAAATTGGCTAAAATTGGCTAAATTGCTCGAATGGTCCTTTCATGCTAAAACTAAAACTTAAACTTGTCTCTGATCAGTTTTGACACTATGAGCAATCCTACTATTGTTAGTTTTCATTAGTTTAAAGTTATACATGTCACTCACAGTTTAAAGTTATTTATGCTAAGGTATTATTATTATTATTAATCTCGCACTGCGGATTAAGCAGTGCGCTTACCGGTGTGAACTCTATGGTGTGTGTCCAGTTGGTGTTTCAGACTAAACTTCTTTGGGCAGTGTTGGCACTGGTAGGGTTTTTCTCCTCTGTGTTCTTGTTGATGGGATTGTGGTTCGTGCTGCACCACATCTCCTCTCCCACAGACACGACACCCTGCACAGACCTCACCTGTGAAAACAACAGGATGAAGTAAAACAGGTCACGGTTCGAACATTGCGGTGGGCAGTGAGGGGCCTGCCTGTTCATGGAAAAACACAATAAATACACAAACCTTCCTGTAAAAGTGTTGAAGATGATATGGACCTCGATGTGTGAGTTCAATAGGGCTATAATGAAATTAAACTTGTTTTTTTCAGTTTCTTTTTCTTTTTTGCTCTTGTGATACTTACATACTGTACATACTTTAGTCCTTACTAAGACACAAACGCAATGAGATTTGAAGAACACATACATGTAACTGACCAATTACTTACAACCAAAAACTTTGAGAGCTGATTGATAAGTCGATTGAGAATGATTTGAAAAGCGATTTGTTCCTCTTTATAATATTTTACATTTAATGTGTTTTTTTTGGTTTCTTTTTGTTGTGAAAAAGACATTTCGTGATCGCCTTGGCCTCTGGATTTATTTCCCCCCAAAAAATGCTAATTTCTCCTTGCTTCTTAAATTGACAGCAGAAGTCACATTTAGGATTGACTTTTGCACATTCCTTGAAATGATAGCAATTTTTATAACAACAATTTATTAAAAAGTGTCTTGCAAATGCTTTGGAATAATATGTTTATCCGATTCACAGAATCGAATCACCTTTGACAGGCACAAGTCTATTTCTGGTCAGCATCCTGTTGCAAGACATACATTCAGTTTGTAAACGCTTACTTTCCTGTTACGCTGAACACATGTATCGCATACGTGTTGGGGAGTCTTTTAAGAAGATAAAGGTGTGATTTTGAGGTAATAGGATCAAAACAAACTGGGCCTCCTATTTTATACAGGATATATAAATATGGAGGGGGTGTACTGTAGATGAAGAGTAAACCACAACAATTCAACACTCACCACTCTAAACAAAGCCTGCTGAGACCTGTTGTCATTAGCATGCTTCCTGTCCAATATTTCTCTTCTCACTTTTTATATTGCCCTATTAACATACAGTTCTATAATTTTAGGGGAAAACAAATGACTGTGAAACACAGCCACACTATATGCAGGTACTAAAATAATTTTATCCGTACTTCTTGTTCAGTTTTTGTATTTTTACTTTAAAACAAAACATTTTTTTTAATTAAATATATTTTCAATCATAGCTTGAGTAGAATTACTAGTATCCTTGTTATCACACTACTTAATTAGAGTAGGTAGAAAACACATTTGTATCTCAGCTAATCTTTTAAGTATGAACATAATGTTCCATCACATAAAAGATCTCACTCGGCTTAATTGTACAACATTACCTTTCCTACTCGCATATGCTTGTAAGGAGAAAGAGAAACTGTTGGTTTTACAAATTCCTTAGTGGTATTAAAGTGACTAACTTAATTATAGTTAATCAATATGTATAATTTTTGTTTGGTATAACTCAAACCACTGTTGCATTGCAGTGCATACTGTACTGCATATCTAGCTGTATCTAGTAACCACACTCCTGCTCCTGCTGCACCATGCTCTCAAAACCACAACTCTCTTTATCACTTTCCATTGCGTAGCTACCTATCTGGAGTCTGCCGAGGTTAAGGGTCACAACAAGAACTGTCTTACAATCGGTCAAATTGATAAGCTCTACACAGGATGAGCCCTGCTACAGCCCTGATCGTACTGAATAGTAATACTGGTATGCTCAACGTGTTGTAATCATTGAGAAGAACCATTTTTCTGTTAAAAAGCTTGTATTTTTACCCGATGGTGTGGAGGCTGGCTCCCGCTGCGTTGGATTATCATGGAGGGTGCTACAGCAGCGTTGGCAGTCTTGAATTCTCTCTCTGCTGGCTTTGGGTACCTCATGGTAACTGTGGAAAATAAATGTTCTGTTGTAAAAAATACATGAGTTGTTGCTTTTAACAATAATAATAAATATAAATGCAAGATGTATTCACTAAGTAAAAGCCATTTTTAAAAAAAAAAAAAAAAAAAAAAAATGTCAGTGCTGGTATTTTACAACATGTGTTATCACAGATTGCATCTTTTTAACCCCCTTTCCTTCCTCTTCATCCTCAACCACAAGATATTTATAGCGCTCATGTAGTAAAAGCTCTTTAAACTTTGATATAATGTGAGACTAGAAGGAACAGGAAAATAAAGAGGCAATGAAGAATAGCTATTTACTGAAAAAAGACATATAAATGTTTTCAACAAATTATTGTGGTACAGACGGAGCCATTCAAAGCACTGAAACTGTTTTTCAGTGGGTGGAAAATCTTGAATTCTGCAAAGGAGGGGAACAATTTAGGGGCCTCCCCTTTACACACTGTTTAGTTACACAATGTGGAACACTGTACAAAATGCACAGACATGAAAAAGGTAGTAAATCACCAACAAACTAAGTGGTTTTCACACTAGTATCTCTAGTATCACAACAGTGGCAGCAGTACATTCATTGAGAATTAGAACAAAGTTTGCGCTGTGATTAATACAAAAAACTGAACATGATTTGTAAAAAAGAAAAAAACAACTTTGAATTAAGTATTGGCAGTTAAGGGTTAACTGGTGAAACTGCTCTAGTTGGAAAGTGCAGGAGGCTCGAACACACACAACTGCAGTGAGTCAGGTACAGCAGCTGTCGCAAAGGAACAATTGAGCAAATTAGGGGATTTCAATGTCTGAGAGGAATAATAGGAGATAGGAGACAATGACTGAAAAAAACAAAACTGAATTTTCCAAAACTATGCCCTAACTGACTTACCTCCTCTCACCAGTGTGACTGGTCCCAGTAAATGCTCTCTGGCTGTTTTTTTTTCTTTTCAAGAGGCCTTGCTTGTTAATGCTCTCCACCCCTGAAGGCCGAGCGTATAGGTTGTGTGTATAACTTGGATGAAAGCTTGAGTAGCCCATTACAGAGCTGTGAACAGGGGTTTGAAAATGAGCTCCGAGTAGGGGGAACATGTGGGGGGAGGAGAGGGGGAATGGGTATGCAATTGAGGACGGGCTCTGGGACTGAAGGGGGTGAGCTGCGATTAAACTTGAATAATTCCCTGCGATCCGCCTCAGGGTGCTCACAGAGCTCCACATGTTTGGAGGGAATGTCCATGGAGAGGAGAGTGTGGCGCTGCTACTGGCAGGCCTGGTGACACGCTCTCTGTTAGGGGATGATTCTAACACGGGGGGGCCTTTGAGCTTCTTCTTTTGGGGTGGCAGACTGTTGGGGTTCTTATCAGGATCACAGGGCGAGAGGTTCTCCATGACAATGCAATCGTTTGCCTCCTCTGGGGAAGAAGTCTCTTGGAGTTTCTCCTCCTCAACTGGACTTGATGATTGCTTTTGGCCGTTCTTCTCTGCACTTTCATCTTGCTCCTTCTCTTTGAAACATGGGATTTCTCTTCTGTCAGCCTCCACTTCTCTGTAGTTGAGTTTTCCCAGCTGCTTCAGGCACTGGTCCTCCAGCAGCTGCATCTCCAACAGCTGAGCAGCTCTAAGCAGCAGATGCAGGTCCCCCTCAGTCACCTCCAGGGTCTGTGTGTAGGTGAAGTCCAGAACTTGCTGGAAGGTGCGGGGGGAGAAATACTTCAGAGTGCAGTGGGCTGAGCTGTCTGTGGCTGCCTGGGCTAGCTGCTGCGCTAGTCTTCTGCTAGCACAAGCCAGTACTAGCCGATGAGCCTTAAATATGTGACTGTTTACTGAGATGATGACATCACAGAGGGATCCTGAGCGACGTAGGGCATCTGCCTCCTGCAGGAAGTGGAAGTATTGGGTGTTGTTGATGCGGATCATTTCTGAAGGCTGTAGAAGTATTATAAGATGTCTGAGAAAAGAAAGTCAAAGGAACAAAAGATCAGAAGGATCCCACCAGATTGTGATCATACTGACATTTCTATAAATACTAATTTTTACTTAGAAAAATCTTCAGATCAACAGCAGGGATTGGTTTGAAAGATAATGTGTTTATCAGCAGTTCTTTCCATGCTTTCCAGACAGCGTTACCTACAGTATAGTGAAAGTTGATGGGGCAGAATGTACCAGGTTTGATTTCATAACTGTTTTACATTGCAATGAGTTGTTGTGACAGTCAATTTCATTTTCAACATGCCTTGCAAAACAGTTTATACAAAAGTTATAAATATGTTAATTGTTACTTTAAAATAAAAATGTTTGACTGTTTCTATACACCGATTTAATGTATATGTATAGGTGTGTATGTACGTGCACATGTATGTGCATATGTATATTGATATGTATGCATATATAGTTGTATATGTGGGAATGTCAGTGTACGTACATGGTTGTGTATGTATGTATGTATGTATGTATGTCGGTGTGCTTGTAGATGGGTATATATATATAGGTGTGTGTGTGTGTGTGTGTGTGTGTGTGTGTGTGTGTGTGTGTGTGTGTGTGTGTGTGTGTGTGTGTGTGTGTGTGTGTGTGTGTGTGTGTGTGTGTGTGTGTGTGTGTGTGTGCGTGTGTGTGTGTGTGTGTGTGTGTGTGTGTGTGTGTGTGTGTGTGTGTGTGTGTGTGTGTGTGTGTGTGTGTGTGTGTGTGTGTGTGTGTGTGTGTGTGTGTGTGTGTGTGTGTGTGTGTGTGTGTGTGTGTGTGTGTGTGTGTGTGTGTGTGTGTGTGTGTGTGTGTGTGTGTGTGTGTGTGTGTGTGTGTGTGTGTGTGTGTGTGTGTGTGTGTGTGTGTGTGTGTGTGTGTGTGTGTGTGTGTGTGTGTGTGTGTGTGTGTGTGTGTGTGTGTGCATGAGTACATGTGTAGATATTTGTCATTTCAAACAATCGTACTTTTTCATTTGTCATTTTTGGGTCTCTAAAAATATATGATTTGCAAAACTATACTCTTAATATAATGTGACCCCAAATAAATAAAAAACAAAATTTAAATAAAAATGAGTACCTTAACAACTAGTAGAATTCTAATAATATTATTTTAGAAGACTGAAATATGCTGAAGAAGCTTTTAATCAAGACAGTGAATGATATCCCAGGACGGTGTCCGTCCTAGGAGAGGGATCCCTCCTCTGTTGCTCTCCCTGAGGTTTCTCCCATGTTCCCTTTAAACTGTGGGTTTTCTCTGGAAGTTTTTCCTTGTACGATGTGAGGGTCTAAGGATAGAGGGTGTCGTTTTTCTCATACTGATATTCTGAACAATCTGTGCTGTTGTATTTGCTGTAAAGTGTCTCTACTATAGGCTATTTTTATTATATGTACAGCACTTTGGCTCGACCAAAAATCGCTTATAAATGTGCTATATAAATAAAACTTGATTTGATTTTGATTTGATATTTTGTCTGAATGTCTGGTTGAAGTTTGAAATGTACTCCCTTTGTCAAAGCTTTGATATTCAGCGCTCACATACACACTCTAAAGCCACAAAGCCCGAACAGTATATGAAACTATGACTAATGACTGTACACACGGGTAAACATGAGAGTCAACAACAATAACTGTATTCGGTTGACTGTATTTTAAAAGATGAAGGTATTTTAAAATAATAAACATACAATTCAAGTGCACTGCAGGGGTGGAATATGTAAATATGCATTTATGTAAAGGAGATATTTGGAATTTCACACCTAAAACTGAGAGTAAATGAATGAAAAACGCTGTAGCCGTGCATCAAAACTACCAGATGTCCCTGAAGAAGTCGTCTTCACATCATCTCCTTCTGAACTCTATAATAAACCTATATGATAATACAGTGTGTGGTCGGTTTTTGCAGCGGCGTTCACATCTACTGTTAACTATTACAGTGTGTATTTTCAGCAACCCCATTCTGTCCTCTGATGGTGAATGTAAATAGAAAGTAAATGTAAAACGCGATGACATTTGTCTCATCATTACTGGAAATGTTTTAAGTGTGTATGCCTTTGTACCCTCTCCAAAATTCAGTGACTCTGCAATAATTAACCAAATAAATTATTTATCTTACTGGAAAATGTTCGAAAAAGCATTTGATATGAAATATTTTTTGTATTATTTTATAGATTATTTATACAAAACCACACCAAGTGCTGAGAGTGAAATGACAGTGGAGCGGCTCCAGTATCAGGTATCAAGTAACTTAGATTAAGTGAATTTGATAAGGTTCAGCCGGCAAGCTTTATGTTTTTATTTAGTTTTTATGTATTCTATATACAAATAATTGCAGTTACACAATGTGTAATGTGGAGGGCACCGTGTTGACAGCAAGTAGGGATATTATCATGCAATGTAAACACGCATCAGCTCAGTGAAGCCTACTGTATCGCCTGCGTATACGAATATAAAACGGTGTAATTAACCACTACCGAAAGGCATGCGCTGCATATATCTCATACAACTATAACACACCTTATATTTTAATGTCTAGTTAAAATGTATTCTGTCCAATTAATATTTCTTTACAGTTGTCATTTTCCTGAATTCATATGAATTTCCTTTCACATAATAAGAATAATAATATTTTAAAAAGTAATAATGATGATACAAATAATAAAACTGTAATATTATTGTTATTATTGAAGTGAATAGCGTATAATAATTTAGTGAACAATTCATTATTTAATCGTAACAATTATGCTATTATTTGTACAGTGGTGTTATTGGTCCTAGAAGCAGCACTGTGAGGACAGTTTAAGATGTTCAATGTAACTTCAGTTAATGTTACTTATCTTATGTTAAAGAGCATTTTCAGGAACTTTAAAGCAGTGCAATGTGTTGTAATATAAACACCTTTTATTCTCTGGGATTTTCTCTTTTCATTTGCAGAGACAGCTCCGAAATGCTTGTCTTTTAGTGGAGTGCCATTCCATTAACTTTAATTTAAACTTTTTGTTAGATTTTACTTTCAAATATCTTCTCACATTTATGTCATACACCTGAAATGTACTATTTATAGAAATTTAAGTGGTGTCTTTCATGTTATTTCCTGATTTTGTAATACACCGGCTTGTGCAATAACAAAATTCCCCTTGATGCTTTGCAAATCTTTATTGCACTATGCAGAGTAGTGACATAGTTCTCAATGCATAGTTCTCAATGCTTACAAGGTGGAAAACCTTGCATGCATATGTCTGATCTACACATCCTTTGACAGGACATGAACGTACAGCTAGCCTCTCCACAGCTCGAATGTAAAGGACCCAAAGTCACAGGGGAGATGCCTGAACTTAAAGCCTCAGCAGAAGTTTACAAGTGACACACAAGTTGTATTTACAGTACATCTTGAAATACAGCTAAATAGAGCAAAGATTAGAAGTGTTAAAGTGTTTCTTGTTATGGTTTCAAGCATCAAATACTTCAAAAGCAGCAAGCAGTGTGAGTGAGACACTTACCCGGTTCTTAGTGAATGTTCTCCCTGGAGAATAAGGAGCTACCTCGTATCATGACTGTGAAGTGACATTTCTATCTGGGTACAGGTTTTGGTGAGGGACAGGTTGGTTTCCTCCTTTGACGTTACAGTCCCTCCTCTTCAGATGATCTCTCTCCCTTATTGGTGCATTGATCAAGGTGCTAAAAGGGTTTTTTGCTGATAAAAGGTGGTGACTGTCTTTGAAGTAAAGCAGTTATTTGAATTATTTCCTATTGCTATTTTGCTTAAAGTATAGATGCAGATTTACTATTCATTATGCATTTGTTGGTAAATCAGAAATCAAACAAAAGTGAAAATATAAAGGTTACACATTTTAAATAACAGAACGGTTTTCTTTTAACCAAAACGTTTTATGATAAAGAAACAAGGAAGCTGTTTACCTTCATATGCTGTACAGTACATGGTTTCCTCCCTTTCAGCATCACTTTCTGGTCAATACATTAATAGGATGTTCTGTGCTGAGACAAACACCACTTCAAAGTCCTTGATCTGTGACAGGAAACATACAAACAGATAAAAGCCCGCTATTACTGGTATGCAGGGCTAGGCCTGAAACCAGCACTCTTGAAATATAAATATATTCTCTGTGTTTCGATGTAGTGATCCTCTCAGATGTTTGTGTTAAAAAATGTACATAATAGGTCAGCTGTAGAGCTGGTCAGTTAAGCAGACCTTGATAGTTTAGTACATTATGACTTCTTTTGAGTGCCTTTTAAAGCCTCATTTGACCATGATTCATAATCAGGCAGTCAAGATTACATATTTCGAAAATAATATAGTCATGCATTCACAAAAATCTATTATTTTTGTATACATTGTTTGTTTGTTGTTCATTATACATTATTTAACCTAGTTTTACTTGTTTCCCTTATAATCAACATTTGAAATGCAATCATTTTTGGGCCTTAATTTGTGGCTATTCATAGAATATGTTTGAAAATCTGCAAAATATATTATATAATTCAGCTGACAGTCATATTTTACATGTAGCTGGTGAACATACTGTATGTAACAATGAATCTAACACCTAAAGAGCCATATATCTTTGGGTGGAGATCGAAACAGAGCTGAAAAAGAGTGAATGTTGGCTGCAGTGTGGGATATAGTAATTAAAGCACTGCATGTTGTATTGAAGTTCTTCTGTCAAGAGAGGCCAAAAGGTTAACCCAGTATGGAACAGTAAATGAGAAGGCAGCAGACGATTATGGGACTTTAAGGCACACGACGCCAAAAGTGGAGGATGGAGGAGAGGAAAGAAAAAAAGGACAGACCTATACAGTATAGCGAGAGAAGCATTGCGTACAATTGTACATGAAAGATGTTAACAAACTGAAACAAAAAACGATGTAACAAACACAGTTGGCCAAAAGTAAACTATGGTAAGTTGCAATTGGGGAGCAGATGGACATATTGCTGATGCAAGCCCATGTAATATAACATGGCAAAAGCCCTTTGAAGTCACATCTGGTATGAATTGAGATGCAGTAAATGGAAAATAGAGTGGGTTTTTGTGGTCAAATCCTATTGTTCTTGGTCAAAATACTGAAAATGGATGACTTTATATGAATTATGAATAAAGACGGTAACAATAATGAATAATTACCTGATTATCATGATTTGTATCGTATGAGGAATTATCTCTTTGATTCCGATGGTTCTGTCTGCTTACATTTCACATTATGAGATCATTCAGGCATAGATCGGTGTCATCTGCATAACTTTTTAGTGTAGTTTTAGAGAAATAAAACAAATCTAAACTCAGTTAGAACAGCTAGATGCTATCAGACATGTAACAAGTGTTGCCAAGTGTCTAGTTTACGTATCATTGTGGTTTTGGCTGTTTGAAAATAGGCTGCTGGATTCTTTAACTTTAGTTTCGCAGCCAATGCCGCTAGCTTTTTACCTTGGATTGTTTAATTTTGTTTGTGGGTGTGGAAGAAGAAAAGAAAATCAAGGTCCATACCAGATGAACAGTGTACAGGTGTCATTACAGATAATATGTGACATCAAATTACATGTGAATGTGCTTGGCAAGAGACGGCCTTCATTGAATAACTTCACCATTCCATATGGTAAAAGCCTACTAAGTAATGTCATTTTGTCAAATTAAATTTGGCATGCTGTGAAGACGGGAAGTACTTTTCACAGTGATGGGATTGTCTTCTGTGCTTTACCTCATGAAACTCAACGTTAAAGAAAATATCTGGCTTCCGGAGAGACTTTGAAGCACACCACAAGTCTTATCTGACTGAGAAATTAATTTGGAACATGTAGCACTTAAACACACAACACATCCTTTTCTTTGTCACCCACATGGTCAAGTGTGTATAGTGTTAAACAAAAGGTGGTTTCCATCTAGTAGTTCGGTAGTGTAGTGATCAGAGGTTTGACAGGTTGGTTAAGGTCACATCTCTTTACATTGACGTTTTCTTTTTCAGATTTATCATTACGTCATAAATCCATTTTCAGTGCATATGCTTTTTTAATATCTACACATCTTCTTCTTTTTTTTTTAAAAGTAAAATGTTGACCAGTAAGAAATAAAGTATAAACTGATTTTGGTATGAATGCTCTGTACATGTACTTTAGTTCCTCTGCTCTGTTATGCACCTGCTAATTGTCACTTACCATCTTTAAAAGTTCAATCCTTGTGTGTATATGTGCACACATTAAGTATGTGCTGACATTTGGAGGGACTACTGTGCATTTGTTTGCCTGTGTGAACAGTTATTGCCAAGTATTGCTCTAACCGCTGGACAGTCTGATCTCATCGATTCCTCTCAGAGAAATTAGCATTAACCCAACACTTAAATAATTTAAGTGTTGGTATAATGCTAATTTCTGGCTGGCTGTCTCCTTCACATATAGCTACAGATGACATTTAAGTTAAATGTCATCTGTAGCTATATGTGAAGGAGACCTGCAGAGCTGATGCAAAGGGCTTCACCTTCCAGTAATATCAAGACTGTCAGTCCCCCCCCACCACACTCCTCAGCGCCTGCTATCCCCTCACTGTCAGTTTAACAATCACCATCAGACATAGCACCAATGCTGACTCACTGAGGTGTCTAACTGTGTGGGGTATATGAGGTAAATGGTAGTCTGTGCGCATTCTGCAATAGCGTGTACTTCAGCCCACACACATCTTATATGATGTTAATGTTATTTGTCTTTTATTCATTTATTGAGCAACCTTTTGATCTACCTACTAAACGTTTTAATGTCTGCAAACTGAGGGGTTTCATATTGTTGTTTTTTTGAATGAATCAAAGTGTTCCTGAACTAAACAAAACGCACACTCACACTGTGATGTGATACAGCTCGTGTTAATATGAGTCGTCTTACATTACCACAGTGGCGGTATGTAAGCAATCGACTTCAGAGGAACCACTACCAAGATGACTGATGTGCGCATGATGCCTCAAGGCCAAACTGTCACTGTACAGCCACAGAGCCTTTTCACAGTAATCTGGGTAAGCAGGACTACCAGTTAGTGTTGTGGTTTGGAAGAAGTGAAGCTGTGCAGGGCTCGGGGCTGGGGTTGGCGCTTCTTTGTAAATTGTGGGTGAAGGAAGTGTGTGGCCTTCCCTGCCCACGCGTGTGACTGTAACATGAATTGGTGCTTGGGAACTGTTTCAAAGCAGCTAATTAGTTAGTTTAACAGAGGGCTTGATATGTATTGATGCTTCTCACAGCATCAAGTAGAGGAATATGATTAGATTACTAGTCACTTTCTTAAAAATGAAAGGAAATTAACCTCCAAAGCTACAGTATATAATTTCTCAGTGCACGACATTAAGTTGTAAGGAACACACTCATGTTACTACCAATGTTACAATGATCGAAGATTATCATGGGTGATTAAAAGTGTATGTGGTTGCTCAGTCTTCTCCCTACAGTAACATTGTTGATAGAGTTCTATCCACGAAAGTTTAAACAATGGTGCCTATACACAATATGGGCAATATAATCCAAGTTAATTTTGTAATGCTTTAACATAATTGTTGTCATCACACCTTGTTCACCAGGACACTTTATGTTGTATTAAAGACCAAACAAGTATGTTCTTATTGTACTTTAGGTTTCTTTTCCTAAGAATTCAGCTGGAGATTTGCACATTTCTTTTCCAGTATGAGTTAGTCATACAGTCTTCCCCCTGCTAGATTGTGTTTTTGTGTGGTTCATTACATAGGTTACATGATGATCAATCTTCACTCACCTCCATGTTCCCTGTGAAATGTATAACTGACATAAGTTTCCTTATCGCATGACCATGGTGTCAGACTTTTTAGAGAGAGAAAATGTGAATGTGAAAAGCAATTCAATAAGCACAGACACATTTATGGGTCATTCATTTTTATTACACTATTCATTTTTCTCGACCAGTTTTAATTTCTCAGATTGCTTGCAAATACAGTTACACAACAGAGAACATTTTGCCAAATAGAAATATCTGTCTGCTGATTTGTGGAGCATGTCTTTGGTTAAAGATCTGAATGAAAATGAAGAACAGCTCTCTCTATGGTGCTATCAACATCCCAAGAATCAATGTGTTATAATTTAAATCAGAGAGACAGGATCAATGTCTAACATTTAGCAACCTTTACACAAATTGAGTCATTTGGTTCTACTTGTGCTTAGCGCCTCTCCTTGTCAATTAGGCAGAGGTCATATGTCTATCTATATTTCACATTTCTGAACGTTATAAACTTGTCAATGTTTTCTTAAACAAGCTTTTCAATTTACATTACAGGTGAAAAGCATGACCCATGATCCAACTGATTATTACATAGAAATAAAAAATACAGAATAATTACATCCAAAACACAGCATTGTAAAAGGCAATAATGCAGCAATTAAAATCTCAATAACATTGTTTATATTTCGTCGGGAAGTAAGGGGACAGACAAACAAAGAAGTCTAGAGTTTGACAGAGGATGTACGTACAAATGTGTTTTGATTAACTACAGTATACACCATTCTAAGTCTGCTAAATGCTGGTAGGAAACCTTCAGTGGTTTGGGAAACACAGGCAAGCTTATTCTCATCTATGGTTTCAGTAGTATCATTACAAGATCAAATGACTTAAAACTGTGAACATACAACGTTTTCATTCACTAACGTAACTGTACAAATTATACAAGGGCTATGACTTGTCTTCACCTGTCATATCTCAACCGCAACCTGCAATTAACCTGACCAAGAGATTAATGCTAAGCAAACCATTACTCTGATAGTCAAACTCATTTTGCTTATTTCAAAAGCAAACTTTACACAAAAAAACAACCTATAAGTAAACTACTTCCCCTGAATGGACAAGATTTGCAGGTTTTAAAAGTAAAATGTTGACCAGTAAGAAATAAAGTATAAACTGATTTTGGTATGAATTATCTCTTCTATAGGATTGTTAAAGACTGATGGAAAAAAAGCAATGTTCCTAAACCAAGTCGGTTTGAATGAAGTGACTAAAGGAAATTCAACCTGACACACTAAGCGGTTAACAATCAGCCAGAAAAAAGGGTCAGTCCCTTCTTTTACTTACCTATACAGGGTACTTTGTTGATCATAAATATGACGAACTACAATGAGTCATTCAGTGAAAAGCTATTTAAGAAGAGAGTAACTTAAATATAGCATCTATAGAGTACTAACATTCAATGTTGTTGAATCCAAATAAGTCAAACTGGGAGATTTAAAGACAAACAGCATGTTTTTCTACTACCATGCCTAAATGTGGTGTTTTTTTAAAATGTATTACACACAATGACACTTCACATTACTATAGCTGTGGCCTCTTTACACTCCGCTGCTCTGTACATGTATAGCACACAAGCTTTAGTTCCTCTGCTCTGTTACGCACCTGCTAAATGTGAAAATGATCAGGCTGCTACAGAAAGTGTTGAAGGGCATCAGGCATCTTTCTGTTGGATGTGTTCAACTTCACTACTGCTAAAAAGGTCTACTAGGGGAATGATGCATTACTGAAAATATGATGGAAACTCAACGTCTACCTTAAATACATTCAGAAAGAAGTTACTTTGTCGTTGTCTTGTGCTGGTTTTTACAACAGTCCGTTTTCAATCAGCCATGTTAGGAAAAATGATTCTCCTTCTCGTAACTGCACAATTTTTTTTATGTATTATTCCATTACATCGATGCAAATTAATCATAGAAATGTTTACATCTAGTAGTATGTATTTCTTACGTTATTTACAGTGTTAATCTTGTACGGTGACATTTCCGACTTCTCAAAAGCAATGACAAGAACAACACGAATAAATACAGCAGTATCATACACCAAGTTGTCATGCTTTCATTAAAAATAACGGACTTCTGATTATTCTGTTTTACAGTTCTTTAGGCAGCAGTACAAACAAATCAAAATCATTCACTGACTAAATTATCTAAATGGAATATTTGGTATATTTTGCCAAATAATTTATAATACGTTTGAGGGTAGATCCTCAGAGTTAAAAACAAAAAAACATGACTTTTTTAGTTTTTCATAGTTCTGTATCGACTAGTGTGGTCTTTTTGGCCTTTTATGTTTTGAAATTAAAGCCTTAATGTGTCGCACATTCAAAGTAAGAACCTCCAAGTCCTCAATTAACATTCATTTTGTTTGTTCATAAGAGGAATCGTCCAATGTTACAGTAGCTCATGGATAGTTTGACAATTAGCTTAGTAAATGCCCCAATATCACCGAGTGAGTTTCAAATTTAGAATTAAACCATAACTTGACTAGGCTGTCACTCACACACAGATACATTATATCTAACTGTGGTACATTTTTAACAAAAGGGACTACTACTGAAAAATAAAAAGGTCTACTATAAAGCATTATGCACCGTTCAACTTCAGTTTCTAGTGAGGAGCAGTAGGTCAAGTCATGCCACTGGGATGGTTTTCCTGTCTATGAGGTGAGTGTATTTGAGGATTATGAAACGCTAATGTGTCACTGCTAATGGAAATCCTCAGACTCTAATGAGGAGGGGTATCAGATTACAATAGGTGATGTGAGTTTCTATCATATCTCATTATTCACATTCTAGTATTGATGATAGCTTGTTGTTGGTCATTTACAAAGGGTTTGGGACGTACCCTGTACTTGTTCAGATACTTTGTTAGCAACGCATCAAAAATCCGTCAAAGGGAGTGTGTGTAGCTGGGACACCACTGTAAGGAAGAGTGGGGGGGGAGGGGTGGGACAAACAAGTGGTCAGGCATGACTTGTTGTTGATAACCCCGGTACCTCAGTTCATCTGTTCAAAGAATTTGTAGGTAGGGTTTTCATAGCCATGGTTTTGCATTTTGTTGAGCTGTCGTTCTTCTGGTGTCAGCATGGGGTCGACCTGCTGCGAGACAGACGAAAGCTCCAATTATTACACACTAAAGACACATTCACAAGCACGGAGCACACATTCAACTGAGATGTGAGTACATTCAATACAATGATTTAGTTACAATTTGTAGGATGACTGCAGCAGTTTGCGTAGACTTCTCGAAGAATAATCCATAGTTTGCATTCTGGGAAATGGGCTTATTGGTTTACGTGAGTTAGATGAAAAGTACAATACCACTGTCCTATCTGTATTTAGCTGTAGATAGCAGTTGGTTAGCTTAGCTTAAAATAAACACTGAAAACATGGGAAAACTGCCAGCCTAAGTCTGTCTGCAGTTTGGAAAGTCGGCCTTCTAGCAGCTCATTAATTACCATGGTAAAATCTTGTTTGTTTAATCTGTAAAACATTTAAGTGTATAAACGACAATTTTCAACATTCCGACATTTTTTAACCTTTGAACAGAACAAGTTTAGCTATTTTCCCACATTTGTGAAAGATAAAAAGCTACAGCTGCTGGCTACATTATGTGAGTTTGGATTTAATATTAACATCCAAATCTTGCAAAGAAAGAACATATGGATATTTCTTAAAATATCAAACTGTCCCTTTACCCTAAAGGATCTTACAGTATTTACATATTGAAGCACATTGGAAGGTGATTTATGGAAGCAAAATGATAGCTTGAAGGTGGGAAATACATCTAAAAACCTTTGTGGTGCTTTAGACAGTGCTATTGAAGGAAATAATGACATATATATATAAAAACATTTTTGCTAAACTATAAAGTGCAAGACCACAGATGTGGTTCTCTAAGAGCTTTTGGCCTATCTAGGATCGTACCTCTACGATGCCATGACTGATTGTGCCGTATGGCTTCCTGCGCACCAGCAGCAAGCTGATTACCATCACCATGGCTATCGCCACGGCCACCACAAGCAACCCAACCATCGCGCCGCGATTAAACGTCTCCAAAGCATCGGGTTGCTTTGGAAAGAAAACAAAGAGCAGTTAGACATGAAATGAGCCATTCTGAATTACATTACAATGCTCATGCTCTTAGCCTCACCAGTTCGTCTCTCTCGATCTCAGGAGGCTTGTTGACTACCTGCTTGAGCTCCACAGAGGTGTTGATCTAAAATGACAGGGAATTAGGGGAAACATTAAAAAATATAACATAACTACAGAAAGCACAATTAATTAATGAAAAAAAACGATTATTCAACTGGGCTAGGTTTATATCACAGATTCTCAGATCATTTTCATACTTTTTCCTCATATTCGTATGTGGGGCCTCTCTCAGATGTGGTATAATCATATTCTTCTACTGGAGACACTAAGGCTGACAGGAGACAACATGTTATAAAAACATGTAACTGTAAGCAAAAGTCATTATTTACACTACAATCATTGTAAACAGAAAAACATCATGCTTTAATGACACTGAATCGGCTCACCTTTCTTGTTAGGCTGCACTTCTTTGGAGAAAAAAAGAGGAAAATAGCATTAACAACAGCAGGCTGTGAGAGGTTTTATACATGCCAGAATTGTATCTGTTGAATATGATAACTGTGGATGTATACCAATGCGGGGAGGATAAGGCCTGTTCTGGAAGGCTCTCTCCTCTTCCTCCTCGTCATCCTTTTCCTCCTCGCTCTCGGCCGGCAGAAGCTCCTCGGTGGTGCGGGTCTCAGAGAAGGAGGTGGTCATGAGCTCACTGATGTCTCCTCTTTCTGCCTTGACCAGCTCCTCTATAGCTCATACATAAAGAAACAATCCATTAGAACGGATATGTTACAACAGGAAATATTAAAAAAACAAGGCAGCCTGCAGATTTATAAAAACAGTAGCGTCGCTTACGTATATCATCGTGAAGCTCCTCAGCCAAGTTAGGATCCTTGTACAGCAGTGCAAGACTCTGGTTCATCCTCTCTTCAATGACATGGAGATGTGTGTACACCTGCAACATATAATTATGCTTAGTTTTCTACGAAGAAAGGGCCAACAAAGCTCAATCAAAGAAGTCAAACTGGTCTTTGCTGTGAAAAGAGAAGCAGTGATTCGCTCCTTAAATGAATGAAAAATGAAAACCCAGATAAATATTCTAGTCTGCGTTTGAAGTCTGCACAGACTGACTTTGATCTGATTTTAATGAAAAGAAGATTGGTAGCCGTTTCACCTATGTGGATTCAGTTCTTATTAACTTATCTGTCACGTGTACTAACTTTTCAGCACACAGTGTTCTGTACTTTTCATGGCCAGCAGAAGACAGCCCCGCTTTTAAAAGAAAGTGTGTGCCAATAGCCTCTAGGGGGCAAATACCTCATGCACTCTCAGACACACACACCTGGAATTTCATCTGCTCAGCCTTCTGGGGGTCGACAGCCACAATATGCTGGTAGTGTCTGAGTGTGTGTCTGCGGTCCTTCTGCTCTGCTGCCATGTATCGCTTCAGAGCCTGCAGCACACGCTCTGGCTGGAAGACAGAGGGGGCAGAGTCAGGAAATGGACTCTTAGATAACGGCACACAGAAAGGATTTCAAGCAGATATGTAATTGAGCCAGGTTTAACTCTATCTATTCTTCTTTGCACTCCATGAGTACCTGAGGGGGGTCCGACTGTACGGCAGTAAGGTAGTTCTCCAGGGCCAGGCGGCGGTTGTTGTTGAGTATGGCCTCCACTCTGGCCAGATGAGTCTCCACCAGTCTCTGCCTCTCTCCAGCGACCTGCTCCTCCAGCGTCTGCAGCACAGACTGGAAGTGCTGGTAGAGGACACATAGATGCAAGGATGACTAAAGGGGCTCTATAACCACATGAGTATTTCAACTATGGGATGAATCCTATCGAGTTTGAAAACAATGACTGCTTACCTCATTCAGGGCCTGTCGCTCTAACCGAGGCAGATTCTTTGACTGGTTGTCTGCCTCGGCCCATTCCTTCATGATCTGAGGAGTTCAATATACTGTGTAAATAGCACACTGATAAAAAGTACATTTGGCATAAAATGTGTTTAAGTTGTCACATCACATAAAGTGCATAAAGAGCAACAGTGCAACTCTCCCTTTTAACTTATGCACATGCAAACACAATGTCACCGATTTAGAAATGAATTGGTTTTAAAATCTTGGGATGTCTGGCTAAAAATCAAATGTCAACAATTTAGGAAAATATACTAATTCACAGGCTGTTCCCTAAAGAAAGCCAGGCAATAGTTGTCATACCATATTTAATCACCTCAAAAGGAAATGCTGGCAGTTGTAAGGAATGTTTGAAATGTAGAGACAAAACAGACGCAGTAGTTTTATGACTTACTAAGTTGTCCTTTTTTATATAAAAGGCTAGTTACGAAAGAACAGTAAACCTATCATAACTGTGCATCTTTAAAGACTCTTATCAAACTGTTGAGCAAAATGGCCTGACAGTGATAAAAAGACGGTATTTATGGTAAAACCACAAATCAAAAATACAATCTCTAACTTGTACAGCTCCTGTCTTGAGAATGTAAGCGTGTGTACTTGTTTGTAAGATAAGCACGCACACAAACACATTCAGATGTGAAGTGTGATAAACTTCCATCATGTGTTGTGTAAAAACAACAAATACTGCAAAGTATACATTTTTAAATCGTTGTATTTATAATAATGTTAACTCCTGGAGAGTCTTGTTTTGCACCCATTGGCATTTTAAAAGGATTAATTACACATGTGATTATATTCTAGCCACAGTCCATACAAGGTCACACTGACCAGCTCTTTTTGTTTGGGCATGTTTGAATTCTAAATGTTTCTTGTCTTTATCTGCTGTCCTGATTGCACATAAAACATGTTGAGGATTAGATGAGAAAATGAGAGCAATAGAACAGCCAGTCTCAGTCCGACCAGCCAGCCAACAACCATTAGCCTCTTCTCTGCCGTGTGAAAGTCACCTCATTGATGCGCTTCATTCTGCGTTGCTCCAGGTCTGTTTTGGCACGCAGGAAGTTGGCATGCTCCGTGTCATCCACTGGCTTCTCAAAATAAACATCAACGCCATCTGTGGGCCTGGGTGTTGTCACTAGTTAGGAGAGACAGAAAACAGAGGTTATTACCGTCACACAGACTGCAAAAGCCAGAGAGCAATTATCCTGTTATTAAAAGAACTGCCTCGGTCAAAATGTGACAGGGAAGGCAATTTTACACTCCAATTTAAGGAAGGGGAAACATTCAACAAACCACAATAGAAAACTACATTGGATTTTGTTCTGGAAAGATGAATCAATTGCTTAAGTTATGAATTACTTTAGAATCCCAAACATTTAGGAGATCTCTGATCCCATTCTGCTTGTTGTGTCTGGATTTTGAATAAGCGTGCAATCAACATTATTTTAAATGCGAGTACAACAGCTCCTATCATCAAATTGTATCCAAACCAATGGAATAAGACTTTAGTTAAACTGAAGTAGTTACAGGGCACACATGGATCATTTAATTGTTTCAATTGTTTCCCACACATACAGTGAGTAATATCATGGTTTCCATCCTGAGTTTGTTCTAAGTAGTTTATATGTTTGGTGGTCAGCTGCTTCATTTGCTGCGCACATGAGAAAGAGCCCTGCTGAGGCCTGGAGGTTGCTGAGTGGGTGGAAGTGTGATATGCTTAAGATCCACATGACACACACACACACACACACACACACACACACACACACACACACACACACACACACACACACACACACACACACACAAGTGGTGAGGACAGTGGTCAGTGAAGACTGTTGAGAAATATTCAGTATATATTTAGACAGAGACACTTGTTTGCATTTCTCCAACATGTCCATCTTCATCCATGCACCTCACACATGTATGGGGTGTGTGTATTGGACCCCATACATGTGTGAGGTGCATGGATGAAGATGGACATGTTGGATGGAAACAGATAGTTTCACTTCACTACTATAGTTTACAGCCGAGGAGATGTGCTGAGCATCATAAGGGTTTTTATCAATATTACTATTCTTATCATACTCCTTATCTGTTCAGTTCTTTATTGAAACTCTTACAGGTTATTTTTTGCATCTATATAATAGCGTTTCATATAGATTTTAAATAGAAATAAATTAGGTTTCTTGAGCAGCAAAAGTCATTCCTTCACTATATAAAATAAATAGTATTCCTGGAAACTGTGGAGTACTGTGAGCAAAGCAGCAGAAATAACTATTTTTGAAATGTTTATGCTCGTTGAACACGTGTATTGACAAAGTAATGGCTTTTTATTTCAGCCCAGCACCAGCAATGAGAGCAGAGTAGATGCTACAGTGTGATAATAAATTAAACAAAACGATTAAAGATTATTGATAATAGAACTGGTTACATTTGGAGCATATCAATACTTGGGTTTATAATAATTGAGCTCCGGGGACACCGCTTAACCTGGTTTCCGTACCCATCCCTATTCAAGAGTGATGCTGTCATCAACCGTTCTTAGACCTTTGATGTGTCTGTGTTGTTATCTACAGCTACTAAACACTCTTTGCATGCCAAGCAAACATGAGGGACACTCACAGCTCTCTTCCTTCATCAGAGGTGCAGAGGTGGTGGGCTTCTGGCTTTTCTCGTAGAAGAAAGAGTCCATGTAGTCAGATGTTTGGTAGGGACCTGAGTCAATGGAGTATTCATACTCTTCTGGGCCTTTCACAGCTATTGCCTCTTCGTCCTCCTCCTCTTCCGCCTCTTCCTCATCAACTTCGTCTTCCTCGTCTTCCTCCTCCTCGTCTTCCTCCTCCACCACTTCATCATCATCATCCTCTTCCATATCGGCTTCATCTGCATCAGTGTCAGGAGAGGGGCTGGGAGTGGGGGCTGTCACTTTGGTTCTGTGGAAAGCCAAACAGTCATTACTTTGACAGCCTGGAACGCACATCTCTCAGCCTCCTACATGTCAAGCTGAATGACCTTACACAGAATTGAGTTTTCCATTGGTCTGGGACGTGAATGTCTGAGGAGCAGCGGGGACGTCTCTCTCCTCCATCTCTGCTTTGCCGTTGGAACTCCCTCGGCCTGGGCAGCACACATACTCCACTCCTCGGAAATGATCTCCACATGGCAACAGCATTCCATAGCTGTGGAGCTCCAGATTGTCTGCAGTGCATTCCTGATAGGGTAGAAAGTTGAAATACTTTGTGTTAAAAGTTACAAAAAATAAAGCAAAATATAATGAGATAATTCTGAGTTTCTTCTTTCTGAATATACAATGTTGACAGGAGGTGATGTGAGGGAGTGTTACAGCTTGAACTCAGCCATCATTCTGCTCTTTAAAAAACACCTCAGGTAGGCGTACTGATGATGTGACGTGACGACAAACCACAGAGCAGACGTGTCTAGTCTGGACTGCTGTTTCTGTTTTGGCTACAGAAATGTTTTTTTGGTGGCACTGGGTTGTTCAAGATTCAAGACTTTTATTGTCATTCGTACATAGCTACTTAGGTAAATCTTAGGTAACAGGCTCCTCCAACAGTGCAACACAATAAAACATGTGTATGTGATTACCCTGCTGCTTTAATGTGTCTTGGAAACTTGTATCATCTTTGTAGATATTTGCTTTACATCTCTATTTGCTCTTCTCACCTCCTTAGCGATGTTGTGCCAGTACACGTAGCTCTCGCAGGCATCCATCTGCTCCTGGTGGAGGAAACGGCATCGGTCGGGCACCAGCAGGGCCTCGCTCACATACTCGCCCCCTGCAGAGTGGAGAAAGGGCTAGTTCAGTGTATGATGATTTTAAACAGTGGGACTATTTTAAAGTGAACCTATTGTGCTATATTGGAAAAATGTATTGTAGGGCCATACCTAACAAAACATGTCTGTGAAGTTTTTTGCTTAAAATACCAAACAGATCACCCATTGTAGCCATACTGCTCATACCCCTCTTTTGCAGCCCTGTTAGAGAAACGCGGATTTTGGGTCCTTAGCTTGAAAAAAACAAAAAGAGGAGGCGGAGCTAATGCCTGATCAGAATTCTACCGGAGATAAAGTTAAATTCGGTTGTGATAAAACGCCATCCTGTTCTAAACCATTATTTCTGAAACAGTATGGAGCTCAAATGCTTTTTCTCTTGCAGGTTTATCACAAGGTGAGTTCCTTTTTTTATTTCCTGCTTTTTAAACACGTGCTCGACAGTACAGGTTAGCTCTGAGTGTTAGCGAGGCTTGCTAATGTAAACAAAGACGAGATTACGTCCAAAACACGTCAGGTATTGTTTCTGATAGCAATTTTCTGTGGGTCCGCTGCCGATTTGACGTCAGATCGGCAGCAAATCTGTATCCGCTCGTTGTACACTTGTTTTTAAAAGATTTGGGTATGGAGGAAAAGAGAGAGGGTTTTATTTTCTGACGCTGCGTGAGTACCCCGGGGACACATATTTATGTATAAAAGACATCACAAGGTGCATTTTGCATGATAGGTCCCCTTTAAGTCATAATAATAATAAACGTTATTTATATAGCACCTTTCATGATAGATGCAACCAAAAGTGCTTTACAGATACAAAGTAAAGACGACACATACAGATTAAACATGGAGGAACATAGGAGACAGGTTATAAACAAACAGAACGAGCTTATCACAGAACGATAAAACAATAAAACATGAACAGTGACACAACTAAAATTACCCCAAATAAAAAGCCAAATTAAAAAGATAGGTCTTTAATTTAGTTTTAAGAACTCCAATGGAATTTGCTGTTCTAAGATCCAAGAAGAAGTGTGGTGTTATAAGGAAAGAAATAGCGTATATGAATGAAAAGAAGGCATAAAACAAATAAAAAGGATGGTGTAGAATAGTTAAATGGGGATGGGGTGCATACATTTGTAATGTACAAGCACTTTCAGAAGATAAACTGCAGCTCTGGTATGTTTAAAATGAATATTCAACATTTATTATAAAAATCATGAATGCAGCTGCCCTATTTGATTTAAGCAATGAATCATACAGAAGTGAGGAACACGTTTTGTAATCTATTTGCATTTTAGACATGTTCCATATATGGCACTATTACTACATACTGGCCGTTAGGGCTTACGGTACACATAAAGGAAAGTGTTTACCTATGTTAAGGAGTAGTGAACTAAATGTAGTTAAACTAGTTGTAAAGTAAATTGAAGTAGCTTGCTGGTAGTTTCACTATGTTCATATTAAAACTTGATTGAAGTTCTCAAACTATGTTTTTTGCAGTACATTTTGACTTGAGAGAGTTCTACAGCGCTGTGTTTATAATAATCAAGAAGGTTTCTGGATCCAGGGTGACTCACTACTCACTCATTCACTCGTCCATTGTTAACCTATCTTCCCTCCTAGTGGCTTATAGCGGCCATGGCCCCTCTGCAATACTGTGGACTTGTTTCACTGTCTTTCTATTGTTCTAATAGTACTGAGGCAAAAATATATCGCTGTTGCATTGATTGAGATGCAAATGAATATTCATTTTTGTAAAACCATATAAAACCATATGTGGAATTGTTTTGGCCTTTGTTGTAGAGCAGTCAGAGTATGTCGTACCCCTGTCCACATTTTTGTTTCCATTGTCCATAGTACACAGTCAATCCATCAAAAGTATAAAAGGGAAGTATAGACGTACAGTATGAATTCCTAGCAGTGACATTATATAACGACAGTGTGGTGTGTTGATCTTACCTAGACAGCGGTAGGGCAGCACTATGAAGGGGTGTGGCTGGCAGTGGCCCCAACCTTTCTTACACCAGGCGGGGATGGTGACAGGTCTTTTTGACTCCTCTATATGGGAGATCGGAAGTGCTGGGTACATCTGGACGTACGGGTACATGCAGAGACCACCAGAGACAGAAACAGATAGATGGATGGACAGAACAGAGGGTTTGAAGACAGGAGGGACAGGGAGAATCAGTTAGAAGAGGGGTTGGGGGTTTGGGTGGGAGGGGGGAGAGCACAGTCAGTGGGGAGAACACTAACAAGGGAGAGAGTCATGCAACATTTTCTCTAGATACTTATAGAAAGGCTGTTTAAATCCTTTATTTCCAGCCATCTTAGACATGGCAAACTGAAATTAGTATTTCAATAAACATTCTTCTTCTTTTATTTCCAATTTCACATGTGACTACTTTCACTTAAAATCAAGGCCAATAATTTAAAACTCATTATGAGCTTTAATAGTGAGAGAAATGATCTGGCACAGAGTCTGAATGCACACTTAAATGCTTTCATCACAAATGTTAAGGAAAACATGGATGCTTTGTGTAAAAGCTATCACAGCTGCATAATGTGTCTGCTAATCGCATTACACTCCATTCAGACCCGTAGCAGCAGTGTCTATTTTGACCTCCAGATGGCGCTTGGTTGCCTTTACCGTTCTACTTCAAATACATATTTTTGAGGGAGGAGTGTGTGGAGAGTAGGTGTAACATTGACTACCTTACAGCACATGTTTAAGAGTACACATATTGGATAACAAGAGGAGGGAAAGTGGATGGCGTTAAAAATGAAATATTGAAATATTCCAACAAGCCACCATCACTTCACTATATATGGTTAAATATATAGATTAATAGGACAGGTGTTAGAAAAACCAAATTATATATTAGCAATTGGGATTTAATGCTTCATTCTTTCAACACTTTAGCATCAAATGGACAGTTCACCTAAATATCTAAAACACATATTTATTCTCTTGTCTGTTGTGCTATTTATAAATCTCTATATATATTTTTTAGTGCGAGTTGACACATGTTGGAGATATCGGCCATAGACAAGTCTGTTTTGTATTCAATATAATGGAACCAAATGGCTTGTGGTGCTTAAAAAGCATAACAGAGAGGTTTCTTTTCAGAAATCAATCACAAGCTAGATCCTCTCTTCAACGAATAGATGCACATTTTTTTCTATAGCGTTATAAGATAGAAAGAAAAAGGTTACTACTGTACATTATAGTCATGGTTCCTGGAAATAGACATTGCCGTTAAGTTTTTCAAATATATTCAATGTCACTTTTTGCGCCACAGAGTAAGTGCCATTTAGTTGCATTTTACTGAGAGGAGGAATACATCTCCACGGATCTCCAAAACTTGGTAAATTGCACCTGAACAATCTATATTGTTTGAGAAAAGTCATTTGGATTTGATTTTCTGGGTGAACTGTT
Source organism: Pseudochaenichthys georgianus (assembly GCF_902827115.2). Classification (NCBI taxonomy): domain Eukaryota; kingdom Metazoa; phylum Chordata; class Actinopteri; order Perciformes; family Channichthyidae; genus Pseudochaenichthys; species Pseudochaenichthys georgianus. The sequence continues at coordinate 25,071,135 of NC_047518.2, forward strand.
TCTTTAAGAGTGATTCATTTTAAAGTCTGTTTTTAGATGTTGTACAGGTTTAAATGATTTATTTGCAAGGTGGAGGACCTTACCTCCTGACAGTAGGACAGGATCTCTCCGGGCTCTTTGAAGCAGCCCTGCCGGCCCTGAGGGTCCGGCTCCCATTGGCCAGTCTGTAGGTTAATGTGCAGGAGCTGACGGCCGCAAAACATGGCAATCTGTGGCTCAGCGCCTTCTGGGTCTGGCCCGTTCACCTCGGTCATGGCCAGGGCCTAGAGAGCATAGGAAGGAGGGAAGAGAGAGACAAGGGAGTAAAGTTAGAGTCAATATAAACACAGTGGCTGATAATACTGTGTTTGAAGCTGATCCAGGGCGGGTAGACCACAGATAATTCCTAAATGCACTCCAGCACTTTCCAACATTAGACCAAAAGTGTAAGCAAGGGTGCAAGACTGAGTGAGGGAAGATCGAAACAGAGTGGCGAGAATGTAGAGGAAGCTAATGCACAGGAGAATTGAGTGCACACTGCAAAAGCTTTAATAGAATATCGGAGAACCTGAAATTCAGATAAAAGATCTGTAAAAGACAGTGAAGTGAATGAGAAGAAGAGCCAATAAAAAGCCTGAGTTATTGTCTGGTGGCCTATTTTCCCTGTTGGCTGACAGCAGTGACAGCTGAGGAAAGGAGGAATGATTAAAAGGAAGGTGTATAGCATAAATATACGTGAGTATGTAAAAGATTGTCTGCCACCCCTCCTCCAGCGGCCTTCTATGTTGTTATTGATCGTGGGATATGTTGCCTCTGCCTGGGGGAGGGCCCAGGGGACCCCACATAGAGGAAGAAATAGCAGCTAGGGCTGGGAGTCAGGTGTTAATACAAGCTCATTGACCGATGGGCCACTTCACTACATTAACACACAGCACAGAGACAGAGAGAGCCCAGGGAGGAATAAAGGGGGGGTGGGGTTAGGTACTGTAAGAGTAGGACAAAGCTCTATAAACAGCACAAACAAAGACCTGCCTTAACAAACAAAGCAGGATTTCAAAAAATGTCACAGCAGCAGGCCCTCAAGAATCATGATAAATGTGGAAAAGTGAATCATGTTCCACTAGATGTCTGAGTCATCTTTGGGGCAGATTTGACCTTTTACAAACAGGTCTGCAAGTAAGTCAAATATGTGGTTTTGACAGTGCATCATTTGACAGCTCGTATCCTTTCATCTGCACTAACAGACAGATGGACCCACCGACGACAGACAAGACGAGCGACGCTGAACCAATTAGAAGGAAGTTGCCCAAAGGGAAAAAACAGAGGAGATAAAATATGGGAGAGTGGCGCCTGATCAAAGGAAAGCCCTACTTTGGCCGACTGGAGCTTAAGTTTTTGAAGTCCTAATTAAAATTCAAACAGAATAAAATAAATATATAAATCCCTTTGAGTAAATGTACAATAAATATAAAAGGCCCTGAGCAGCCTGTGCATTATAATTACACTAAGAGCAGTTTGTCTTTCTGCATGTCCTAGCAGATTTCTTACAAATTACGGATCTACTTTTCATTACTGCTGACCATTTCCAAAAGCATAGCGGAGTTTTTTACATTCATGATTGCATTTCCGCATGATTGCGTTTTAGGCTTTTCATTCATTTTAATAGTTTAGATATAAATAAGCACAGGATTACAAAGTTGCTTAAGACGTGTAATCACAGCCAACATGCTACAGGGTAGATTCAAAGTTTATCTGCTTTAAATATAGCAAATTATCCAATGCAACAACATTAACTTCTTCCTTTTCTTCCTGTGAATATTGCCCATCGTTTGTCCTCTGGGGTTTTGGACAATATTGCTCTTAAAACAATGCTGTTTTGCAGCCAATCTAAATATGGGGCTGTCAGTACTTGCTGACAACTCCAGTGTGATGGATTACCCATCAAGGAAGTTGCTGCTTGTTAGTTAGCTGTAGTTAATCATCAACCAACAGTTAAATAAATGGAAACAATGGCTACTACATAAAGTATGGAATAAACATGTTGCAAACAAATTGCTTAACGGTGCTTTGGAAAAGTGTTGATTCATGATTTGTAGTGTGTTGTCAGCTATTAATGTAAATGTAAACTGTTGGTAGTTTCACAGCATGACATTTTATATTTTCCTTTCAAACTAAATGACAGTATTAGTAATTGACAGTGCTAAAATTGATCTTTTTTTAATGGTTAATTAACTTAACCAATAGTTGATGATTTGATACAATATAACACTGCTGAAGCTGCTGTAACAGTCTGTAGCTGCTGAGCTAGTGTCTAATAGATATATCTCTCAGGGAAGGTCAGTGCCACAAAGAGAAAAATACTTCCGGATATTTGAGAAGATAACCTGGCAGCTCCCCCTGGTCCAGCTCTCTCATTCTGCCTGCTCTCCACTATACTGCACTTGCAGAAAATCAATGCTGAGCGACTGCAACTATATCGCCACGTTCCCCCGAATCAATAGCAGTCCATCAGGAGCCTAAGGCCCTGACCTCCAGCACACCCAGCCTCCAGACAGATCTGGGAGCAGATTAGATCTCCCTCTTGTGATAACCCCTGATAAGAAATACTGTTTTAAGATGTACGCTTCTTTTCGTCTTGCAAAATTCAACTTTAGACCACTATGCATCCAAAAAACATTACTCAGGGGCCGACGTCATAGAGCCGCTCTGTTCTGCTGTGTGAATGCCTCGCAGGGCTTTTGAAGGTGTTTCATTGTACTGTGTCATTATATTCTCACAGCAGTAACAGAAGCTGGCCTCAGCATGAGTCAGCCTTTTTAGTTCAGATTGAGTTTAGATCATTTAGATAATACTTTTAAAGAAGTATAAGTAGCTGGACAGAAATGTATTTTAGAGTATTGACATTTGCTTTACGTATATGTCCGACTGTGGATCTCTATTTTGGAAAAATAACACTGACTTGTATAATCAGTTGATGTTAAACTAAGGATTTATGGGAACATCTGGCAAGACTGTGCTTGAACACGGGCATGACTCAAGATGCCAGATTGTATTCCAGTTAAACTAGTTGACTGTTCTTCTCGATCATGTTTAGTCACATGGAACCTTATTGAATTACACAAAAAAATATATATCTTACACAATAAAGGCAAACTTTTGATGCTATAACACAACTCATTAATTATTTCATTTATTTTTCAGCCCATGATAACATGTGATTGATATTTTTGTCTAAACAACTCAATATCCGACCTGAATCCCAGCCAGGACAGAACGCACATTATTTATGTACCAGAGGCCTGTTGTCTGTACAACAAGACAGTGGAGAGGATCTGCCAAGTTGCTAATCTTGTTAAAATGGCAAATTGGTCAGTCAGCCAAGAGCAGAGTCAAACTGATAACAACGGTCAATTTGAGAAGAAGGTCCAGAGAGGTTGTGGAGGGGGGCAGGGAATTCAATTTGTAGCTAGGTATGCTATTGCTTACAATACTAATACATCAAAATGTCATGCAGACCAAACACATACAAAACAAATGGTCTCCTGTTTACAACGTATTCAAATATGTGCTTTTCTCAGAATTCTGTGAGGTCTTCAGCAGACACATTGCATTAGATACAGATTACATTTACAGACAATAGTCCTCTGTGGTGAAGGATTATGCATCCATTAACTGCTAAAAATAGCCTTTGCTTCAGTGAATGAATCACATTCTCCTGCCTTGATTAAGCTGTTTGGTCCATGTTTTATGCTTACAATTTATAGCTGTAATTCCCTTTGGACTGACTAATGCTGACACAGATTTGAGTGTCTTGGTGGTGTGCAATTTTCATTTTCATACCAATTCAACTACAGTGTGTAAAGACAGCGGTGGCGTGAGCAGGTTCGGTCTCTCTGAACATTCAGTCTCCATTCAGAGGCACACTGATCCAGTTGGCTTCACTATCTGTCAACAATTATGCTTCTCCTCCAGTCCATGTCTCAGTGAGAAAATACTGTAAGTGTACTGAAGCATCTACAGATCAAGCATGAAGTAGGTGGGTGTGGGCGTGCAGAGGTTGGTAAGGCAGCGCTGTTCAACCATCCTGAGTCTCACATATCATGTACTCGTGCTGATGAGGCTGAACAGGCAGACAGCCCAGAAGCCCGACAGCTCCCACTGCAGAGAACACTGCATCATTAATAACGACCCGGTGATATAAAGCATCGATTGGCTTTCTGCCTTTTTCACCAGGTTCTTCGCCTCCGTTAGCTCTCGAAAAATTCTATTTTACTCTCAACTGCTTCTCCATACCCGCTGCGTACCGACTGTGCTGCTTCACTTTGTTATCTTGTACCTCCACAATTGCCGTAGCGGAAAGCGCCAAAAGGAAACTAAGGGATGTCCAGAAATTGTGGAAATAAGAAGGATATAATAATGGTTGATAATATGTTTACTATATCACTATAGTAAATAAGAGAGACGACAGACTTGATCATCATAAATACTCCTGTCAGCTGGGTTGGGTTTGGGCCAGGGCAGAACATTTACATGTTCCTCCAGCATCTTCCATCCTGTTCTAATTACATGTTCAGCACCGGTTCCATCCTTATGTTGCAGGATGACTTCATCCTCTGTAATGATGCAATCTCCTGGCCCTTGTAGGCAAGCCAGAGTGGTAGAGGCGGAGGGGAGGAGCCCACCAATCATTTGTCACCTTTATAAGCTGCTGCCAGACTGTGCATTGGAGAACCACGCCATAAATGCATCAAAGGCTTCAATTTGATGCAGAGTCCTTAAGTGCTTGGAGCAGCATGTCTATAGTCACATAGGGGCCTTTGCTATCACTTAAAAGGATATTTTATTCCCTTGCATACCATTGTGATTGATAGTGTTTTGGTTCCCTTTTATCTATTTATGTTTTTGAGTTTCATCAATCGATAATTCATTTTTCTATACTTCCTTTGTTATATTATATGCTGTAAATCACCTGAGGTACGTGCACATGTATTCTGTTTAATCTTTCTTTCTATCTTTGGGAAACACTTGAACACTTTTTTGCTTATTCTTGACTCTCTGGATAGAGATATATGGGAGCTTGCTTGACACCTGATAATTAAGCGACATCAAACCCATGAGGAGCTAATCCCTATTTAGCAACAGGGACCTGGGATATCCCATCTGACCAAAAGACTACATGTAGTGACAATGCAAGCAAACAACCAGACATCACAAAACGACACAGAAATCCAGGATCTAAGCAGCAAGACTTCACAAACTTCAAATAATTATATTCTATTCTAAATAAGAACAAACACGTTACTGTACTATCACATCATGAGCTTTGCCACTTCTAAAGCCTAGGTTAACTGGGGTTGCTCGTGATTAGTATTATGGACTGGCACTGGCTGCTTTCCATCACTCGTGTGGAGAACACACCCACGTACAAATTGGCCTCATCGATGCATAACCCATGCGTGGATGACACACGCACACACACGAATGGAGCTTCCTGAGCACGTCTTTGTGCTTCTCTGCAGCACAGATGGCTAAATAGTGGGTGTCTTCCTGCTCTCTGGGCCCCTCCTTCACTCTTTTTCTATATTCCCTCCCTGCGCCTCCTCCCAAGGCCGAGCTGGATCCACCCTAGCTTCCCTATCCTTGATATCCCTCGTCTCCCCCTCCCTCCCTAACAGCTTTCACACAATGCCTGACACTCTGCTGTATGGCCTCTCTCTCTAGGCCAGTGCTAAATGGCTAGAGAGATTTGGGAGCATTCATCATTGTAATCATGTTGGTTAAATTATTCATAGGCTCCATCAAGCCTCTTCCTGGTGTGGCATGTAGTTATTAGAGTAGCAACATTAGTCTGCCAGAATCTCATGGTGCAGTGGGGACAAAGGAGGATAGAGCAGGTTAGCTCAGCACATTGACACTCATTATTATACATCACTGGCTAATGGCTAATTGAAGTCATTACTTTTCTATTCAGAGGAGACCGATGGGCAGAGTGGAAAATATTGCATTGTTCTATAGCTTTCTGTAAACCACAAGCTCGCTGTGAAGTTACTTACTGAATCCTAACTTCAATACTTGATCGCCAACAAAGCTGAAAGTAACAATTATTTCCACAATCGATTAATTTCTAATTCAATTGTCCATTTCATATCAATACACTTTTTCCAAAAGTACAAGGTGATGTCTTTAAGTGTCTTGTATTGTCAGCCCAAATAGATGTGTTTGACTGATATTATTTGTCCATCAAAAAATGAATAGGTGGACAAATTATTGCATTTCACTACCGAGGGTTTTGGTTGCAGAGATGTGCTTCTCTAAGTCAGCCTCATCAGTCCAGATTACAGCGGTCCGCCTCCAGCTGGGCACCCTGGGAGCAGATGGCCCCATAGTCACCCGGGTTCACCTAGGTCTGAAACAGCAGCCAACACCAGCTCCCAATATTTGATTTCATTTCAAGTTTAGCTTAAAATACACAACATGTCAGATGGCATCACTGCAGGAGCCTTCATGGATCTAGAGGCTGTCAGTGTCAACCGTGTCATGATTGTGGTTATTTAGGATCATGTTTATACAGTGAACCCTGCATCTTTCCACCTAGCACTGAACAGGCTGCTGCGGCTGGGGATTAAGAAAGGAACTGAATTCTGTAAAGGTCGCTATATCCTAGTGAGATACCGATTTCCCTGATGTACGATATCAGTGTGAGACTCAACAGAAGCCAAATACCCTCACGGACAGAGTTCACCTTTCCCAGCTGGGAGCCATGACTCATGATAAGTATCGTGTTCACACACATCCTGCTTCTCTCTTCCCTTTTCTTTCTTTACAGTACAATCCATGATACACGCACCTGTATTTTACTCCCATTGTGAAGGCAATTATTGTTACAGAAATATTTCCTGTTAGCATTTGTTTTTAAACATCCTGCCTTTCAGTAGTATCCGTTGTAAAACAGAAATGTCCAATGGATTCAGAATAAGAGAGCAGAAAACTCCCACATGGCAACATTGTTGGCATGCGTGGTGTTCCCAGTTTTATGGAAAGGCTGTATTTAGGATTGTGATACTTGTGTTGCATAAAAGAGGCTGAATTTATAAAGATGGCTTACGCTTTGTTCCACCCACATTTCAACATGCCTCTTCTTCTGACGCCCCACTACATGTTTTTCTCCAGAAAGGACACAAACACAAAGCATAGAACATAGTTTGTCATGTTCACAACGCTCTCTATGCCACTGCCTCCTGGAGATATGTGGGAGACAAACGTAATAATGTCTCATAAAAACAAATCCACCAGAAAAAACCAGTCGGTCCAGATTCCAGAGAGCTTTGTCAACACAGCAAAACTGATATTTTCTTCGTCTTCGGGTAACATTGTTGATTTCTGCTGTTACATAACACAGCCAAACCTCCTTCACAGTTAAGCAACGCATCATGGGAGTGCCAACAAAGCCAAACACAGTGAGCCTGCAGATATGATTTCAAGCTGAAGAGCTACCTCAGGGGATTGAAGGAATCAAAGGCTTAGCGGAGATTTGAGCACTGCAGGTTCGTCTGAAACATCCTAATGTCAACACAATTGCCACTAAATCAGGGATTTTCTGCAGGCAGCCTGAGATTGACACAATGCAAACAAGCTCTCCAAATCTGTATTTAAGCGGTAAATACGTTCAAAAGGCTCGAATCGGGGACTGAAAGGTTAAGATCAGCCAGTGCATGTTGTGTATTATTGAATACTAATTTAATTATTTCACACAGGCTGTTTTTTTACCTTTCCTCCCACATAGTATAAAACCTCTCTTGTGATAAGCAAAACAGCATATTTGAATTATTTAAAAGAATGCATAAAATATCAAAAGCTTAAACCACAACAGGAGAAGAGGTCGGATAGTGCTTGTTTTCAATGTTATGAAAAACTGTCCCCCATTCATGACAGACTGGCTTTGAGTTTGAATCTCTTGGTAATCCACTCAAATCCAGAATTAAGCAGGTTAATGGAGATTAGGAAGTAACACGATTTCCAATTTCAGTCTGATATACAGATGATAAATGTATTCATAGAGTATGGTTTTAGAAAAGTGTGTCTTTTTCTTGCAGGTATATACGCGACTGGAGGTCTTTAAGCGATAACACAATGCCCTTGAGCATGTTTTAAGTAGATTAAGGGAATCAGGAAGCCTAAACGAGGGCATGTTTAGGTTGAAAGACTGTAATAATTGATCCACTTAAAGACAGACTGTCTTTCTGTGGTCTCCCTGACAAACAGCAGGCAGCCAGCATCAGTTAGATCTGAAGCATTGTCTTGTTTTCTTCTTATCTCACACTCAAGCCCCTCACGCTGCCTTTGACTTTTGTATTTGCAGCCAATCTGTACTGCAGTCTATTTTCCTGGGTATTCTTCTTAAGATCCGCTCGTCATCTCTACCCCAGTTCAACGTGTACTTACCTGTCACTTCTTGTGCTTCTCGAGAACTGCACATAGTTCGTGAATGTACTCTCTGCAGATCTGTTGCAGCTTGTTAAAACATGTAAAGGAATCTGCCAATACAGTGAAGTTTAATGATCAGTAATAACGGTTTGGAGATCATCTGGCAGGAAGGCAAATTAAACACAATGCATTACTTTGGATTTTCAATCTCTAAGGTAATTTTTTTTGTATTGTCTTTCAAGTTCATATTCTTTTGGCCATGGAAACATTTCATCCATATGACTATGGACCTCTACAAATTACTTTTGTAGAATTTTTTTTTTATTGTTACTTGTGGTGAATAATTTACATACAAAGGGCATTTGTGTGGGTGAAGTATTCCTCTAATAGCACACATATCTAAAGTAGGAACTCTTAATATGTACAGTTTCTGCTTTGGGGGTGTTCTATACCTTTTTATTGAGTCTTTTAAATATAAGTTTGTACAATAATGAAAATGGTGCAGAACTGAATGTACATAAATAAAACAAACAGAATATGGAGTAATGTACTATTATGGGAAGGGGTGGGGAGGAGGCGGAAATGAAGACGGAGGTTAAAACATTCATATATTTCTTTCTTTCTGTCTCTGATTTATGCATGAATATACAATTCTGATCACATCATGCCAGCTCCTCTGGGAGCGTGTCTAGCAGATGCATCATATGGAAATCAGGCTCTGAGGTTATATATACACATGTGTGAGCCTCACAAAGAGAATGGGAGATAGATGGAGAGGGCTGTGTGGTTGTGTGTATTTATTTGTATTATTGTATGTATTTTTTGAGGTGGGAATGTGACCAGAAAGCTAATAGAAATAATTGATCTTTGAATTGTGGTGGAGAGCCAAGATCCATATGCAATACATAATACATGCATTTAATATGTAACATTTAACCTCACAGGTTACATGTTCACAGCTTTAATTCAGAGGCACCATCACTGATAAAAAGAGCCCAGCATGGCTAGCTTTAGCCCAACAAACTGCAAAAGACATATTGAAGGGACAACCTCTTCCTCTTAGCCGTATGTTGCCCTGCGCAGCATCTTTGGCTACTGTTCATGGTAATGAGGTGCTCTGTTACTGAACAGCAGGATGAAAGCATTTTACCCTGGGGCCTGCTGGGACCAGCTTGTACAAAGCAAAGGGAAGGAAAGAAAAATCAAGGTTATGCTCACAAACTTGATGACACAGTTAGCGGCGCGGCTGACGTCACTCTCCCACGTTTAACATCAGCCTCCGCTCACATGGCGAGCTAGCTGTTTCACATGTTCCCATCCAACCCTGGAAACACACTTTTTTGTAGCCATCTCCTCTACTCTCAGCATCACTTGGCCACTCTGGATGGTTTCCATGGTAACACCACCCACAGGAGCCGGCTACCTTCCCTGTTACCGTAGCAACTAGTTCCCTACAGAATTTCAAGCATGTCACTCAGTCTCTCTCACTCCCGTTCGTCTGTCTGTCTGTCTGTCTGTCTGTCTGTCTGTCTGTCTGTCTGTCTGTCTCTCTCTCTTCTGTCTCTCTCTCTCTTCTGTCTCTCTCTCTCTCTCCTCTCCTCTCTCTCTCTCTCTCCTCTCTCTCTCTCTCTGTCTCCTCTCTCTCTCTGTCTCTGTCTCTGTAACGAAACATGTTTATTTGGACTTTCTTTCCTGGGCAGGACTCTAAACTCTTGCTTAGTGGTTTGTTAGCTTTCCCTTATCGCTGTCTGTTGGTTGTTTACATTCCACTTAAATTACTTGCAATACTGGCAACTGCTGAGCTGTGCTCATTGAGATAAGAGCAGACTAAAACTTCAATGTTTCCACTATAGTGTTGGGAATAATGTCTAATAATATAATTAATTGAATCATTGATAATATCATCTGTATATAAACAAGAATAGAGTGAAGAAAGATGACGAGAGTGTAATTATAACTGTGCAAAGGCATAACAAACTTAAATTAGATAATGGATAATGGATAAGCAGCCAGAAGAACTGATGGAAAATGGAGAAACAGCAAGAAAATGAATTATCATCCATACTGGTTTATCTCGACACCCCTTCAAACTATTTGGTAAACAATTAATAATAAAAGCCATTCACCATTACAAATGTAAAAGGAGTTGCCTCTGTTTCATATGAACTCAATATCTTTGGGATGTACTGAATTTCGGACATATCAGACATATTTTCTTAATAGATATTTTTCTTAGATTAAAGAAATCTACAGATTTATCATTTGAAAGACAGCCACAAGCGTAATATCTATATGTATTATATAATATATTAATGGTTTTAACTATGTATATGCAATATTCAACATTTACTGGTAAAGTATATTACTCCCCTATTAGTGACACCATTATATGGTATTTTTTTTAATTACCCCACTCGTAGTTAATCACAATGTGATGACTCAGTAGCTGACTTAACGATTCGTCATGTTCTTCTGATTCGTCTGCTTTAGAGACAAACAACAGATCATCCTTACACTAGTTTTAATTATCGATTTGGATGACTTCTTTTAGGTGTTCTCATAACTACTAAAAAACATTTGATATGTGCAAATTAGAATGATCTGATTATCACTCTTAAATAAAGACTAACATGATAAATCACCTCACATACAGTTTGATAAATCCACTGACGAGGAATAACAATGCAAACTGAGATCATGCCAGGCGGACATGTCCTGTCTTGCTTTCTCAGTGTTATTTTAGACCGGGCCACTCTTGTGAGATAATGAGTGCTGGCTCTGCAGTCTGCGAGTCTGTTCTGCAGAATCACTCAGTAGATTAAATATTAGTGTTATCTCATTTCCTAAAGCCATGAAGTCTCAGCAGAGCGTCCAACTGAAGGGAAAATGGTTTAATCATTGAGACAATCTGCACAAAAGACCCCACACTGAGGGCCTACAACCTCCATTTGTGCTTTCCCCTTTTATTACAATCTTTTCACAAGCCACCACCAGACTTGTGAGAGGAATCTAATTTGTCAGGCAAGTTTGGGTGAGCATTGATAACCGGCACAGCTTGGCCTTGGCGAGCATGATGACCCTGAGCTGAGAAAAGAGTGGAATACTATCTGTCTGTCTCCATCACTGAATCTTATTGTGATGAACAACAGGAGCAGCCACACCTGAGTCTCATCATCTATAGCAGCCTGGTTGTTTACAGTAGGCAGGCCTTCTGTGTATTCTGTATGGAATGGAGGCAGGGTCAATTGCAGGGAGCCTTGGGGAATCTAAGCTTGCTGAATACGCAGCATGGAGTCAAATGCTATGGGAACACTTTATCTTTAAGAGAAGGGTATATTTGAGACTCTGCAATACATAACCATCCAAATATACATTGGCACTGGCAAATAAACAACAGCTGGGAAATATCTTGGTTGTAAATCTTAATTAAATAATATTAATATAACAGAAAAAGCCCTAGTACTCGTTATCAATCCAATACTAAGCTAACTTTACTGCTTACACATACACCTCACATAGCTGAATGTAACAAGTTCACACCAGTTGTCTGGGGATTGTCAAAAAGCATTATAGGACATTTATTTAATCACTAGAAGATTTTATAGAATGTATTATTAGAAAATGGGTCCCACCAAATTGCCAATATCAGTGAATCCTCACAAAAAACAAAAATTCCCACTGTATTGTCTTCGTTCATATTGTAGGAATATCGGATGTTAAACCCCTTCTGTTCAAGTGTCCTAGTAAGGTGTAGGGACAATAGAGAACCAGCATGTGCTGATAAAGACAGACAGAGTCAGTCAGACGTCGAAACATTTCAAGAATGAAGAAAACAAATGCAAAAGAAGCAAAGTGCAGAATAAAAAGAAATAAAAAGAAGGGTGAGTTTGAAGCATCAATTATTCAAGGATTATCAGTAAGTATACACAAGGAAAGTGAAAAGATGTCACTGGCCACTGAAAGCTGCTGAGGCAGATGGAGGGGCAGTGTCTGGGAGAGTGGGGAGGGGAGGGGGGGAAGGGAGTGCCTTTGGGATGAGGCAGTGGCGGCTGGGGCAGAGACGGGGAGGAGGGGGAAGGTGGGGGGGAGGAAGCAAGGCGGAGACACGGGTGGGGATTTTTTCCTTTGTGTTCTGTAGAGCAAGGGTGGGGAGTAGACCTGGAGGGTGGGGACAATAACAATGGGATGGGGGCTTACAAAAAATAAAACAGGTAGTATCAAGAGGAAGGATTGGCAGAGCGTTGAGAGGGTGCGTGGCAAGTGCTAAAGCCCCGTTGACAAGCGAGAGCCCAGACCTTTCCACGGCCTTCAATAATTGATGCGGCTTCTGCAACGTGCCATCTTTATAAAGCAGCTAGTCTGTGGGAAATGTGTCTGCCTGTATTTCTGAGCTATCTGTCTGTGTAATACCACTGTACGTTTGTGAATTAGTGTCTTAGAAAAGTGTGTTGAGTCCTTCCAATAGGAGTGTTTTTTTATGCGCGTGCAAATTATTGTGGAATGTACGTGGAGGGTTCATAGAGAGAAAAATAAATAGAATATATGTTTCCCTCCATAGCAGCTCACAATGTTTCCCTGTAGACTGTACATCCTGGCTGGATCAGTCTCCGTGGGCCTCGACAATTCCTTACTCCCTTAAAACCTGCAGCCACGAATGTTAAGGAAATTAGATTTTTTTTTGCAGTCCCACTTCAATAAAACTCCAGTCTGGCCACAGGGGTTTTTCTTGCCTCTGCCTTCGCCCCCACACTCCCTCGTCTCATTTGAAGGCCACCTGTGAATACATGTACATGACAGAGATGGATCTCTCTGCTCTCCCAGCTGCCCGGGCTCAGCAGCTATAGGGCTGGGTTCCTCCATTAGCATGCACTCCACCTTGCAGCCCACATAACATTCTACATGCTCTACATCACTTAGACACTCTCCATCCTCCCTCACCCTCTCCGTTTTCTCAAATCATTCGCCGTGCCAGGGCATTCCCCACTCTCTCCCTCTCTCTATCTCAACCAGCCCTAAATCTGTTTCACTGCGCTCTCTCTTTTGCCTCCTGAACATGGAGGAAAAGTGTTATCACCACACTGCAGATGTTTTTGAAGGGGGCTGCTCTGAAACCTCCCACTGGCTGCGGCAGGATTAAACATCTCGCTTCGCCTTGGCATTAAACTTTTCTGCAGAAATCCAACCCATTAGGCTTACTGAGGCGCGTGTGCAGGCTGTGAAGACCTTGGGCTGTAGTGGTATCTCTGCCCTGCATACTCTGGAGGAAAGCCACAGCTGGATGTAATCAGGACGGTATGCTAGTTTCTCAACCCCTCAAGGTGACACTGAGCAAACTCATGACATTCGCAAACACACACAGAAAACACCTGTAAATCCACGCAGTCCCTGGGCTTCAAGCAATTGAGATTTCATCTGCAAGTACTCAAGTCCAGAAATGGTCCCATCTACATGTATTTCATATGTGACATTCAGTAAGAATGATGAAAGGTTGTGAAGCTTTGGGAAGTTATTTTGAATGCTTATATAACCTAGAAACAGCCATGTGATTTGGGAAAACAGAACAATTAACTCATCAAATGCAGTGCATCCGGTTATGCATGGCAGGTTATAAAGATGGCACAAAGAGATGAGCGTTGCAAGCAAACATTATTAAATGCTGAATTGGGAATTACTCTCTTTCCAGCTGAGACGCATCATTTGAAATGTTGCAGAAAGGCCAGGAGACAAGATGAAAATCGTCTCAAAAACGAGTTGGCAGAGCTTTCCTGAATCTAGGGAGGAGCCGTGCAAATATGCAATTAATGTCAAGTTATTTTCAGCAGAAAAGCTGGAAGAACTCCCAGCCTGGAGATACAAATTCATTCATTCACAATCTAAAAAGACAAGAAGTGATAATAGACATTTAAAAAACCCTATGACCTTTTGAAGCACGCAGCACAAGGCACTGTTTCAATGTTTCTGATTGGAAGAATGGCCAACATGGCACATTCATTTCTTTCATTAGACTGTCACCTCTACTAAAAGCTCAATGCTATAGGGCACTTTTACATCTGTTCTTTACTCAAAACACTATCTCTTAAAATATTATTAAGCAACAAAAATACCTGGAATACGTTGTAGTTTAAGCATGTGGTTACATTTGCAAACTGAAAACTGCTTTGTTAGATTAAGGAAAAGATAATGATTGGGCTTTAAATAAGTATGTGTTGCAACATTAAATTACATATATAAATTCAGTACATAATTGACTTGCCGTGGGCTAATACATTAATATATAAGTTAAAATAAGTGTAAGTAAGAAAGGGAACACAAGCGGTCTTCTTGGTGAAAATCTGATTATTCATAAGCAAACCAAAAAATAAAACTTCAGGCACACAACATATGTAATTCAGAAGAAACTGTTTTTCCCTCTAAACATATTTGACAATGCAGTTCACTGTATGGGAGTGAAATGTTTAGGAGACCCGGCTGTTCCTCAGGTACAGAGTAGCTCTCATTTCAAGAGGACCCTGCAGGATTAAATCCAGGTGTTATACGTGTGCTGCGCTTCCAAAACCTTGGAAAGGAAGTCAGACACGGGAACAGGGGGAAAACATGTGATACAACAAAATGGTACGTTTTATGCCCACTGGCACACGGATATAGTAGAGAATAGCAAGCACACGGAAATCCATTAGTGGAACCTGATTATCTCTTGGCTCTAAAATTAATTAAGTGAGTGTAGGGCAGAGTGTGTGTGTGTTTGAGAGAGAGAGAGAGAGAGAGAGAGAGAGAGAGAGAGAGAGAGAGAGAGAGAGAGAGAGAGAGAGAGAGAGAGAGCGAGAGCGAGAGATATTATCTGGTTATCCTTGTCTTTTTCCTTGTTTTTTTCCCCAACAAATCGTCTTGTGTTACTGCATAGAGAGGCAGATGGGGGTGGGAGGTGCATGGATCTGAATGGCTGTATTCCAGCACGAGGCCTGAAATTGCTGTTTGGGAGGAGCAGCAATTTTATGACTCATCATTTTTATTTTAATCTCTAGCCGTACTTTAATCTGCTTCCAATCCTTCCGCTGTTTCCTTCCATTTTCTCTCCCTCCCTTTATGTTTCATGCACTCCCAGATTTCTGTATTTCCTGAAACCTGTAGGTACGGTGGGATTTTCCGAGAGTGCCACCAATCTTCTTCTGAAGCCTCTCTGGAGCCGAGTGCTCGTGCTCAGGTTCATGCTGCAGTCATTTATCTTGATAAATACAGAACTTGATGAAAAAGCTGAGCACGTACCTGTAGTCTTTAGTCTCGCTTGTCACATGCCTTTTATCACATCCGGCTACACCAAACACAATCTTCATATGAAGCTTTCATAAATCAGGTTTTCCTTTGTGGTGGTTTTGCTGTAGCGAAATCTCACAAGCTGCAGTCTGGCATTTTGACAAGTGAGAACTCTCATTGCCATAGTTATTCCCCAATGTTTGTAATCTTAAAGAGAGCACCTGGGTGGTCTGACAAAACATATCCCAGGGTGATACGATTGTTTAGTTTTGTGCTTTATGATAATACGTATTTGAAACTGTTAGTAGAACCATTGCTGCAGTAGCTGTTTCTTCAATATGTCCAATTGTATGAGAGCATTATAGCAAATGTTGCAGATCATTGACCAGGACAGCTAAATGATAATATCAGATTTGTTTAAATTCATGTTGCATCAATGCAAGATGTACTTGGAGTGATAGATTATTTAATTCCCTCCTCCTAAAAAAATACATTTCTGTGAGGTAATATGATTACATTGATATACCGGGAAACATTTTAAGTAATCATGACAAGATTGCTTGATATTGGTAAAATGTAATTACATATCATTCAGTAATAAGAGCTGAAACTATTCGTCAACAGATGTAATTAGCAACCATTTTGAAAATCAATTAGTCATTCAAGTAAAATATATTTTAAACAAACACTCTTGTTTTCCTTATTTTTTCTGACAGGAAACTGAATACCTTTAGGGGTGGGAGTGTTGGTTGGACCAAACAAGATTCCTGAATATGTCAACTCATGCTTTAGGAAAATGTTATCAATGCTCATCAAAATATCTAAGTTCAATGAATAAAAAAGCTAGCCACAAAGGCCTGATTTTTGACAAACCCAGAAGATGAAATGTCTGGTAAATCAAGGTACTTCTAATCCATGTGAAAAAATCATGGGGAGAATGGCATTTTACAAAAAGTGTATCAAGGTCTGAGTATATGTTACATCACCTACCCATATAATATTGTATGCATCACAATCATAATGTGATTAAAACAGTATATTGCCTATATTAAATATGAAAGAGCACATGTGACCCATAGAAAACCTGATGGCACACATAACCCAAAAAAGTCAATACAATGTTCTATGCTCCATGCATGTCAGACTTCATGATGTAGAAATATACAGGCTGCCTAAAAAGGTGGTTGTCATATTTTCACGCTTGACCTTTAGTATCATGTCAATTATCTAAATGCTCTTGGGGCTGTGACAAGTACAATACTGGCAGCTGCCATAGGAAGCCCAAATAGGACTTGAGTGACATATGTGACAACTTAGCATCAATGTGTCCAACCAATCAGAACACAGTATGATGCTTGATATGTATTTCAGTTAACACATGATCATGGCTTTATAATTCAGAACACTGAATGGAAGTGCAATTTGTTATTCTGATTATCCCAGTCCACTGACACATATACATTTAACACTATTAAAGAGAGATCAAAACAAATGTATCCAATTTGCACATTTCCATCTGAATAAATGTTGAGTAAATTAGGGGAGGCTGACAGTTTTATTAGGGCTAATACCACAGTGTAATCCAGCCAGCGAACCCTCTCAGAGTAATCTTCAGTGTAAACCTTCATGGGCAGGTCTCCTTGTATGAAGCTAAAGCCTGTTCCTCAGCATAGCAGTAATCCCACTAAGGCTCTTAGAGAAGTGAAATTATTTCAAAATGAAAGGAGAGGCTTTATGACTGTTGCAGAATCACTGTGGAAGATGGCTAATAAATAAACATCTCACAAATCCTCTTAGGAACTTGGGCAGACTCTGAACCAACAGACAGGATGCTCAGTTATCTATCTCTGACTGTAGCTTCATTCACTCTTAATTTCCAGGTGGAAAAGTATGTCTGACCTGAACCACAGCTCCAGCTGGGACATCATGACTCATCCTCCCCTCCTCCCTCCCCCATACCATCCACACTCACCTCCAAACACCACCCTGTTTCTACATGTCCTGTCCATGCTCCAACCTGCATTAATGCCTCAGGTCCATTACAGGAATGAGATTATGGGTGATGGAGTAGTTATTGAAAATGAAAGTCCATCAAACTGCATGTCTGCTGATAAGACAGTGGGAAGGTGGAAGCAGCTGTCGTTCTCTAACAGAGACTTTCACTATCTCCTCTCTACATATTGATGGAGACAGATGCCAATAGAATGACTCCACATCTCTCACTAGAATACTCTGTATTGCACTCTATGTCCAATGATATATCAAAGTCACCCCCTCTTCGATGATCAGTTTATTCGGATATTTAGAAATAGAGGTAGGCCCTTATGAAAGAACATGATCCACTGAAAATCTAAGAACACTTTTTTCTTATCTATTCAGTGCTTTGCCATCAAAACCAAAAATGTAACACAGAAAAGCAATTGAATATGCATGACTCCATCCTGCTGAATGGCTGCACCACTCCTCTAAAAAGGACGGATGCAAGCTGATTCCTTTCTCTCTGACAAGGCCAGATGGGACGCAATGAGATGGGATTTGATTTCCATCCTTCCAAACAGAAAAGCCTGAGTGACATTTTTTCCATATCTGATACAGGCCCCGACTTGACGCAGCTAACCGAATACACTGTAAACCACTTCTTCATAAAGCCTTTTATATTTACGTCCTGAATTCTGGCTATCATTCATATTTTACTGCAGCATTTGCATTTTTAAATCCTCTCTCTATCACTGCCTTTTGGTGGACGTTGCGTGCCATTACTCTTGTTGACATAGGACGGAGCCAGAGGATGCATTTACAAATTAAACATGCCCTAGCCTAGATTGATAAGGGTGCGTGTCAGCAATATGGAGATAGAGGCAGCTGTAGCCTATGAAATGCATGTGTAATGGCGATATTAACTATGATAACGCATCATTTTATAAAAAAGTCACATCGACATTCAGCTTAACAGAAGGCAAAATTACATTGTGCCATTGGTACAAATGGTTCAGATTGTGTTGCTCTTACCTCGACGTTGTCCAGCACGCAGTAGGACAATACAGCCATTACTATTGGTATTGCGGTATGTCCCATTTTCTCGCCTTCTTTTATATTTGTTATAACGAAGTTAAATGTTAAATAACTGCCTCCACCATAGGCTGTCTGGTTACATCAGCTGAAGTGATGGACACTGCGTTCGTCTTGCGCCTTCCTGCGATATCTCCTGCGTCTGCGTCCTGCTCGCTCTCGCCAACGGGCTCTCCAATGGCAGCCTGGGATATTATGAGGATGAAGCCTGACAGAACCAAGCCCTGTTTCTGCGGGTATTTATCAGAGTTTACTTATGGTGTCCTCACGGTGGCTTGGTAAAGGGGGACATCTGGTGGTGTATGTGAAGACTGCACAGAATTTCAGCGTCAGTTTGAGGGAAGATCCACCTGAAAATAGAATACCAATAGACATTACAGACAGTTTTAATGCGTGGGTTTACATATAAGATTAACAGCAAGCAGACTTACTGTAGGAAGAACTCATCGAGGAGGTTTCATTGAAAAATGCTCCTCAAGTAAAAGTACAAAAGTATTGGCATACAAATATAGACTATAGTACAAAAAGTAAAAGTACTCAATATGCAGATTGGCCCATTTCAGAATAATGTTAGGCTACATGTTTTATACTTATTGTATGCATTAAAGTGTTTATCACAGCTGGTAAAGGTGCAGCTAGTTTTAATTACTTTGTATACTGCAGGGTAGCTTGTGAATTTACTCCAGGTGGAACTAAAGAGTTGATTATATTTCACATCATTAATCAAAATCTGCAAAGTAACTAAAGATATTAAATAAAGTGGTCTAAAAGTAAACCAGTTCTTGGCGACAACATCCGCAAATGGACCACACCAAACGGGGGAGAAGCAGGTGTTTGAATAAACATGTGGGTTAAGAGTCATAGGTAATTATTAGTTGCAATGACAGCATGGTCTTGTAGTTCTTTGAATTGGTTTCGCCCACAAACGGCTACACTGCACATACAGCAGGTATTTAGGGGCGTGGTTTATTCCCCCAAAGGTGTGTGCGGAAGAGCTCTGTATCAGGTGCTTCGTGACGATACAAGAAGACCTGCTGACATTTGGATTTAACCTTAACGAAGTGATAATATAGTCATTTTTATAAAGAATACGCTACACATCTACTATTCATTACAACACTGGTGTGAAGGTAAAGCTGATCCTGTTGGACTTCAGTGGGAGGGCGCTTTTGGAAGATGCATTCCGCCCGATATGAAGACAACGTAAGTTATTATCAAGTTTGAAATTAAATGTATTTGTGCTAATGAATATGCAAATTGTTCTGTACAACAGAGATAAACACCGTTTTACACCCAAAGTATGGGCCTAGCTTTTCTGTCGGAGCTGACTATCTGTTTACACGAGGAGGCCTACATTACCAACGATTACAAACGTGATATTTTGGCCCTTGACAACGTTTTGGTATATGGGGCATTCTACCGAATTAGTGCAAAGTGCGGTCCCACAACAAGAACAACTATTTAACAAAACAATTAAGTATTCAGACATAGATATTTACTAAGAATATGTTATGGTCTATTTAAACACAAGGCATTCAATTAGATGGTGATAAGCTTAATACAAACACATCATTTATAGGGTACTTTATATTGGGAAGTAGCCGTCCCCAACCCTGACATTTCAATTTTCAATTTCTGTAAATAACACTTAAAACATTTTATTTTGTTCAATGGTGTATTTAGAAGATCTTTATGATTACATTCAAACAGAAGTTGGAATATTTAGATTTATTGTGGGTTTAATTTTTTAGTAAAACAAACTATACTCAAAAAATCATGTCCCCAGTTTTCATGTCACTACCGAAACACGAGGGGGTTTAGTCCAATGGCTGAGTCTGGTTTTTAGCCACTGCATTTTTGACGAGGCACTAGGCTTGTTTTATACTTTATATATCTTAGCATATTCATACACACTGTTCATACTGCTCACAGGCTGCTGTGTATGTCTAGTGTATTCATACCCCCCTCACTGTTTATTCATCATTCAATTCATTCAATATTTTTATTCTCCTTGTTAGAAGCTAAACTGCATTTCGTTGTCTCAGTACCTGTAATATGTGCAATAACAATACAGTTGAATATAATCTTGAGCAGGAACAAATGTATTTACTTAGTACATATCTGACAAGCACCAACACTGATACTATGATGTTGTTTTCCCTCTGGTCTGAATGAATAAGTGAACTTTGAAGACTTCACTTAGGCTTCCACCATTTTTAATCCTATGTGGTGTGTCATTGTGGGCAGTGGGCTGTCACCGCAAAACAAGTCGGGAAAGTTTAGCATGTCTGAACATTGTATGTAAATAATAGAATAGAGGCCTAGAAAACCTCAGTCAAGGTGTCATTATTATTTGTTAATATAAACATTGCTGTTATTAGTCTATGCTTTTGTTTACGGTATGGAAAACGTTGGTTGAATGTGAGTTTTTCAGCCAAACTGAGGTACAGTTTTGTGTGTGCATCAACAAAAACTACTATAATTATACTTTGTGGTAAAATGCATTATTGGTTGCACTAGTACAATAAGTACACAAGTACACTAACATGTTACCACAGTGGTTTTAGATCAACCACGTTGTTTGTGTGTGATATTCAAACAGGCTTTTAAAAATGATAATGGGATGAGAAAACTGCCAAAGGCTTATTTTTCCTCACCTATAGGTCAACTTCTTCTGGAACATGCATACATTATGTAAATATCCATACAGTTCTTGTCACTACATAATTCAGTCTTGTTTGAGATGAATGAATTACAAGTAGAGGTTGTGGGCAGAAAATAGTGTCGGCCAGCCAAAGGTGAACTTCACTCTGCAGGGACTCATTAATGGTTACAAGGCTTTGGTCAGTGCTGCTGAAATTCACCAGCTCTTTACAGCATATATTTGACAGCCTCACAAAAAACACTCCTTACCCTAGGGGAAAAACTCACTGGAGTGTACTAGTATGTGCAGGCTACTGCTGAGAATGTAGCCAAACAGGAAAAGGCTATTTCAGCAAAATAAACCTTTTTCTTTATGCATTAGTGTGACAATAACAAGGAGTTCAAATCCATTTGTTTGACATGAAAAATATCTATAGAGCCATTGCCAGGCTCAGACAGGAGTGGGTGCCTGTTGGGTATTTGTCATAAAAGAATGGCCAAGCGTGTCCTTACTTGACCCCTCCCTGCTTATTTGGAGACAAAGCGAAACTAAGAAAACAAGCTGCTGCTTTTTGCTTTTCTTCCTTTCATTTAATTTTTCATTAGAAGGTTATTCTTTGGGAAAGTGCGTGGGATTGGATTTCTCAAGAAAACTTTGAGTTGCTGTAGGTTTCAAAATATACCTTCACAAAAAAATACTTTAAAGCTTGCCATGTACCACTCCTTGGCATTCTGCTCCTAAAAGTTGGGAGAGATCGTTATTGTTTATTAAGATGCAGTGAAACTGTTGGGAAACTATCATTTATTTCCTTTGTTAATATTTGATTACTTCAATAAGTAGATACTGGATCTAATGGGAATTCTATGATTATTGCAGTGAGTCTGTTCTCTGTTTATGTGGTGACTCAGTAGAGTAGAGAGAAACAATTCTTCAGGCAAAGCCATGCTTTTCTCTTTTTTCTCTTACTGCATTTCAGGACACATTTCAAGGGTATTCTTGTTGAACAGCAGTAAAATGAGTACAGTGTTAATGTCACGTCTCTTATTGTTGACTCTACTGAGTGATGCTTTCAAAGGAAAAGTGGACAAAACTGGATAGTTAAATAAATGTTTAATTGGTTCAGTTATCACATGGGCTTTGTTTGTACTTATAATAATAATAATAATAATTTAAATTTATATAGCGCCTTTCATGAAACCCAAGGACGCTTTACTTATTCAGGGCTTTGCCTTTTTGGCAAATGTCTGCATCTTTGATAAGAATAAGACATTCTCTGTGTGTAAATCCTGATGGAGGCTGCTTCCATACAAGGCCAGCAGCATTCATTCAGTCCTTCTCTGTTCTGTAAAGAGGAAGATGCAGTTATGGAGGATTTTGTAGATTTGATCCCAGCCTTTTGCCTAGTTCCTCCTTGAGCAGCAACTCTGTAGTATGCCACAAGGCTGTAGCCTCACTCCTCCTCACACACAGTGGTGCTGCAGTATAAGGGGCTAACTGTAAAGTGTATGCTTAGGGCCAGGCCCAAGGTCAAGTAATAGATCTCTGCAGGTGTTTACTAAAAGTAAATATGGAGGCTACTGAAATTGTATTGATTGGCTGTCATATTTGACTGTCCCTTTTTTGCTAGCAGTCTCCCGGGTGTTTTTTTTGGATAGGACAGATCTATGCTGGTGAGATCAAAGGAGGTTTTTAACCCTCTGGAGACGGTGGACGTGCCGGCGCGTCCACCGTCTCCAGAGGGTTAAGAGCGTTTTAAATGGGAACTCTACTGATTTTCAAATCAAAGTCCGTTAACAGGTCGTTGAGGTGTTCTACCGCATATGTGTAAAAAGTTACTAAAGCTTTTTTTGGTCTCCAGAGGGAGCAATGCCAAAACTGATGAACTTCTCTAAGTGATGTCACTTGAGGCAAAGTCAATTGAGGCTGAAGAATAACACTTAAAACCCCTAAATGCATTCACTTTGAAAGTGAATGCATTTAGGGGTGTTTGATTTAAAAACAAGTGAGCTTACCTCATCTCTGTTTTCTAGCGACACTGATTTAGCTGCTTCTAGTATCATGTGCCAAAATCAGTCCTCAAGGGAGAGCGCCAGTCTCCTTTCCTTGTGGCCAAACTGTGGGACTACAACTTCCGCGTCCTTCACATAAAGCCATGGGTCCCAAACATCCTTTTTCCCATAGACTTAACTTTTATGTAGTTAAGGTTAATCAACTTAAATCATTAGTCCTTAATTGCAAGCTAATGTGTGTGAGTTGCTGGAGGCAGGGTTATGTATCTCTAAGGGTCCCATGTATGTGGAAGATCTGGGTCCTGTTATACTCACTATAAGTCAGTAACAGTCAAGATAATGTTTTTGGCTCTATGCACTACTGAGCAACCTTTTTTTTATATGAATGAACAGTGTCGCAGCCTCAAAAGGCTGTATCCAGGTCTCTTTATACGTCCACTGCCCAAATCTTTAACCAATCTGTGGCAGGTTGCATAGTGGGGAATGAAGGCTCCAGGTTTTAACACGACTATATGCAAATGTACAGAAGAAATTATGTGGTTTATCTGGTTCAGCTGCATACATTTCTTAATATTATTTTATCCACCCTGAGTTGGACAATGTTGTGCCTGTGCGATTCTAAAAGGGTGGAGCTCTACTCTATATACAGTCTATGAGCTCTACTTGAGGGCCGAATGCTTGGCTTTTGGCAGGTTTTGCTGTGTGTCACTGTGAAACGGTGTCAGCTTCTAGTCACTACACATTAGTTTCGAAATATGTCAACAAACCACTTGAGCAGTTGCAACAACAACATGCAGATTATATGCAAATGTGAATTATAGGGCTGCACCTGTGTGAACACACATGGAGGTTTAGAGAAAAATGTTTGCTTATTGTTCACACGCTGATCACACTTATCCCACAGTTAAGACTAAAGGATAAGGGAAGTATTTGTTGTGTTGCTGAATGTGGACAGCATTCAACTGGCTGATTGTCTGAGAAATACAAAAAAATTGTCTGAAGCTTGTAGGCCTTTTTGTTGATCCAGACAGTTTGATTTGTCACAAACAAAGAGCACTTAATGATGTCTGGTCTCGCCAAGTCACGACAGAGCAAGAGTCAGCCAACATTATACCAGAACTGAAGCACTTAACATAATTCTTAAGGGTTGTACTTGTATATCATATTTTGTATGTTTCGTGTTTACTATGATTTTGCTGGGATTTCTTAGTTCAGCGATATGAATATTTTTGATCCCCTATCTTTGCTCTCAACATCTTATACGAAAATGTAAACATTTTTTTTTTTTATCATATCGGTATTGGCTATAGAATTTCTGTATCAGTTAAAAACAATACATCTGTTGCATCCCTTACTTAAAATCATTAATCATTGACTTTATTATTCCCACGTGCTTTGCTGTGACATGTCAACATGTCTTCTGCTGAGACCAAGAATCATTGTATTTATATTAGCTGAGAATGAGACTTTAATATCTATAATATAGTGGTGTCCCTTTTTACAAGGTACGCCATGTTGCAAGGTCATCTTTCTACTTTAGGACAAACCATACAGCGGCACAAGAAAAAGTTATTTTGGGTTATATCATTACCTGAAGGCCACCATAGCTCTCAGATACACTTCAGTTTGTTCCAATTTGCAATCACCCCACTAGATGCCACCAAATCCTACATATTGTCCCTTATTACACTTACAAAACCCTTCATTATCTCAAACATTGCACAGCTGTGAAGAAAATGTTTTTCTCCCAAAATAATGACTTGGTATCTTGTTATTTTGAGAAACTGAGTCAGTGTATTTTGAGAAAGTTTCCATAGCATCTAAGTAGCCAAGTACAATACATCTCTAGTTTATACCCTGACAAGAATTCTGGATTGTTCAGACAAATCGTTGTTAATAAAGTTGTAGACCAGTGTTGTAATGACATAGCTGCAACTGTGCTTGAGGTCTTCGTCATTTTTCACCACACCCTTCAGCAGTTCTAAATTGTTTCCCACTTGTCAAACCGGTTAGACTACTTGGAAAAACTGACTGCAATATATTTCACAACAACTTTGATTGCTTTTCTTGTCAAACATTAACATTTCGTTTTAGTCTGCATCCACATGATTGGTTGTGTTGAGAGACGGACAGCACTACTTCCTGTTTAATAATTGGCATGGCACGGCTGAGCTGGTATTTAAAAAAACGATTACACATAGCTATAAAATGTTA
Source organism: Pseudochaenichthys georgianus (assembly GCF_902827115.2). Lineage (NCBI taxonomy): Eukaryota > Metazoa > Chordata > Actinopteri > Perciformes > Channichthyidae > Pseudochaenichthys > Pseudochaenichthys georgianus. The sequence goes on from NC_047518.2 coordinate 25,096,725, forward strand.
TACTAACTCTTTCTAGGAGTGAAGAATGGGAAATGATGGAGAGCATATAATGGTTTTATTAGGCTGTGATCAAGGTGACTGATAGAGGGAGACCCTGGAGCACTCGCTGACCCCATCTCTAATGATCCTCCTCATTCTGGCCCATGATTGCTGTTAGAGATTCCAATTAGAAAGCATGTGTGGAAGCCCTAGCCGCATAAGAATAGGCCTTAATTGCCATGAGTTATCATCTAGACTCATGTAATTGAGCCCCCATCTTCAGGGGCAGCACATCTGACAAATTGATTTAATACCAAAGTGATTCGCCACCCCTAATAGCACTTGGGCTTCTTCACTCATGGGCTACAGGCACTGAATTCATTGTGTGTTGATTACTAACTGGCCAGAAACCTCTCTCTCAGTCCACCCACTTGAGAGAGCTCAACAACATACACACAGACAGACAGACAGACAGACAGACAGACAGACAGACAGACAGACAGACAGACAGACAGACAGACAGACAGACAGACAGACAGACAGACAGACAGACAGACAGACAGACAGACAGACAGACAGACAGACAGACAGACAAGCCCATAATCTCTACGTGGTCCTTCTCAGTTAATCATGTAATTTCTTCCCACAAACATGTGTACCTGAAGGTGTGAGTGTAGTAGCTTCGTCCCACTACCTGAACAGGTTTGGGGCCTCATTTATAAAGGGATATACGCTCAAAAAATGGCGTACGCCAGTTTCTAAGCAATGTTTGCGATTTATAAAATACTAACTTGACGGGAAAACATGCGGTCCTCCACGCAAACTCTAACCCATGCGTACGCACTAAGCACAACAACGGGAGATACGAGAAACTGCGACACCGTTGGCAGAAGGAAGAATGGAGAGAAATATGTGGAAATAATACCATAAATAAAATGTTACCTCTCATTTATCATATATGAAGAATTCATTTTCAAACATTGATTAAAGCCAATCTTAAAATGATTAAACAAATGCCTGTTTGAGACTCCTCAGTGCACACAAAAACATAACTTGGAGAAATAAATAAATACGGATAGCCTATGTTATTTAAAACCACCTCGAATATGTTGTGTTAATGTTATGAAATGTTTTCTCATAAATGATGCGGTTTTGCATTTCTATAGGTTGTACGAGCATGGTTTTATATACTATCATGTTTAATCATGTTTTATGCCGTTTGCTAAGACTTGATAAGTCGCTCATAAAACACAGGAGGTATGGAAACTAAGAACACCATATGTGGTAAACTGTACAGCTAATATAACAACACATTAGTTGCATTTCCTCTAACTGGTGGATATAGAGTTGATGGGGGGGGGGGGGTTGAGATGCACAGGCTGCAGTGGAGACGTTGCACACAGCTGATCGACAGCTGGGACACAAACCAATACGAAAACATGACTCCACACCGGAGGGATGTCTTCAGTTGACCAAAGTGCTGTACAGGGAACAAATATAAAATAAGTAACACAATAGGAGTAAAATAATAAAACCATAATTAAAAACAAGATAAAATGCACAATAACTAGAAACGTATAAAAACACATACAAATATCAAAATGTTGTGCTTAACTAGTATTAAAAGCCAGTGCAAAGAGGTGCATTTTTTGCTGATATTTAAAAAGTTTATTAGACTGAGCAGTGTGGATTTGTACTGGGAGGCTGCTCCACAGTCTGGGTGCTACAGCGTAAGCGCCTGTGGTTATTTTCCTGCACAGAGGAACCACACACAGCTGAGCACATTGCTCTAGCTGGAGCACGCAGGTGCAACAACTCAGACAGTGTTGTGCCAGTCCATGCAACGATTTAAAAACTTGAATGAGTAAATGCTTAAACTGGATCCTGTAACTGACTGGAAGCCAGTGAAGATCTGCCAGAACAGCTGTGATGTGGTCATATACTCTCAGCCCGGTAAGAAGGCGTGCAGCCGCATTTTGGACTAGCTGCAGGCGACGGAGCAAAAACTTATCAACACCAATAGGGAGATACAATAATCTAAACGAGACGTTATAAATAGGTGGATGATCTGGTGATTTACTTACTTCATTCTGCTTTTCTATTGTCAAGTTTTCCAATGAACCATGGACATTTGTAGAGTTAATACATTTATTTTAAAATAAATGTACAGCAATCAAACAGCAAATGTTGACAATTGGTGTCAAATATATGTTTTCAATGTTCAGCGATTTGATGTGTCATCTGTTATAGTCATTATTACTATTGTTGTTATTATATATGCTCTCCAACTATCAGCAGTTGCCATTGAAAAGCCCACGTCACGTAATTAAAGTAAATATTTGCTGACCGTGTATCTTTTTCTTCATCAGGGCCGCAATGGCCGTCACGAGCAGATTGACTTCCTTACCAACAAAGAAAAGCCGTCGTCAAAGCGGAAGATCGGCATGGTGATCGGGGTTGTGGTGGCTCTTCTCATCCTTGCCGCCGTTGCAGCATTCCTCATTTGGCTGTTTCTCTGTGAGTATAGTTAGATGCTTCCCTCTTATATATCATCCACAGTAGAGTAGTCTTGAAGTTTGAAGTACAGTGCTTTAATATGTCTGGAGATGTTGGACATGTGGCGGACAGTTTTTGACATAAATCAAAGTTATTCTAAACAGAAATAAATGAGAAATTAGCTGAATATTTAAATCAGTTACTGCCAAGACAGCCATAACATCAGATACTGCAGAGTGGATCCTTTGCACTTATTGTGAAGACACAGCTCTTTGATAGAAGAGTGGCTTGTTTGGACTTTGTAATTTCCCATTAGTTTGCCTATTTGACAGCTCGGACTTTCTGCTTTTAATAATGCAAAAGAGACAAATGTCACAAAGACTAAGGTACAGCTTTTTTGTCATTTACTCATACTGGGTTTGATGAAAAGGCCTCTGAAGTGTTGATAAACAGCCTCTTGGCTGCTTGAATTGCTCTGAGAGCCGAACTGTCTGCTGGATATCAGATCACGGATATCACTTTTGAAATGGTGCTTCAGGGTCTCTTTAAAGCTCTACTCTTCTAACAGAGGGAGCTATCTCATAGCATTTTGTTGATCAAACACTGAACTCACACCTGCCTCTCCCCCAAGTTAAAGATGCTGATTCGGAAGGCACATATAATATGCGGCTCGGGCCTTCAAAGCAGGTCTACAGTGGGCATATGAAGTTGGTTGATGTACCGTATGACCAGAAGCTGGAGGACACCAACAGCAAGGAGTTTGACAAATTGGCAGACAACCTGGAGGCACTAGTGAGTTTCACATAAGATGACTTTCCTGTGTTTCTTTCATCTATCCTATTTATTGTTAACTATTTTTAGCACAGTGTTACATTCTGTTCCCTTTTCTCAGTGAGGATTAGCTGTGAAAACACTTTAAAAAAATGCCCCTCCCAATGCACAGTTACTGCTGAAGGCACAGTAGTGTGGGCGGGATAAAACGCTGCACATTCGCTTCGTGATTCCCTCAACAGCATCTCCTATTATTGGAGGCAGTGGAGATGTTTGTAGCACCACTTAGGAGCAAGTTGATAGCAACACAAAAAAAAACCATCAAGCGCACACAAACGTACATAAGTGAGGGTAAGGATTAGAGTGGAGCTGGAATATTAGATCACTAGATGATTGAGGGGAAAAAGCTTTTTGATGTACTAGCTTTTTTTGCAATTGCATACAACAACAAACAGGATAGCTCTTTTAAGGAACAGTTTCAGGTCTACGTTAGTGTTTACACGATTGGGAAGTATGGCTTTAAGTAAACAATGCTTGGCTTAAAAACACCCTTGAGATAGAGATGTCATGTTCAACTAGCTGTATTCTGTCTCTGGAGTCCTTGAGAAAATATAGTTTATCCTCTCTGTGTCTCTAAAGTTGTTTTTAGTAAAATGCTAATGAGTTTACTTTTGATGTTGCTAATTTAAACTAATAGTCATTTTGGTATATTGATATTTATATAATCTCCCAATGTCATTTGCTGCCAAATCTCTAACATTACAAATGAAACCTGCTCATGCTTTCCTACTCTTTTCTTGGCGTTCGATGTTGTATATGCATAATACATGTTGGTGTCTAACATGCATTTAAAACTACAAAGAATGACTGCAGCCTCGTCTGATACACTTTGCAGCTGAAGGCAAAACACTTAATTGAGAATCCCATTGTTGTGTGCTTTGCATGGGAGGCGGTTTTTATGTTAACATGCTAATTTGTACTTCTGTCTTCAGGCAGACAAGCAGTCCTTAACATGTTCTATTCAAAAAAACCACACAGCTTTTACAAAACTACAAGAAAGATCCACTCCTCGGAAAATACTACAGCAAGTCTGTGGTCACTGCTTTCAGGTAATGAGATGTTGAGATTGTTCTCTTTTTTTATACTGCTGAGCAGATGGTGAAAAGTTCATGAAAAAAAAAAATGTTCACAATAAATCTTGCATGAAGAAAATGCTATGTTGCACTGCCCCCTGGGAGTTCAAAAAGTTGTATTTTGTCGAATAAAATCAAGGTTAGATGAGGTCTGTTGACTTGTAATCTTACACAGTTATGTGTTAAGCATTGGACACTAGTTGATTTAGACATTTTATTCAATCTGTAATGGTAAATCTGCTCGATTTGGCTACTAGGAATATCAGTAATTGTCATGTTCTACTAATCTGTGCTTATTCTTGAATTTTGAAGCTTGTTACTGAAAGCTCTCTTTATGCTCTTCCTTCCCAACCTCCATCCATTTCTCTCTCATCTCTGTTTCTACCAGTGAGGGTGTGATCGCCTACTATTGGTCCGAGTTTATTATTCCTGTCGAAGACCTGGAGATCGAGCCGGAGTTCTCAGTGGAGCGAGTGCTGGAGGTGTTGGAGAAAGGCATGAAGGAGCAGCGCAGCCTTGGGAACCCCGAGGATATCAAGATTAGTGAAGTCACAGCCTCATGTAGGTACCATCAGGGCCAGGGAGGAGGGGGTGGGGGAGAAAGAAAGATGGGGTGAACTTGGAGTATGCTACATCTGGCTGCCTTTTATGACATCAGCCTAAGATAAAACTCTGCGAATACAGATCTTAAAACACTGTCATCTCCTATCAGCATTGGTATTCTGTATGGTTTCTATTCGTATTAAAGGAGCTTGCTTTGAGTTGTGCTGATAAGATGATAACAGATACGCCAGGCCCCTCTGCTTGTGCTGCATCTGAGATTGCACATTCAATGCTGTTTGGATCCTCTAATGATATTAGCTGGGCTCTGGCCTGGCTTGAGACAGCCATTTTTCTTCCTTCCGCCCTATCAGCATTCACATTGCATTTGTCCACATCCCACAGCCAAGCGCTGGCCCTGTGACTCAGTGGTTTTTTGGTCCTCTTTTAAAATGATTTCTGTGGGTATGATTTGATGTCGCTGTCCCAGATAGTTAGACAGAGATGTATGGGTTGCTGCTGCGGGGCAAGGTGAGATGGATCAGAAAGTGCTACACACCATCACCAGTTCCCATAACCGCAGGGAAATTGAACAGAAAATGTGCATCCCAAATATTTTAGGGCTCATGCATCAAATAGTTTGAACCCTCCCAACATCAGCGACCCATTCTTACCTTTCCTCCTGTTTTTCTGCCACTCTCTCCATCTCCAGTCACAGATTCCCGCATGGCCAGGAACCCCAGAGCCAGTGAGTACAGCGTGTCCCATTTCAATCACTCTAAGTTGTAATTTTCCAGCTGGCTAGATGCTCATCCCCCTGCCAGTCTGTAACGAATGTCTGGCCGCACTGTACATGTGCGGCTGTAGTGAGAGATGGAGATCCCTGCGTCAGGCACACAAAACACTTTTTTCTTTGACACTGCTGATGTATTACTATTAGGATGATTAGACTGAAGTTAAGTTAGTAGCTGTACCATCTTACATTAATCTATTTTTCAGATACATCTATAACCTAAAGGATGGAATAGTTTGACTGATATTGTTCAAATGTGTCATTGTTTTTGCATAATTAAATGTCGCATAATTGCAAATAAAAGTTACTCATCATTTGTATGCCCACTGTATGATTCAACTAATCTTATTTATTCCCAGATGAGTGTTTCTTCCGTCTGGAGGCTTCCGATACGGCACAGACATTTCATTCACCAGGCTACCCTAAGGGCTATCCCCCCAAGTCACGGTGTCAGTGGCAAATACGAGCTTCAGAGGTTGACGCCATAATGGTTTCTTTTCCTTTTTTCCACATCGAGGATGACTGCTCAGATGACTTTGTCTCCATCTATGACTCTTTGAGTCCAGATGACTCCCAGGCCATCACAGAGTAAGTCAGAGGGCTGAGAATGTCCTGGCAGTTTGGAAAACATGTTGGTCATGGTACATGGTCATAAGGGTAGGGGCAGCATTTCTTGCACTAATGACTCTCCCTGAAGTAAAGGCAATAATCTGACTTGATTAGCTCCCACTGTAAAATAAATTGTGACACAAATCAAATTCTCATTTGACCTTACACCTTGGTAGCAGGGTTTGGTTAATAGAGTTCAACCGACATTTGTCTAATTTATTTAGCCTTGACGATCAGAGGGAGGGGGAATATACAGTAGTTCTGCATGATTCCCACAGGAAAACCACGAGGTATCACTTGACTGAAATGTTGCTGAAGGGTTTAGGAGTAATGGCTCTTTTTGATGTGGGTGGAAAACATGTTCCACTTCATTCCTTTCAGTAGATTTGTGATTACAACTTTTTTTTTTTTAGTTGGCCCTGAAGCCTTTAGCACTGCATGTCTGTTTTTATTGTTAACTTTTGAGACCTCGGTGAGATTGAGTTGGCTCAAAAAGACCTCTGCTTTCAAATCTGTGAAGGTTGCCAACCTGAATCCTGCTACACCACTGTGTGTAATTGCTCTTTGTCTATGAGGGAGGGCTGTGATTCTGAAACTGCAGGCTCCTGTATGCAACATCAGTTGTAGCTGCAGGCAATTTCTAACTCAGAAATCATTGCCAAACAAATATGCTTTACCAGGCGATGCATAACATTTTATAAATCTATTGAGCGATCAGTTTTATCCAAGGTGACATGAGGTTTATGAGAGCCATAATATAATACTCTATAATGACATTATTCTACTAGAGGTAGATGTATTGCTGTTCTTGCGGCGTCATTCACACCTCCACTGCTCTGCCTCCAGCAGTGCTGAAACTTTCTGCTAATTCACCTAATGTTTGACTTTGAAACTCCGCCTAAGCATTTTCTATCTAGTGCTGGCACATCTCATCTCATGTATATCTTTTACTACCCCTCTCTGCTAATCTATTGATTTTCCTTTTCAAATGATTTTTCTCTTGAAAATGTTTAAACCTGTATTGATGTTTTAGTGCTTCTGACTTGGGGAACTCAAATACAGTTGTAATTATTTTAAGTGTTGCGCTTCCTAAGGGAGTGAGACTCAGACTTTTAGCTCCTGCTTTATGGTAGTGTTTACAACAATTAGTTGCTTCTGATTCTGTTACTTTTGACTACCTATCATTCTCTCACAGGAAGTGCGGTCAGAGGCCCCCCTCCAACCCCCTTGAGGTGGTGTCATCCGGCAACATCATGCTGATTAATCTGATTACTGACAGCCAGGTCCAGAGGCCTGGCTTCCTGGCTGAGTACAAAGCCATCCCCAGGAAAAAAGGTAGTTCAGAGATTTTACTGATAGATTCTGTACTTTATCCATTTACCTTGATTTGTTTAGGTCTGCTTGTGTTTGAATACCTAACCAAGAAAATGACCATTGTGTATCAATAATCATCATCTTGTGTGAATTCTTGATGGAAACGTTGGTTTCCTGGCATGCCTTCACGGTATATCAAAACATCCAGTATTCATTTTTTATGCAGTTTTAAGTAACGCATGCTCACTATTTCCCAAATACTTACATTTTTGCTAAAACCTTGAAAATGTGTTCCTATGCTGGCACGCGTGGTATTTGTCATACGAGTCCAGCAGTGTTTAAATAGGGAGTCATTTATATACGATTAGTGATAATGGTGGGTAATTGTTTCTTTTAAATCCATTTAAAAAGGAAATAGTTTTTTACTGAATGTGAATTTATGACTTGATCTTTTCAGTTAAAGTGTGTGGCGGCCAACTCCCTGAAAACAAAGGAGTCTTCACCTCCCCACTTCACCCCAGCTTCTATCCCCCTGCAGTGGACTGCAAGTGGACCATCAAGGTTTGAAACACTGCTTGTCTCCCTTACCCCCTCCTCCTCCTCCTCCTCCTCCTCCTCCTCCTCCTCCTCCTCCTCCACCACCACCATATGAGAAGAATGCTGAGGCAGCACTGTGGAAGCCAAGCTGTTCAGTACCTCCTCTATCTTCATCTGTCAGCCCGCTGTTGCTGCCGCAGCTCTCACTGAGCTGCAGTGCTTTATGTGTTGGTTTTGTTTGCTGGTGTGTGTGTGTGTGTGTGTGTACATGCGTGCGCCCATGGCCTGTTTGCGTGTGTTGCGAACTTGTCTACTTGCATTTACATGGGATGCAGAAGCATGTCTTGGTGTGTAGGAGGAGGAGTGACATGCATGTTAAATAAGGTCTTTATGAACCAATCACCTCTTCCTCTGCTGTAGGTCCCTGCTGGGAAAGAGGTGCGTCTGACGTTCACCATGTTCCGCATGAAAGAGCCTGGGGTGGATATCCGTGTATGTCACAAAGACTATGTGGAGGTGTTGGGCACCAAGTAAGACATTCACTTATTGAAATGACACCTTTAATGATTCCCTGCAACCGTCACAGTTGACAGATTAACTGTTGGTTCAACTTCGACCCACGACAGTACAGTTTTTCTATGAACTTACTTATATTTTAGTTGGTCTTCCTCACAAGAATATTGTAATTATTCAGATACTTTACGAGTGTTTTGTTTAGGAAATGTCTCAATGCTCCTTTTTTTTTTTTTTACCCGTTTTGGTCACGGTATATCTAAAACATCTAGTATTCATTTTTGTATGCAGTCTTAACGCATGCTCACTATTTCGCAAATACATGCATGTTTCTGAAAAATGTGTCATGGTGGCACGCGCCGAACTTGTCATTCGAGTCCAGCAGTGTTTACATGGGGAGACATTTATATTACCGTTTTGGTTGCAATTATTCTCTAATATCGATCAGCAAGTAATCATCAGAATAACTACAACAATTAAAACAGTGTTTTCCTTTAAACGTATGTCTTGTGTCCCAGGTATTGTGGCGAATTGTCCTCTTTGGCTCTGACCAGCAAAATCAACGTCCTAGAGGTGATGTTTCACTCCGACGAGTCCTTCACTGACAAAGGCTTCAGTGCCGAGTACAGCGCTTACGATCCTGCAGACCGTGAGTAAAGAGTCCCGTCTCTTACCCATTTTTATATGGCATTTGGCGGGAAGGCTGAAATGTTGGGATGTGACAGGGACACTCATAGCCTGACATTACAGAGTCAGACAGGGTTAGGGGAGTAGCTGTGAAGTCTGAGAGACAATGAGATGGCAGCTGTTTGACAGTCAAATGGAGCCATTTAGTGATAAAGGCTTAGGAACTGCAACAAGAGCTAGACTAATCACCAGATAGCTTGTTTATTGGGTCCATTTTATTTTCCACTGTCAGTCAGGAGCACTCCACTTAGAACGGCTCTGATCAACAGGGACAAGGATTGGCAATGTGATGGATGTTGTGAACATACTGTGTCACTCCTTTATTCTTCAATTTGTCATCATATTTTTTTCTCCTTCTTGTCTTTGCTCCTTCAATATTTTCTCTGTTGTTTGGGAACAGCTTGCCCCGGAAAGTTTGCCTGCGCCTCCGGCATCTGCATCGCAAAAGAACTGAAGTGTGATGGCTGGAATGACTGTGGTGATATGAGCGACGAGATGAAGTGCAGTAAGTTCCCGCACGACCCAACAGCACTTTTTCTGTCGTTACTCCTTTCCTTATTTCATATCCTCTTCTCATATGAACACCTACTTGCCTTCTTGAGAGAGATATATATCACGTGAGAACATCAATACCAAGCCCATAAATGCCCCTTAAATATGAGGCCATGGCCAGGCAAGAAGCTAGTTAGCTTAAGACCGAAACACAGGGAAATGACTCACCTAGCACTGTCTAAAGGTAACACAATCGGAAGAGTATGAACACGTTTATTGGGTGATTTGTTACGGTCTTACCTTCATATTAATGTTACTAGGCTCCATGAAGTAACTTACTGTAAGCCAAGCCCTCAGAAGCAGGTACTGGTGTCCAATATATGAGTGATTTGGGTTGGTGAACGATCCCTTTTCACTTGTGAAATCTTCCTCAGTTGCATTGTTTAATACACACTATTTTCTCTTACTTCAGAGTGTGACACTGATCAGTTTGGTTGTTCCAATGGCCTGTGCAAACCGAAACTCTGGGTGTGCGATCGAGTCAATGACTGCGGAGATGAGAGCGATGAAAAGAGTTGCAGTAAGTATTGCGAAGCCTATAAAATGCTAATTGTGCTAACATTAAAGGCACATCACAGCTAATGCTCTGGTCACTGTCTCAGTCATCATTTTATTCCGTAATGGAGTTTGTTTGAAGCACTGCCCAATGTTCTCATCACTGTCTTTCATTGGCTCCAGGTTGTCAGCCGAACGAGTGGCGCTGTGGTAACGGGCAGTGTTTGCCTCAGGACGTTGTGTGCGACAAAAAGAAAGACTGTGAAGATGAAAGCGATGAGGCCTCTTGTGAAACCTGTAAGTGGCAGCACTTATTATTTTTCCCAGCCAGTTAATATATTTAACAAGTATGTTAAACAAACAATTAACCTCATCTGTAAAGTTTTAAGTTTTACAAAAACATTGCACTGCCAACTTTATTCATAATTCAAAGCATATTTCCTGTCACTGTTCACATTCTCCCAGCTCTTTCTAACATTTCCTCCCCTTTCTACTTCCCTCTTTATCAATTTTCCTTGCACACACTTAGTCAAGCACACACAGGACTTTCTTGTATTTCCTTTTGATTTGTACTTCTGTGAACAAAGAGGTATATTAGACCTCAACCCCAATCAATACCCCCAATCAATGCTATCTGCTCCTCAATCACTCCACATTGTGCATCCAAGCCTCACTTTAAAGCCCCACTGATTGCATAGTATTTTACTGGTTAAACTTAGCAATCATCTAACGCTTTGATTGAAATACGCTATGTGTTTTGATTTTGGGACCTGTCTCCACCCCATTGTAGCTCCAGGCGTCTGCTCTGAGTTCAGCTTTAAGTGCGGGAACAGCGACTGTGTCAACAAGGTGAATGCCGAATGCGACCGCGTCAAAGACTGCTCTGATGACTCCGACGAGGACAGCTGCTGTAAGAAATGTTTTAATCTCTTTCCCCTTCCAAAATAAGCTTTTTTTTTTTTTACATATTTTAAAACCGCTGAAAGTGGATCTAATCTCTTCAGTGTCATTCAAACTAGATTATAGCAGAGCTGGGTTGAGCTGCGCGTTGGGCTGTCTGAAAAGAGCCCCAGTTCTTGACTACTTTATTTATTTCATTTGTCTTTGAAAGCAGCTCTTGTCAGCTCTGAAGTTTTTTGCTTTTTCCTCTATTTAGGCCTCAGGGTGTGTCAGTTTTTTCATCAACTAATATGCCAGTGTGCCTTATTAGGATTCCAGAGAGTCATATAACAGTTAAGGCCAGCATCATGATTGCTTCCAGTAATCTCTTTTTTTTGATTATGCATGCCATTCTCTCCAAATATTTTGCTCTTACCCTCCAATGCTCCTCCTCTCTCATTATATCCTCTGTTAAATGTCAGCGTGTGGCACCAGACCGTATAAGCTGAACCGCATCGTGGGAGGGCAGAACGCTGCCGTGGGGGAATGGCCCTGGCAGGTCAGCCTTCACTTCCAGACCTATGGGCATGTGTGTGGGGCCTCAATCATATCTGAGAAGTGGATCCTCTCCGCCGCCCACTGCTTTTCAACCACCAGCCCAGAGTGAGTGACAGCTCAAACACCCATAGACTGTGCCAAGTAGATAGTATAGTAACACATCCACTCTTTTTTTGGTTTAAAAAACATTATTAGTTCCCTCATGTTTTGTTTATCATCACATTTTTCAACCTTTTATTAAATCCATTATGCAATTTCTCAGACAAACAGAATTCTGCTCAACAAGAGGAGTATTTTATTAAAATTGTTAAATCGGAAAATTAGCCACTGATGGAGTTAATTTAGAAAAACCTTGGGGAGGGGGGCAGAATTTACATCTCAACTATGAAAGCATGGAGCTGTATTCACAAGAGTGCCCTGTAGGTGGAGCACAAACCCTGCTGTTAGACCTGAGCAACCTCTATTGTTGTTGAGAAGGGATTGTGTTCATTTTCAGTTGTTGATGATATTTGATAAACAAAATGATATTTAATTTTCAAGCTTTTTCTAGATTACTTTATATGGAAGCCACAACAAAGATATTTAGTCATATATCATCATAAGTAGTAAGTCGCTTTGCATATTTATGAACAGATTTAACACCTACAGTACATCAATAAAATGAAATGCAATCCAATAATCAAGCACTACCTTTGTGGCTTATGATATTCTGTTAGAGAGGTTGCTGAATTGCTTTCCATTGAGTTTACAGTACTAGTAGCATAGGTTGAAAGGCATATGTAGATTGTTACTAGATTGCACATACATTTATGATGTTGCATACATCCATCCTGGCTCCCATGTAACATTGCATTACATTGCATTTAGCTGACGCTTTTATCCAAAGCGACTTACAATAAGTAACCTTTGCCCTGCAATGCTTCCAAAGGAATCATGTTGCCTCCAACTGGCAGACCTACAATGGCATGCAGGATCAGTACAAGCAGGATGGAGTGCAGCGCCGGCCAGTGAAGAAGATCATCACCCACCCAGATTACAACCAGATGACCTTTGACTATGACATTGCACTGCTGGAGCTCAGCGAGCCGCTGGAGTTCACCAACACCATCCAGCCCATCTGCCTACCTGCTCCCTCCCACATCTTCCCTGCAGGCACGTCCTGCTGGGTCACAGGCTGGGGCGCGATGCGAGAAGGAGGTATAATGCATGAATTGAACATTTTGGATAGAACTGTCATTTGTTGTTTCTCACTGTTACTGGTTATTATATATTTATGCTGTGTTCTCTCTCAATTCGGAGTGACCCACTCTACAGTTATGTTTTCCCTTTCTGCATATCCAACTAAAATTAAGACATCCCACTCCTCCCCCATCTTTCTCGAAATGAGTTATTCATCTCTGTCCTTCATCTTCCTCCCCTGCCTACTTCCTCCTTCTTCCCTTTATCTCGTTCTCATTTCATCCTTTATTCTGCCTTTCCTTTAATGTCCCTCCCATTTCTTTATCCTTCCCATCATGACATATTCCTCTTCTACTCAACCCTCCCTCTAGTTTCCCCTCTCATCTTTTTATCTCATCTGCTCTATTCCATTAAGCCTTCCGCCCATATCCATATATCAGACAGACGTTGGCTCTCCTGGGAAGCCTCTTAAACCTTCATTAGCGAACACTAATCCAGACCATTAACACCTTTTGATGTTAGTGACGAACACAGAGGCCATGTGACCCCTTTGTCCTGCTCTTTCAGGTTCAAAGGCTCAGCTACTGCAGAAGGCGAGTGTGAAAATCATCAACGACACGGTGTGTAACGTTGTCACCGAGGGCCAACTCACCTCCAGAATGCTCTGCAGTGGATTCTTGTCTGGAGGAGTTGACGCATGCCAGGTGAGACCAATCAACATGTTCTCCAGAATAGAATGGAAGGACAAAAGGCTGATGTCGAAAGGTTTTCACACCCATATAATCATCATGCTCTCACATCCAAAGCCGATCTAATAATTGCTCTCCTGTCACCAGGGAGACTCCGGGGGCCCCCTGGTGTGTTTCGAGGAGAGTGGGAAATGGTTCCAGGCCGGCATCGTGAGCTGGGGCGAGGGCTGCGCTCGTCGGAACAAGCCGGGTGTCTACACACGCGTCACCAAGCTGGTAGACTGGATCAAGAAGGAGACAGGGATTTGATGAGGTCGGTAGGATCAGAAACGGGACACAGAATGGGGAACAACATCAAAGTGCTAAAAATAATGGAGACGGAACTTTGAGTCGTATTCAGGACAAGTCTCTCAAAGATCTATTCATCTAGCAGCAGACAGCTGAGGATACTGCTGCACCGACCCAACTACTCTCATGAATGACCTAAAGCAACTTATTTTATGTAGACGAAACTCTGCAAAGTGTCTTTTGACACACATCAAAATAGTCATATTTCACTGGTGAATCTATCCTAAGAGAAAATGAGGAAATTAATTTTGTTCCTAATATTTGTCAAATGTAACTTTTTAAGATGGATGGAGAAACTAAAAAGGTTATACAGTTTAAAAATAAATAAGGAAATATGGCTCTCTTGGGCTGCAGTCAGTTTGGAACTGTGCCAGTCGGTTAATGCTGTAAATAACTATACATTGAGGTTTTTATTAATCGAATATCCTATCAGACCGTAAATGGGGTTCGGCCTGTTTGCAACAAACAAGTTATCTACAAGTATTTTCCAAAGCATTACATAGGTTTTTATATTGATTAAACTATTTTTATTTAGCCATCAGTAAACTATAAACATTAACTTTTAGCGCTTTCTGCATTTCCATGTATTTTTTTATGAAAAAAACAAGATAAAGACTCATCAGTCATCATGTTGCTCAAATCCATGCAGGGGCATTTTCATAACATACAAACATATTCAAGCTAAAAAGCCTACAAAAGTCATGTTTGGTATACCGAATTGTACCAACTGTAATGTTTTTTGTAGTTGTTGTTGATCAAACCAGGGGTCATAGATCAGTATTTGTATTACATATTTACAGATGCTTACTCGGCTTGTCTGGTCTGGAGTTTCCTCTTTGGTCACTGCAAACTCAGTGAACTTTTAAATCTCAAATTTGACAGGCTGGATCTTTTAGATTTGCTCTTATCTACAATTATTCCTGCAAATATTGTTGTCTGGGTAAGCAAACCAAAGATTTTCAAAAGTGTTATTTATTTACGGGGTAAAAATTAAGAAGAAAAAAATGTTGAAGGTAATGGATCTCTTTTTCATAATTGTAAATGTGTATTGTGTGAAAGCAGGGAGAAGCCACAACTTTAAGATGTTTTCTTGTACAGTGTCTTTGGAATATGGACATTTTATAACCTTTGTCTGTGCTTGCAAATGTTTTTATACTAATGAGTCTTGGCAATAAACATATTTTATCGGATTCCTCATCACCTAATTGCATCACCTGTATCATTTGTCTTCGACTAAGTCTCGCTTTGTATTATGTTGTGCATAATAAATGCGTATCGTGTGAGAGCTTGTCTCTCCTCACAGAACAATTGTAATGAGCATGTACCTCTCCTCCCCGCCATGAGCAGCGCGCCTACCTGGGGACCAGAGGTGACGAGCTGAACTCATATTGTGGAATAATACCTGCCTTTATCAGAGCTCTATCCTATTACCCTTCGAGATGGGCCTGTCTACTTCGGGGGGGGGGGGTTACACATACAGTGGGGGTTCCACCATCTCATCTGTCTTCATTAAAAGCAGCGCACCGGTGGGGGAAAAGGAAAATCAACATAGACAGTGCTGCTAATTTATGTATTCATCATTGTTGCTACATGGGAAGCTTTGTTTTGTCCCGGTTCCCCATGCCCACAGATGATCCTCGGCAGGCTGATTAACTCTCAGGATTCACACCAGCCAGTTGTTTATCGGAAATGGTTTTATTTAAATATAAATATGTGTACAAAGGTACAAGCAACAATAGCTCATTATTACCAAATAAAGTCTTAATACATTATTAAAAGAATGAACAAACAAATGGCAATTAGTTGTTCCAAAAAAAAAAAGCATAGTAACTGCATTCAATGATTGATGAACAACTTAGAGAAGAAATTCTGTGGAACAAAATAAATCAACAAAGATAGATACATATGTATATAAAGATACTTTACAATAGAGCAGCTTACACGCTGTACATTAAGGCTTATATAAAAATAAAGACAAGCGATGATGTTTGCCTCCTTACTTGTGACATTTGTTCTCTCATCAGGCTGCCTGGTAACAGCTTTTTAGACAAATGGCAGTACAGGCGTCTGTACTGAAACATCCAGGAAGTGGAATGCAACTGGGCCAGGTGCCGAAACCAATGTCTCAAACATGAAATGGACATGAATATAAACGCTGAAGATTTTCACTAGACACATCATTTGCATGCAACAGAGAGAAAGTATGGGCTCAGCCATTTGTACAGATCATTAAGTGTTTCCGGGTAGTACTGTTTCTTGTAAACATTGAGACAATTTGATTGAGATGTAAAACGAGTGTATGGTCCACATTAGGACAACCTTACATGTCTTTCCCCAACCGAGTCTGCTGAAGATGACGCTGCATTCAAGTTTATTTCAAGTTCAAGATTGCCCCCATTTTCCAAACCACCACTTTTGATTGTTCGGGTATCAGCCTCGTCTTCATTTTAACAATCAGAAACAGTACCAGGGAATGGACAGCAGGTTTCAGCCCCAGTTTTCCCCCATACAATTATCACCATCTTTGGGTTTTCATGGCCTTATATTGTCCATCTTGGTACAACACAGTTAACAAATAGCCCTCCATTACAATGATGGCTAAAATACACATTCTCTTCTTTCTCCTTCTCCACCGGTAAGCAACACTGCTATCCAACGTGTTGGGGTTAAAATCAGAAGAAGATTCAGGAATACAGCTCAGGCCAGAAGTATTCCACCACTGATTAAACTTCTACAGTGCCCGTAGCACTTGTTGGTCAGTAGAGCTAGCCTGTTGTGCAGAATATTTGTCTTTCTCTGTGGATAGCTCAGCCTTTTGTGAATGATCGACACAAATGTGCTTAGAATTTCTTTCGCATGCCAACAAAACACCAAATGACAGACAACAGTAGGTCTTTCATATCGGCTTTTTTTAACCTCGTCATGTCTTAGCTTCTAATGTCTTCTTTCAGTATTTTAGAGGTCACATTTCATAGTTCAGTAGACTCTGAAAGGCAGGTAAACAGCTACCCCAGTCATTTTGGCCACCCAAATTCAGGAGATGCATTTAATTTATTTTCTAGTTGGCCCTTGCACTGACAGAATATCTCCACAGGTTTGGGTGGTCATTATGTAGGCATTACCTGGTGAGGTATCACACTGTAATCATAACTTTGACTTGAACATCACAATCTGCTGAAATCTCCAGCTCAGGAGCTCTACAGTCAGCATTTTTGTAGATCCCGTCATCCAACACAACAAATAAAGGTTGGTTATCCAATAACCAACATAAATCATATGGCTCCCTCCATATACTGTCCAAACATGTCCTTGAAGGAACGTCCGAGTTAAGTAAGTCTCTGTTCATGTTAGTCCAGCCACACTTGAATGTGGAGCTGACAATGGTTATCGACTCACTGCTCCTGTACTCTTCTTTTTGAAAATATTTTGTCCAATCAGACATGCGTCTGCATACGTTGTGAAGGCCGGCCATAGTCAGACTGCTGGGAGGATACTTGCGAAGAGGCATAAGAGAAGCGAGACGAGCTGGACACCTTGCTGGCCTGATCTGATTGGTCGTACGCATCCACCTTCTCATAGGAAGCTGGCTTAACGTAGCTGGTGAAGGCGCGGCCATAGGTGGCGGGTGGTAGGTAAGCAGAGCCACTGTAGGCGGGGTCAGTGGGGTAAATGCTAGCTGGCTGGGTGGGCTGTTGCTGGGCAGCCTGCTGCTGGGCAGCCTGCTGCTGTTCATAAGCCGTCCTGCCCGCTGTGGTGGTGGCGTACCGGTGGGAGAAGTCATAGACACGAGGCTGGGTGCCATGCTGACCGTATATGGGGCTGGGGGAGGGCAGCTGCGATGGAGTGTAGACTGGCCGAGTGTTGGGCACATATTCAGAGAACCCACTGCTGCGGATGTGGCGGTCCTCGTTACCATGGACATTGTAGTAGCCATTGGTGGGGTCCTATGAGAATGAAGATAAATCATGAACTCTGCATGGTTCGGTTTTATGAATTAATGATGAAAAGAACGCATTCTCGCTGTTTTGAGAGTGTTTCTTTAAGACTGTTTTTTCAGTTGTACCTTGATGTCCGATCTCTCATCCTCCTCCTCTTCCAGGAGGTCGCTGTGTTCTGTGCGTGACGTCCCAGGAGACTCGCTGCTGTTTGGTGCCTGAGGGAAAGACCGAGAGTTTTTTGAAGAATTATTTAGATGAGCATGACCTCACTTGAATAAGAACAAAACAAAGTCGGCGCAGTACGGCGTTGCTGTGGATTTTCCATCAATAGAGATATCTATGTGGAATACAAAGACGGTGCTCAAAGAAATGTACCATTGGCTCTTTGACATCCTCTTCATCATCATTGCCACGTGTAGCGTTGTGATCACTATGAACAATCTGAACTCTGATGTCACTCTTGGATAGACGAGTGCACCTTTTACCTGCAAGGATTAAAAAGAAGAGGAGCTTTAGTAAACGAGCAGACTTCTCCATTACAATTTAAAACACATTTATTAGCGGGTGAAACGGCACAGAAATGTAACAAACTGTTACATTTTCAGCTCACAAATGACAAAGACTTGATTGTGTTAGATTTGAAGAATTGGCTGTTGACCCTCTCGCCCATACTAACCATTGAGCTCACCTTTGCCTGTGTGCCTGCAGCAGAGGGAGACCAGAGTAATGACACAGATGAGCAGGACACAGCCTCCACCTACTGCTCCCCCCACAATTATCAACATCGGCAGGGCTTCTGTAACAAGAACAGGAATAGAGGAAAAGAGTGGTGTGGGGGGGGGGAGTAGATAGTTGTCAGGAGAAGAGGAGGGATGACGGGAGGGATAGTAGAACATAAGTGTCAGTGTCAAGAACGTACAGATCAGAGCAAAAGAAATAAAGAGATTCCTTCATTTGTCCTGCTAATCCCGGCAACGTCAGCGCCTATATCAATTCATCTGCGGTAAGCCCCCTGCCCGCTCATAGCTAGCATATACTCATGCGGGCAATCTGGCATCCCTCAGCCGGGCTATTGTCTATAATCTCTCTGAAAGAAGGGTAACAAGGCCTGACATGCAATGAAGCAACAGACAGTAATCTAATTAGAGATTCCAGGAGATACCGCCGTCCATTTCTCCAGGGACCCCACTCGGCTACGTTGATGTAAATTGCTGGCGAGGACCTTATTTTTGGTGTCTGCTGCAACAAAGGCTTCCACTAGCACAGTGTAGTAGTACTACTAGCTTAGTTTAAGATCACTTAAAAGAGGGCTGCAGCCTTAGCTCTGAGACAGTGATAGAGAATACGAGCCCAACCGCAAATGCATGTGGCTTCCTCTAATTGACTATTGCCCCCAATCAATATCTACGTTATGGGGCAAACATATTCATTAAAGGAACCATCTGCTGATTAAATCATATCGATTTGGAGGAGTATAATTAAGATAAGCACGAGACGGGAGTGCTGCTGTCGCCTAATCTGGCCCCCTTCGCAGCAAGGATTGAGAGGATCACTGTAAATTCTGCGGAGGGCTCTAGTGAGGGTTATTACTCTCTTTTTTCTGTACCTTGCTCCTTCAGTGTGACCAGGGCGGTGTCGGTGCCGAAGCGGTTCCAGGCGGTGCAGTTGTAGCGCAGCTGGAAATCCTGCGCCAAAGTCTCAGACAGCACCAGGGTGGACAGCACTCCGTGGTCACCGGCGACCGTCTGCACTGAGTAACGTCCGGAGGAACCAGAGGACAGGCTCACGTCTCCGAAGGTCCACACCTGTTGAGAGGAGAATGAGAAAAGACAACTGGGAGTAAGTCACTTGTCTTTGAAGTATGCAGAGGCC
The DNA here is from genome assembly GCF_902827115.2 of Pseudochaenichthys georgianus. Taxonomy (NCBI): domain Eukaryota; kingdom Metazoa; phylum Chordata; class Actinopteri; order Perciformes; family Channichthyidae; genus Pseudochaenichthys; species Pseudochaenichthys georgianus. Next base: position 25,116,607 of record NC_047518.2, read on the forward strand.
TGTTTATCGTCAGATCCTGGCCTGCCGCTGACTGAACACCAGATTCTCTCTCTGTTCTCGACCGCTAACGTGCTACGTGGCTGACACAGCTCACACGCTCATGTTTAAGCTGCCTCCCACCGTCTGCCCTGCAGGTGAAGCCTAAGGAGGGTTTAGGTAGCTGCACTATGAAATAAGGCTCCTCTCTGCGGTCTCCTGCGCAGGGCACCTTTCTCTCACTCCTCTTCACACCCTCATTATCCTCTCTCAGCCCAGCGTACGTTCAGCAGTTCAATAGGGTCAGCCGAGTGATGCCGCTAATTGAATGCGGTTTGGCTGAAACCTACAGGAAGCCGGTCTCCCACAGCTCGCCCAACTCCACTGTCTCTATAGTCAATGTCGGAGCAATTACAGTTGTGAATATGTGTATGTGCGTGTCGGCTAGCGAGTGAAGTGGAGACGTGTTGGCTGCAAAGGTGTGAAGGTGAGATCAGGGGTAAAGCTGCGCCGACTGATGTCCCTTATGGGGGGTGGGGGAGGAGGAGTGCAAAGTATGCAAGCTCACAAGTGAACGACACGCAACACAAATACAAGGGATAACTTACAATATTATCAGGTGGGGGGCTGCTTTCCACTCTGCACTCCAGCTTGCCCTTGGAGTGCTTGACAGCGTGCTGCGTGGCGTCCACTGTGATGATCGGTGGGCCTGGTGTGAGGAAGAAAGAACGAGCAGAACATACAAATTAAAAAAAATAATGCCCGATGCAAAATTGTCTATTTAATCATCACATCAGTGAAAACACATTAGAACCCACAGTGGATACTCTGAAAAGCCACTCACCATTAACGGTCAGAGTGACATCTCTCTCTCCTACTCCTATCCGGGGTACGATGGCCTTGCAGATGTATGTTCCAGCATCCTCCTGGGTAACAGCCTTCAGCTGCAAGGTGTTGCCATTACTGAGGACCTGGTGAGGAATTCAGAGAGACAAGTGAGAAGAGTGTCGGAGAGAGAAGGAGTGAGAAAGAGCGAGGTGGTGGGGAGAAGAGGCAGACAAAAGAAAAACCAGGACCTTTATCGGTGGCTAACTCATTGTGGAGGCAGCACAGAGGTGGGCTGACCATTGTAACAAATGCTGTTGGTTTGAGTTTAATTTCATTGTGAAGAGCTTTAATCACAGCATTAAGCACTCTAGCTGAGTGACCATGCTGCTGGGGAGATTGTTGTAATTAAACAGTGGGGACAGAACAGAGAGCACTATGGTGCGAGTGGGCCCTAGCCTTTGGAGCTGCTACACTCACTGGCCGTTTCTCAATCTCGAGGATACTGGCTTCCAAGCCAATATTTCAAGGATGCTACATCATCGAGTGCCGCCGAAGTACTGTTCCAATCTCCAGCATACTTGGAATTCCACCGAGGCCGCGTCCTTGGTTTGGGGGAAATTTCGAGGCTGCACATGGGTAGCCCTTAAAATCCCCACAATGCTTTGCGCACGGACCAATTTCAAAAACCCTTGCGGAGAATGGCTGAACCGACGCAGCACACATTTAAATGTAAGTATGTAGTGGCGTAGAACATGTTGGTAAAGATGTTACTTTGTTACATTTGTTTGTTATCACCAAAGATGTGTTCCGTGAAAGTAACGCAAGTTCATAATTAGATAGACATCGTGAGGTATTTATTTTCGGTACAGTTTATGTTGAAACCGTTAGCGAGAGTGGCACACTTGTTAGCCTGTTCCATTCTTCTTCGTTTTCCGAAGCTGTGGCTTGGAAGCATACTTGCTTCGTTTCTGAAGGAAGTGACTTGGAAGTACGCGACTACCAAGCCAGCCTCCTCGCGATTGAGAAACGGCCACTCACTCTTTAGCTCATTGATCCTGTCATTCCATCAAGCTGTGATTAATCCATTTACCCCCCACTCCGTCCTCCTTCCTCTCTACACCTCCCCCCCACACTCTCTCCAATGTTTTATTTCAACACACTTATGGAGTAACCCAATTAATCCATTACTGTGTGAGGGACAGTGGCAGTGGGTGGATTAGAAAAATGCCTGCGTTTCCACTCAGAGTGCCTGAAAGCGTTCACCCTCTGAGATGACCGTATCGCTTACGCCATCCCACAGCAATCTTTGCTTGGGGGGAGGGTAGTTACTCTAGCATCGCCTCAGGAATTATATTAGTCGCCAGGAGAGACGCTCCTATGGGATGTCCCCAATGAAAGGTGGAAATGTCCAATTTGTTCCACCTACGGAAATGGACTGACGTCAAGTGCAGTGACGTCAGCCCTTTTTAACGTCTAAGGCTGCTCTAAGAGTTTAAGTCACATTCTGTTAAAACCACAGATTGATTGATCTGTTAATAAGAGTTATGACATGTGCCTTGATTATGCTGTATGAATCTGTCAGTGGACAGACAGATTCCTGCCCCTCGGGCAGCGTGGAGAGAGGAGGTGTTAAGGATTCAGGATTGTGGGGAAATGTGTGAGGGATTCGTGCCTCAAGGCCTTAAGAATGAATGAATGCCTCTCTCTGGAGGGATGGTGTTGAAGCGTTAAGTTAAAGTGGCGACTAGTGTTTGTTGCCTTACCACGCTGGAGCCCTGCTTGGTCCAGGCCAGGGTCAGAGGAGGGTTACCAGTCCATGCACAAGTAAAGGCTGCGTCCATCCCCATATCCACCGTCATCGGCTTTGGCTCCGACATCAGTCTGGGGCCAACTGTGAACAACAGTCAGTTGCAATCAATAATAAAACTGCTTTTACAAATCATATACCTCGAGAAATTACACCACACTGTATATATTAAACTCACATTGGACATCGACCAGCGTGCTGACATTGGTGCTGCCCACAGAGTTAGACACCTCGCAGGAGACGGGGTCTGTGAAGTAAGAGTAGTCCACCGTCACCTCAAGGCTGTCCCCATTTGCTTCAGAGATGGGAACTCCTCCTTTTGACCACCTGGGACAGATGAATAATCACATTATACAGCCACATTAGTTCAGGGAAGATACTAAGCCATGCGTAGCAAAGTGGCTATTAGCCGATTCATGGCTTGTGTCAATCATAATTAAACGCTGCCAATCAAGCAGCACATTCTACCCAATGAATCTACCAAACATTGTGCTGCTTTCTTTGGATGACATTTTTACTCTGGTTGGCAGCAAATAATGCCTTGAAATATGGTGCGATTGTGCAGCATCATCATCTTAAGACTGCTGGCTCTGCATGTATGGTGGCAGCACAAGAGGGAAGAAATGCAGGATGGATACCTGTATCCGGTGATTTCAGGATTGGCTGAAGCAGAGCAGATGAAGAGGACCTTGGCTCCCTCGGTCACAGTCTGCGGCTGCACTGATAGAGTCACTGAAGGAGGGTCTGTTGGAAAGAAAAACCTTTATGTTACTGACACAAATTGGATTCAGCCATCGTGTTGGCACCATTCACCTTTTTAATAGTGCGACAGAATTAAATGTGCTTTACAGATGGCTGCACACGGCATTGACAAATATTTTTGGTTTGCTGTTGCCGGGACACTCACGCTGGACATTGATAGTGATGGATGTCTGTCTTCCAGCGGGAGCAGCTGGGTTAAGGACCCTGCAGGTGTAGGTACGCCCAGAATCACTGTCCTCAGGGACAATTGGAAGCATGCTGACAGCTGACTCCTTCTTTCCATCCTCCATCATTGTCTGTAGAGTTACACAAACACTGTTATATGCTGCTGGATGCCGGAGCAACAGTTAACATTCTGTGCCTTTTTAAAGAAAGACTCTTACAATTGAGTAGAACTTAACATCAGCTGCACAAGCAAGTCGCTTGCCATTTGTGATCACACTACTTCAGGAATATCTCTATGACACTGCAGGTCTTATATTTCCAGGGGAAAGGCGTTGGAATTGCCGTCCCATTCTTTGGCATGGCAGTTAAATCATATATTTTATGGTGCTGCGGGGGATATTGTGCTGTTCCCACATTTCTGAGTGTGTTCCCCGTCAGCGCTCCTTGTTTGTCATCATCTTTTAAAATCTATTTACTGCTCACCGAAATCAATACTCCTAAGTGAGGAAAGGTGTAGATTCTGAGGATATGGCTCACCGCTATCTCACTTTCTCCCTCTCTTCCTCACACACACACACACACACACACACACACACACACACACACACACACACACACACACACACACACACACACACACACACACACACACACACACACACACACACACACACACACACACACACACACACACACACACACACACACACACACACACACACACACACACACACACACACACACCACACACACACACACACACAGACAGACAGACACACACACACACACACACACACACACACACACACACACACACACACACACACACACACACACACACACACACACAAACAAACTGTGATGGCCAAGGTGCCTGTGTGTCTGTTTTTTGGGTGTCACACATCTTAGGAAGAGTGCAAGCTTAGTCATTTCCCTGGACTCTCGAATCAATGGATGCCAGCTTTCATTCCTCAGCCAGAGACACAAAAAGCACTTTTATGCTAGATCAAATCACATCCCTGCCTGTCCCCACCCCTCACTAGGACTACGCTTTCTCTGCCCCCAGTCACATTTAATGTTAGAAATGCTGTTTTTCATAAAGCTATCTCACTAGTTAACACTATATATATCTTTTTTGAATTATTATTATTTTCCTCTTCTCCCTCCCTCCTCCCCTCCCTCCCTCCCTCCTCCAATCTCTTTTCTCACTTCAGGCTCTCGCCTCCTTAAATGTGGCGTTTAGCGTCGTTTAGCGTGGTCAGAGAGCATGACAAATGTGACACTTTCCCAGCCGTGGCTGGCTCACGCTCCGGCGCATCCCCATTGTGTTTCTGCATTGTTGTGGGTGATTTCTTCTCTGCAGAAACTCTACTGTATGAAACACTCATGCCTGTCTGAGCTTTGGCATGCTCCAGTTATGCTGTAGTGTCGCTGCATTAGCGAGCAAAGGGGGTAAGGCAGGGAGGGAGGGGGGAGGAAGAAGAGGAGGAGGTGGGGTGGAAGGTGGGGTCAGGCATGAGTGAAAATGGGAGGGGGACTGCAGAGAGTGAGCGAACAAATTGTGTGAGAGAAGGGTGGTGATAGAAACAAAAAACCTGTGAGAAAAATACTTGAACTTGAAGCTTTGCATGTATTTCTGCCTGCTGATATGTGTTGTAATACTGTGAGGGTGTTAGTGATTGAATGATAATGCTGGGCATGCATGTGTTCTCACTGTACCTTGGAATAAATTGCCGTCTCCATGACCTCTCCATCTCTGTACCAGGTGATCTCGGCAGCAGGTTTGGCTCCAGAGGCTCTGCAGGTGAGATTGTGTGGTGTGTGGGCCTTAAGACGTACAACAGGGCCGCCCTCCACCACAGGGTCTGCAGGAGGAACTGTAAAGAAAAACAAACATACCACTCAAAACAAAAAAACTCATTACAGCTCCAGGCCAGCGCAGAGCCACAAAGAAGTCATACTCTTATTGAGTTGCTGTTGCTCTTAGCACAGCATCAATACTTCGCAACAGCAAAAGAGGCAAACAATATCATCTTATGGCCATGTGTCTGTTTAACAAGGTGTAGTTTCAGATAGGAGAGATGGCAGAGAACAGTTGTCATTTCATAGAAAGACAGACTCAACCATATTTATTTCCTTTCTTGGGACTAGCATTTTTACTCTATTTGCTCTTACTGTTGCAGAGTGATGTTTCAACTGAATTGCTTATTTGTTCATTTATTTGCATGGTTTCGCACGCACCACTGGCAAGCCAAGCGTGCCACCCCTGATGAAGGCGTCTATCTCCCCAACCAATATGAGAAGGCGTAAACATGGGGTTTGTGCTGGCCTTTCTCGCTCCCTCCATCGAACCAATTTCACTGTGTGTATCTGAATTGTCAGAGGTCCTTCCGCTGCCGCGGCACGGACACTAATGGAATCCGAATGCTAGGTGATTTTAATTTCCATGCCGATTCCCCTGACTGCACTCCTGCCGTTGACTCCTTTGACTGTGCAGGATTGCTTTGGTCTCATCTGGCCACATTGATTTGCACACACACACACATACTGGCACGTGCATAGAAAAAGCCACCGTCTCTATTTAACACTCTTATGTGCACGCATAAACATAAAACTCAGGTTCCTGACCGATGCACTTGATTTCCTTTTTATATATTTATGAAATGCATATATTGTTCATGATCCAGCAGTCTTGGTTTTTTAGAGTGCATTAAATGTAAAAGTGGAAGTTTCATCAACTTCTGTTACTGCCTCCACATGGGTCGTGTAGGGCCGTGTGTGGGCATGTGGTCAGAGCTGTGCTTTGTGCAGACAGTTACTCTAGACCCAGAAGGGTGGGCTGATAAACACAGGTGAACTCTAAATCTCATCATTTAGTTGAAGTGTACCACTTTTGATCACAATCTGCTTGCCTTTCCATGGCAACCCAAGCTTTGCCCACGTCCCCCTTGAGAACTTTGAATACACACCTTAATGGCGACATACAGATTCAAGGAGAATATGCTTTGTGTTGCACATTGTTGTAGCATAAACTGTGCCATCATGTTTAGTTTCCCTCTTTTCGTATGGTTCTTGCGTGGAGGTGTATACTGTATGGACGATTCACGGGAAACATGAATGGAGTGATGTTCCTTTGCATGCCACCAGATGCCAGCATTGCTTTGCCGATTCCAATTCCCATAAAATACGGCCCTTAATCCCCCGCCCCCCACCTCTGAGCGTCTGTGTGAAGAAGTAGATCACTCACATCATGTTAATGTAAAACCGCCTTGCGGTTGACAAATGTTGTGGCTCACTGTAAAATGTGCTAACTGTGCAGACCCTGACTTTCAAGCGGCTCCGCAAGTCATTTGTGACTGCAGCAATCACATTATCCTAGACGTCCACAGTCTTGATTATCGCTACTGAGAGCAGAGGGGTTTCCCTTTTTCTAGATAAATCTCTCGGCTGAGCGTGGCTTGGTTTGAATTATTCTATCAGGACATGATTTAAACCAGGAAACAAAATGTACAGCGGGCTTATCTTTAATGGTGATAGAGAAGTTGTTTAGAAAAGGAAGGAGTTTTTTTACATGAGTATGTTAAGTTGTGTTTTTAAATGTGAATATATTATACACAAATACATATTATGTGTACTTATTAGCCTACATGTTTCTGTGTTTTGTGATGAAGACACTCCCCTGATTGTTCCCAAGCTCTGCCAGCCTGTAGGCCTTGGCACGAGGGCTTGCTGTGAGGATCATGCATGAGTTGTGTATCTTACCTAGTACAGTGAGCTTGGCTCGGTGGGAGCGCAGTCCCGCCTGCGTAGCCTGACACTCATACACTGCGTCATCCGCCAAGTCTACCGAATCGATCATCAAGCTGTGCTCGCCTGATAGCGGGTCGCCCATTAAGGAATAGCGTGTCCAGCCTGCGTGAAGCCAGCACAGAGAATAGAGTCAGAGACAAACAAAACCACACAACAACAAACACATTATGAAAGGACTATAAAAATGAACGGACTTGTGTGCTGAACAAAGGCTAGAGAAATGTGGCACGGCTCTTTAAGACACATATGAAAGCAAGCAGCACCTCACTGAGCCAGGCATTGAGCCGCTGTGTTATACTGTAGAGCAGCGTGAGGCTGGGAATGCAACACGTGAGAAGGCTGCTGCATGAGGAGCCTGTCCTTTAAAGACAGACACAATAAAGGTGGGGTGGTCAAGAGGAAGCCTCTCCACCTTCTCTCTAGTCAGCCACACATTTAAATGTCAGCGTGTGACAAAAGCCAATTGATTATCTACCTACGAGACCCTTAAAATGCTAAACAACAAATTAAAGTTCGGTGTGTGCAGCTGTTAGCCGACCTGTCTGCAGTACATTGTTTTCTAAACATTAATTTGCGTAAAACTCCAGCGGTCGACACAGACGGACTTGGTTTCTAATGAGACCTGGCATTGATCGTGGCAAGACAGACAGAGACAGTGAGAGCAATAAAAACACAGAAAGCGGGTGAGAAAGGAGAGGTCAGTGATAATACCTGGTAGGTCTCTCTCTCCACCTAGTGCCAGACCATCTTTGGTCCATTGTACCATTCCCCGATAACCCACGATGACACAGGGTAAAGTCACCGACTGGCCAGATACAACCACCTGGTCCTGGGGCTGCTGAGAGAAGTAGGCTGCTTGGGTGGCTGCTGTAAAAACAGAAAGAAAATCATAGAGATGTTAATAAAAAGTATTTTAGAAATCTTATTTTCATGATTGGTAATTGAACATTTCATAGAGAAGATCACCAAATAGCTAGCAAGTGAATTGGTACACAGGCATTTTACAAGAACATGAGTACACTTCTGCAGTGCCAGCAAAGATGTAGTATGAGAAAAATAAAACTCGCATTGTAAGTGGTGTGAAAATGAAAAAGGGCAGACTGCCATTAACTAGTCTGCTCACTCTTGTTTTCATGGTACTTGCTGAGAGAAAAGACAAGACCGACATGTGTGAAAATATTATTTATTTTCTCTATAAATGTGGCTTCTAAGAGGAAGAGTCAGATGCGCTTCATAAGTTATTTAACTTCTTCTCGAGACCATATGGTTATATGCTCGCTGACATGAAGCAAACACATTTCTGAGGGGACAAATCTGCCACTCTTTCAGTTTGCTTTTTGTAAAAATGGATGTTAAACAATCAAAACTCCATTAAAGTTCCCAGGGGAACCATTCGTTTGAGCCATGCTGAAAGTCAGTGGAGACACCTGCCGCCGTTCTGCTGCTGTGCACGGCACACGGTCTCACTGGATTGGCTGGCCTGCCTCCACATGCATACAGAAACGCTGCGTGAATACGGATCCACGGCTCCAACTGTTTGTGCCACTATGCTAAAGATTGAGTATTACAAACCCTACTGGCAGGGGAAGATGGCAAGACTCCAGAGGTAACTAATCCGTATAGGGGAAGGTAGGAGGAGAGGGAGAGGCAGTTGGTTGGTTATCTAAGTGGGGTGTCTGTTTGAGTCGGGAAGAAGACTTAAAAAAAAAACCTTCCCTCATTCTCCTTCTCTCTTTCTTTGTTGCTCAGAAGAGAATGGAAGGGAAGGGGGACGGAGGAAGATAAAGAGGGTTCTATTCAGGCAGTGCTAAGCCCCCCCTGAACTGCTTCTCTTGGTGGGAGCGCTTAAACAGACAGGGTTGCTCCCCCCCCCAAGCAAAGAAAGCTGCTGAAAGGAGGGCAACATACGGCGGCCAGAGACGCGCTATTGTCCCCTTGTCCCTCTCTTTTAATAGGCCTCTTCATTTCCAATCAATCCTGCTAAATGCAAGTTTAATAGCTTTTCAATAGCAGCTTTTCCCCCCAGAGGGTAGCTGGGATTTTCTCTCTCCCTCACCCCTTTTCCCCCCCCCCCCTATTTCTTGCTCTATTCTCTCAAGTTTTTTTCTTTCTTTTTGAAAGGGGGGCTTCCGAGGTTGTTGGCAGTGTTTATTCTGCACTCAATTATCCACTTCATCTCGGGGTGCACCATGGACTGAACCCTGCCCCTCGCCCCCTCTCCCTTTGCACCCTCTGTCTCTGTTACCCAACAGCACAATTAAAGCCGCCAAACAGTGAGTTCATCAGGAACGTGAGTTCTCCATGGATTACACAACCGCTGTGGTTCTCAAGAACCGCCTCAAAAAACAATGTTCACATGCGCCCATTCTTTCTGATTCTCCATCTGGGCCAAAAGAGATGTTAATAGATAGTTAAACAGGGAAGAAATAACAGAGAACAATGCATGTTAGTTCTCAAATAATGTCTCCCTGTATATCATTTTACCAAAGTGCCTGGAAAGCCTATTGAGCTGTGGGTGGAAACAGGTAGCTGTTCATGTGTCACGCACTGTGGATCAAAAGAGGCCAATTTGAGAGCGTCAATGAGAAGTGAAACGTCTTCTAGCTCAGGCTATTAGGCGTTTAGCGAAGGCTGGCATTTTCCCATCATACCTTAAAAAATTCTGTTTTCACAGTCTGCCTGCCTGTCCCTAACATTCTGCTCTGATGAGCGTTTTTATATGCCTCCTCTTGCATAGCAGGTTAGGGATTTTACTCTTTGTATTTGCAACAGTACAAACATTGATTGCAATTAACTATCTTGCCCAGAGTATCTAAATGTTTACAATGGGTAATAATTCTCCACATTGGTTTATTGTTTGGCTGGATTACATGCACTGAATTGTTTCTCTTTACCTCACCCACATACAATTTCTCATGCTCACATATGGCAATTAACGTCACGCGCACAGGCATACAATTGCAGGCGTACAAATATAGAGTGCAGAGTATGTGCTGTAGCGAATGTCTTCACACCATATGAGTGATTCATTGCTCTCCAGATCCCTTATTGAAAATGCTCAACAAAACATCTCGACTGGCTAATGACTCATGCCAGATTCCTTTAATTCCTCCTTGCTGAATTAGACAATTTGTTGACGGTGTATTAGCAGCTTAATTACATGAATACATTTCTGACGGGGAGAGAGGGAGGAACAGAACCAGACAAAGGAACCATGGAGGAGAGGCAGTCAGAAGAAGTAGGGAGCTGTGGGTGTGAGGAGGCTCGTTCTTGGTGTGCTGCTGTACACACGCATGTACACAAACACCACAACGCCATCGCTTTTAGTGTTTTCTCTATACTTAAAATAGGGTGTCTGTTGGCTGCAACTGAATCGCATTTGAAAAGAAAGATATGAATCCCCTTGAAATCCCACATTCCTGCAGTAGATGTGAGTTATTTACCATGTCGTTCTGAATGTTACGCAAGTAAATATGTGCGGCATAGATTAATTGTACCACATGCGGTGTGCTTAATGTTACTTTAAAGGCAGCCACAATTTGGATTTCCAAGTTCTCGTCACGACAAATTACATCAACATTTACTTGGTTTCTTACCTTTGCTGTGTGTATGTGTGTATGTGTGTATGAGCACTTTTCCATCCCCCAGTAACAAGGTCAAAACACATTTGGCCTGATACATTTTAATCCGGATTTCTCAAAATGGAATATAATTTCACGCTGCTGGATGCACATGGGGCTAAGTGTGTGTGTGTGTGTGTGTGTGTGTGTGTGTGTGTGTGTGTGTGTGTGTGCGTGTGTGCGTGTGTTTGTGTCTTAAGTTGTGCTATTTCTGTGTACATGTGGGTGTGCGCATCTGAATGTGTGAATGAGTGGAGGGTGGGGCAGTGTTAATAGGGAAAGCGACTTGTCAGGCACTGGAGGGCACATTTAGCAGTTACTTTGACACAGTGACTTTGCTGTCACATGGTCGGACTTAAGTGCAAAACAGCCTCTCAGACTTAGACACAACCTATTTAAGAGCTTTGCCTCGACCCGATGCTGCCTGCACTCTCTCTGCCCCTCATCTGAGCTGATAGAGATACATCCACATCAGGAAGGATCAGGAAGAGGTGGACGGATCATTGCTGACATCTGTCCTTGATAGATAGAATTAGATTGTGTGTGTGTGTGTGTGTGTGTGGGCGGGTGGGCGGGCCCCGGCCATGATGTTAAAGACTGAGGAAGATAATGGTACTGCAGATGACCTTTTGATACAATTGGGATCTAACTAACACAGTACATTGCATTTAGTACCCAGTAGCCACGGTCATAATCTTTTATGCTATTTTGATAATCTGCCCAAAAAAAGAAATGATGGCTATAAATCAGCATTCAAAACGTCAGGAATACAAACATATATAAAATAACTTCAGAGTTTCTTGTTTGTAATGGCTGCATGCGATGCACTCTGTCCATTTCCCTGCGTTGTTACAATGACACTCAACTGCACATGTTCATTCACTCTTAAGAGGCTCCGTGCTGCGTTTGCAGAGAAAAACGCTATTTTAGTCCTGATTTCATTCCATGTCCCCGTTCCCATCTAATGCAAAGAGTGCAACATCCAGTCCTGTGGGGTCTATAAATATAAGTGCTCTCAACTTGACTGGACAATTTGCTCTTTGCAGAAATAATTCAAAATGTAAAAAAAATAGAGCCCGATATCGCGTTTTTGCCCCTGTGGTAGAGCCAGAATCCTGCGCCAAGCTCGTGTGAGTTTTCCACAATAAGTGGCTGAGAGGAGAAAATGAGGAGGAAAGAACAGACCCCCAGAAAAACCCCAGTACAAAACAAGGCAATTGGCAGAAAAGTGTCAAGCTTGGAATAAACAACCCCTTTCCCCAAATGCCATCCATTGTGCCTTGTCTAGATAAGGCTTCTAAATCGGGCTGGAAAATGCAAGCTCCATTTCTCTCTGTATGGAATTATTATCCCTTTGTTTTGAGTCAGGCTCTTTTGTCTTTCCCTTCCTGTGTGTGTGCAAACAGATAGTTGTGCTGAGGTAGCTGAACCAAAGAGTATGTCCCAAAGGGGACCCTGCACCCATCTCATGTTTGATCTGGCTACTAAGCTCATTACCACGACTCCTACAGAACTTCTGAGAGCTTGAAGAGGGCTAACAACAGATACCACCCACCAACTCGTTGCAGCGTGGCACCCAACACATGCACTGCTTGTGTGATGAACCTCCTTTTTGTTTTTTGTACTTGGACCATTGCAAACAGCCTCAGCTTGTGGCTCTGCAGATGGTCTCTTCTCTCATACCTTCATGTGTCCCGGCCTCCATTCAATCCTTTCTCTCCCACATGCATTCCAGCTGCACTCCCACCCACCGACTCTCACTATCTTTTTCCCATTCTGTGTTTTTTGTGCCCAAATTGCAGTCTAACAGCTTTTTAAGAGCTGTTTTGCCCGAGTTTAATCCTCCTAGCCTTTCCTTTCAGCCGTTATTCCATTGTGAACATATTGGCTCAGACCTGGACCCTTTTTTTAGAGAGTGGACCCGCTCATCCACCCAAACCCCTCCCCCCTCAGCTGATGCCCCCCCACCCTGGGCATTCTCTACCATTCCTCTACAATCCAAAACCCATCCTCTCATTCCTCTGTTGATCACTCAAATGTCTACAGTCAGTGATCCGTGATCCCTGAAATCAATGCCTAGCAGGCCCCCTTTGAGAGTTATGTAAGGTGTTACTAATTGTTGATTTGCTTTCTACATGGCTCTTTCTGCCATCGCTCCACTTGTTTCCGTGTCAGCTGTCATCTCCTGCCAGTCTCTCCCCTTGCACTTTCCATCCCCATCTCTTCCTCTCCTCCACCTTGTATCCCCTGCCCCCTTTCTCCTGCTCCCTGCATCCCTGGTGTGAAAATCACAGGGGTTTGTGTCAGCTTGTCAACAGTACACTCAAGCAAGCAGGGCAAGGGGAACAACAGAAAAAAAAGAAGGCATGTTAGAAAGACCGGAAAAACTGAGGTAAGGTAAAAATGGAAAAAGTGGGCTCTTGTCAGCTTCCAATTGCAAAGGAGCGGACCATGAGGGGATTGATGGAACGCTGTAATCAGTCTGTCTCCGAGGCTGTCACCACAAGCTTTTTCTCCGCTGGAATAGGGCACTGCACACATCAGGGCAGCAGTCAGGCTGATCGCATGGGCGAGCAGCAGCAGAGTTTCTCCCCGGGTACCTGCTACAGCAGATGCAGTGGATAGAGTAATAGAGTGGTATGCATACAAGGAGGAGAAAAAAGGGAGGGAAAAAGGAGGAGGCTCTGGGGGGGGGGAGACCAAGAGTGCTGATGTGACATAGTCAGTGTGTGTGGATGTGAATGGTTCACGCAGTCACTGTGCTGCAGTGCCCGACAATGTGCCATAAATACCCTCATTCGAATGCTGTGTCCCCATACTTGCCACACACACACACACACACACACACACACACACACACACACACACACACACACACACACACACACACACACACACACACACACACACACACACACACACACACACACACACACACACACACACACACACACACACACACACACACACACACACACACACACACACACACACACACACACACACACACACACACACACACACACACACACACACACGCCCTTACCGTCACACTTCCATATCTTTAGGGTTTGTAGTGGGCACAAGCATCTCTCTGAGTACCCCCCCCCCCCCCCCCACCACACCTCCCACTCTGAAGCCAACAGCCAAAGAGCTGAGAGCTGACTCCATGTAGACAGATAGCAAGTGACTGGCTGGCTGGCAGGGGGACAGGAAATAAAAAGCCATATGAAAAAGGAGAGAAAAGGGGAGGGAGCCAGTTGTAGCGGTATGAAATTGTCTGTACACATCAGCCAGCAGTGTTGAAAAGATGTTGATTGAGCTAGGCTTGTCATTTCGTGTCATTCCTGCTTACCCCCCGGTGTTTTCACTGCAAGACAGCTGCTGGCTGGATCTGTGTCACAGTTCCAGCCCTTTTCTGTCCTCTCTGCTACTCGCTGTATTTCTCGCTTTTTTCTCTCTGTATCCCAATTTCCCTCTCTGCCACCCCCCCTTTCTTTCCCAGTGTTTGGATGGAATGGCTTTTAGTATAATTTACTGTGATTTTAAATCATTAACTTCGTGTGCTGTTTTTGTGTACTCAGAATTGACACGGTGAATAAAACAGCTATGGTGCGGAACATGTGACAGGAGGGCTTCTCAAAGATAAAAAAGAGCAAATATTTTCATAACCAACTGCAGATATGACAATTGAACAAATACAGATATGAATAAATAATAGATTATTAATCCTTAAAACAATGAAGAGATCATGTTAAAATTGCCTCCTTCTCTTGCTTGTTCTAAAAGGCGGTGGAAATGAAAACAAAGGAAATCTCTACATAGATTCTGTACTGGGACTCTGGGTCTAATGCCCTGGGGTGTCAATTAATTTAGTCTGGGGATTTGCGGCCTACTCTTCCTAATTGAGCCCAGTGGAGACCCCCATGGCTCTTCAAGATAGGAAGTAGTGCGTTTCATAATTAATACTTTTTTCTCCTTTATTATTATTATTTTTTAATGAGGGTGGTAATGTTGTAAATGTATGCATCTCATTAGAGTAAAAGGGCCATCTACACTATTGTTCACTTGTGCAGTGTTAGCTGCTGGAGAGATGAATGAGAGAGACAACCTCATTCAGCAGCAGCGCGGCACACTGAAGTCATAGCTGTGCTTTTGTGTGTGTTGGAATATAAAACACAGCTAGCTCAATGAGAGTTGCTTAATATGTGTGCTTTTTAAAGCTTATGAGGTTAATGCCCGACTTGCCTCCATTTCACTAGTGCTCTCTTTAATTTGATGCATAATTCTTTTTTGTCAGCAGCTGACAACAGCTTCTTCAGAAAAGGCAGCTGAACTGTGTTGTGAACTCTGCATCCAACAGGAACACAAACGCACAAAACCCCTTCTAATTAAACCTCTTTAAAGTTTGTCTCTTCTCCTTTTCGCTCCACATTACAGAAGATATTTCGGAACTCTCCTATCTTCCAATCTCTCTGTCCAGAGAACATAACTCGTGGCGATTAAACAAATTACCTCCCCTCCCAGGAGAGCCATAGATCCAGTGAAAACAATAAGTGTGTGATTCACAATGCAGCCGCCTCTGTTGTACACACGGCCTTCAAATTGCCATTTATTAATCAATGTCTATAAGTCTGTGACCAGAATTTATCTTCTCTTTTTTCACGAGGTGGAGAAAAGGCAAGCTTTAATTTAACATCGCATTTTTATTCTGTTCATCAGATTGCCTTGTAACTTGAGTCATTCCTTTAAAATTGCTGATGACTAAGAGCTGCAGAGCATAAGAAAGGGAGGAGGGAACGTTACCTGCCGACTTCAATGCATCCGGCTTTGTGTTGAGAAAAGAAGGGAAGGGGGAAAATAATTTCCTGAAACTCCATTTCTTAAGCGTTGATTAGTAAAGGAGCATAATTAGACTGAAATGTGAAGTCAGGGTTTTTCAGATTGTGCCGCTTCTTCTATAAAAATCAGGCCATGATTAATGAATAAATGATTAATGAGTTAACTAATTAATCAATTAATTATTAAGCAAGCACTCTGAACAAGAAACGGGTAAGATGACAGTGAACAGTGGATAAGAGAGGGTGAGGTTGTGTGTTCGAGAAAAAAGGATTTAGGATAATCTGTCTGTTTGTTCTGTCAGTTTGTGTTGTCTCTCGTTACAGGGGAGGATGAGGAAGAGGGCGGAGATTGAAGGCTTAGCCCCTTCGTCTTGAGCCTCCTGAGTCAGCGGGAGTCATCTGGTGTGAGAGCATTGACCTCAAAAGGCTGCTTTTGCAAGTCCCCCCATATCTTGGGGTCAGGTCTTAATGTTGCCAGTAGTGAAGCCTGGCATAACATTTGTCAACCACAGTGATAATGTTTGTATTGGGCGTAAAAGGCCACGCAACCCACAGTCAACACCTCTGAAAAGGCAGAGGGTAACTCAAAGTTCCCTCTCCCAACCAGTCCTCTCTCCACCCCCCTGTCTTTAACTAGGACATCCCATCAATCTTTGATAATGTGCAGTGCGGGTCTCTCCTGTGTGACCAGGCTGATGAGACATCACAACAGGGATTGATGTATGAAATGCTGGCTCCCAATGTAACTGTGATATACTGGACCGTTTCAAGTCAAGTTTGACCTTTTTTCCCCGGATATTAATCGCTGCAGTGAAAGAATATATGTGTGATATATCCCTCCCCCAGGAGCTCCTCACACTTTATTCTTTGACATGGGCTTCTTCTATACCTTTAGCTTAGTGGAGGTGGGGGCTTTTATTCGCCAAAATTCCCCAGAGCTGTAACACAACAGGATATGGGACACAGAATATTATTTTATAAGCGGATAGGTTTATTGTTTCTATTAAAATGCAGCATTTCTCTGTAAAGCTGCATTTTCCCCTACCCCCCCCATGACACCCGGAAACACATCCTCAAAGCAAAAACATGAGAGGAAGATCTTTCATCCCTGCATATCTTTCCTGGCGTTTACTGCTGGCCTTATTAACAGAGTTGTGAGTGACGGAGGCAGGGTGTGCTGGGAGAATCTCAAGGGGCTTTGATGGAGGCAAGCGATGGAGCTCCAGCAAGCCGAGGGCGAGATCATGCTTGCGTTTATCCGCTCAAAATGCTTTGTAAAGTTCTTTGTCTTCGTACCCTTCTCCCTTAACACTTAGTTTACTCCTCCGTATACGTTCTACTCTATTGTTTTTCTCAAACTGCCACCGGTTGGGCTAGTGCTGCATTCTGTCCTAACCATACCATGGCATTGCAGATTACCTCAGAGTCAACTGGCTGTGAATGGGTCTTTGTAAAGCTGGGTGGAATGGCTCATTGACTGTGAAACCCTGGACATATGGGCTCTGTGTTGGGATGTATCATGGCAGAGAATGCTGTGGGTTGGGCTCTCGACCCTCGCCTGGCCTTTAACACCTTACCGGCTGCACCAAAGTCTGGGGATTGATGAACTTAAACACTTCATTGTTTCCTCTTTTTTTGGGGTGTGTTCTCTTTGGGCTTCTGCTCTGGATGAAGAATGTAGCCTTTGCAGTAGCGGCAGATGTATGCTATGTGACTGTTTTACCAAAAACGAAGCACGCGCCCTTTTGCAGTGACACATACAGATGGACACACTATGTCTGTTGTTTTCATGGTGGTAGTAAAGCTACATAGGATGCTAACAGTACCAGTGCATACTTCTACAGTGACATCTCCTTTTGTCCTGGTGTGATAAGACTGTTAATTAATGTAATGTCTAGCACTCACTTTGGTGACATTACCACCCAAATGGAATTACATCACACGGGGAAATTACTTCACCCTCCGTTGACATGTCTGGTCAAGACAACAAAAGCAAACTTCAAACGTTTGAGACGTGCCTCTAAAAGAGCTATTTTCTCTCTTTATTTTGCCGGTCTGCAAAATGAGACTTACTTTGCAGGTCACATCTACGAAGAAGCCTCAGGTTTGGGGCTCTGATAAACAAGTGGAGCGTTACAGGCTCTTAAGCGCAGTGAGATGATCGATCATTAGACAGAGTGTGGAGATAACTCCCTCAGCTTGCCTGCTGGCTACCACTGATCCCATATCACCCTCGCAGGATATGGTATGAATCACAGGAAGTTGAGATCAATCTATATAGATTGTGCCGCTTGATTACAAATGAAAAAAAAATCCCATTTGGCTTAGCCACTCGAATGCCTCAGAGTCTGGCTGCGTTGAGTGTGAATGTGTGGGTGTTTGCGATGTGCGCACCTACAGCTAAATAACAGCTTTTAAACGTTCTCTTTTTTACCAATTTCTGATATTTGTTGATCCCTCCCTACAATCTGTCCTACCTACATTCATTCATATACTTTGCTCAGTCCATCCTGCTCTTAAATCTCCCTTCTTGAGGGAGTTGTCTTTTAAATCTTAATTAAAACAGATTCCAAAACCCCCCACCCTCCCAGGGGCTGGCTGAAAGCAGCTTAGAACAATCAAGAGGACGGATTAGAAGTGAGAAGAAAAGAGGAGAAGAGGAGACGCAAAAGGGAGGGAGGAGGCAGAAAAACAACAACTAGAATGGAACGTCAGATGAAAATATTGAGAGAGGGAAGGAATGACTCCTTTCCTTCATCCCCCTGATCCTCTCTTCTTCCCCCTTCACTCTGTCTCTCCCTCTCTCTTAGGGCTCTGGAGTCTTGGCCTGACCTATTGACATTCAGCCTCTCTGCAGATTAAGCAGCGAATAGAACCTCTGGAAAGGGTAAACACACTGGAGGCAACCTTATTGGATTCTAATTAACTGCCAGGAGAGATGGCTAGGGGCATGATAAGCGCTGTGGGACCCAAGTTAGTGCCCCAGACCTTAAGTACCACGATTCACAACACCTAAACACCCCTAATTTCTTGTAGATAGTCTCCCTTTTCACTTCTGCATCTTGATCCTTACTATTCTTCTGTCTTTCAACATATTTGGCCGCTGTTTCACATACGGCGCATGAGAACAGCAAAGAGAGACTTTTAAAAGCACTCCTGTGAGAGCTATTTGCCATCCCTCTTTCCTTGGCTACCTCTCTCTCTCCCCCTCCCTTTTTAACAAGGTGGAACGAGGCTCATCGCCCAGAGGTATCTGTTTGAGCGATAAGGTTCAAATGGGCTGAAAAATTGGGAGAGATTATTTGATATTGAGCAGATTGAATTATCTGGATTGAGGGAGAGGGATGAAGGAGAGCAAAAATCATTTATCTGCATCGCCCTCCGGAGGAGCACAACCGGAGGGCGAGAGGGCGCTAACCGGTGAGGAGCTGAATCTCAGTGGTCACGTATCAGAAAATACACCACCTTTTTTTTTGTAATGCTCCTACCCCAATTAACAAGGAAACTAATTTGAGTCTATTCCAAGCAGGTCTGCCTATTTGTGTGAACTTTCTCACTCGGTCCTCTGTCTTTGAGTGGTCCCCTGATAAGGCCAACTGTCACAATGCTCCTGTGGATTCTGGGGCTACCCTATATGGAACCGCAGGCACTAATTAGACCGGTCTCAGTGTTAGTGTGAGAAAGGGCCCTTCCCATTATGGGCTGAAGCCGACACACAGAAGAGAGAAACAAAAGCCATGCCCTGCTAGAGACAGGCCATCGTCACCTCAGCAAGCAAATAAAGCAATTCATTAGTAGGTGCGAAAATACACATAAAGCCACACATGTGTAAACACAAACACACACTCTTACACCTTGGTGCGAATACACACACTAATGTTATGGGTATTCCATGAACCCATTGCTTGTTAACACATTACCTGGGATCAAAGAGGGAAAGGCTGGAAGGAGAGAGGACTAGAGGAATCACTATTTGTTGAGGAAAATTGCTGCCCAGTGTTAGGTTTGTCCCTCGGCAAACCTGGTAGAATGAAGGATTCATCCCCTGCACAAAACGGAAGGATCTCTTCTCTCGTTGCCATCATGTGAGAGTCTTTGAACACACACACACACACAAACACACACACACACACACACACACACACACACACACACACACACACACACACACACACACACACACACACACACACACACACACACACACACACACACACACACACACACACACACACACACACACACACACACACACACACACACACACACTCACACTCACACTCACACTCACACTCACACTCACACTCACACACACACACACACACACACACACACACACACACACACACACACACACACACACACACACACACACACACACACACACACAGCCATACACAATATGTCCCAGCTTGAGTTCCTGGGGAGTTAAACAAAGGACTGAGTTTAAATTGGCTTTTAAAGAACTCCCCAGCACAATCAGGGAGTTGACTAGAGCTGTACTATAGTGTCTCAGAGAGCTGTTTAGAGACAGAGGAGTAGTTCGGCCAGAGGTCTATAGTGCAGTGAATGGCTAATCTAAAGTGTGACGGCTCAAGAGCTTCCGTCCATCGGCTTCAATAGTCCTCCGATCAGGCCTGACTGCCCCTCAATCTTTGCTCAGATGTTTTAACTGGCTTGTGATGGAGTGGCTTCATTAAAGGCCTATTTATCTCCCCCTGTATCACGGTCCTGAAAGACTGGTGACATGCTGAACCCACCCACGCACCGCCTACACGTGAACCAGAGCAGATGCACAAATGCATTAGTAACACAACAACCAAATACCTGTGAATATGGTCCTTTTTAGATATTTGAAAATATGTGCAATCTCTGTAGTGATTTTAACTTTCAGACACTCTACATTTAGTCCTCAGCTTTCCTGCTGCTTCAAGGCCATAGAACGTCACAGGTTCTAAAGAACTGTCCCTGAAGCCTGTGATACTTTCGAGGGTTTGGCATGTGGCTGTGCTGCAGTGTAATACCGCCTGGGCAAAATAGCAGGCCATGTCAAACCATGACCTCACACAGACAGAGACCCTCCCAAACAACTTTCTGTAGCCACTCTCTGCCTTTGATCTGAAGAGGCAGAGATGAGATCTGTCTCCTCTTTCCTCTCCTCTCTTTTGCCCTTCTGTCTTTTTCTTTGCCACATCTCCTTATATCTCTCTGCCCCCTCCTGCTGAGCAGGTGTATTAAATAAGGTGACTATTCAGGCAGCATTTGGCCGCACCTCAAAGTGCAGCCTGTGAAGAGGGCTTTTCTCTCACTCCCTCTTATCTTTTATCCCTTCCATCAGCCCATCTCCTTTACTCTCCCTTCTCCATTCCCTTTACTTATTTTACCACTCTTGAATGTGAAATAGAGAGGGCTGTGCCTCTCATCTATTTGAATTCATCTACACCTCCCTGTCTATCTCCCTCTGTGCATCTCTCTCAGCCTTTTGTCTATTTAGCTATACGTCTAATTATGCTGTCTCACTTATGTAATTAGTGCAAAAATAAATGGCTGCCGCAGCTTTGCCTCGCCCCTTCACCCCCCTCCACTCTTTGCAGGCTCTGAGAAAACAAATTATGGAGAACAATAGGTACAAATGGCTTCTGCACCAAACCACATGATGGATGCAGCCTGGGTTCTCTGCATCTCATCCGTTCCTTTTTTCCCCTTCCTCGCTTACTCTCTTAGCTCTCCCTCCCTTCTCCATTATCTCTAGCTCTATATGTCTCTGTTTGGAAACAGGGGAGGACTTGAGCACTCTCTCGCCCAACTACCCTATCATTGTATGGCTGTATCATCTGTCTTCCCTTCTTGGCACTGACACTATATTCACACTGACATCATATTAGGCTGGGTCCTTTTTCTGTCCCTTTCTTTCTTTCTTTCTTTCTTTCTGTCCTTCTTTTTCTTTCTTTCGCTCTGCTCTACTCTCTCTTTCCTTTCCCCTGCTGTTGTCTCCACTGACACATCTCCTCTCTTCTATCCCCCAGAGCATACACCACGACTGCAAAGCAAACGCCTGGGACTTTCTAAAGCAAACAGCCAGCATCCTGTGCCGTAGCCCCATCTGTGGATAGTCTGAGCAGGGAACAATCAGTCCCTCTCCGCCGCTGCCTGGTTCTCTTTCCAGCCCCCTGGGATCCACGCAGCACTAGGATGCCTCCGTCAGACGGGTGCAATGTGCTGGAACAATGGTTGGGCTGCTTCTTCCAGGAGGGGTGTTGGGTTCACCTCAGCCAGCTTTGGAAGCACTTAGCCATGTGTTTCTGCAGCTTCACAGGAATGTGGCAGAAGCAGAAAAGCCTCCCCCTATACACTTTCCTTACCTCACCATCATTATAAGCCCCCCAGCCACAACACATTGCCGCATACAATCGCATTTTGCGTGTCCAAGTGTACACCTGAGATCTAACGTTTGGCCCGAGGTGTTGGAATATCAACTTTATATTAATGCCCCTCAGAGTTGCAGTCAGTAACACCCTTGTTGTTTTTCACCTCAGCCTTTCAGGAAGAAAACCAGCAGGTTTGGTTTACACCAATACAAGCATATCCATGACCTGGCTCCTGGCAGTAAATCCCTTTGACCCCTCTCCCTACCTTTTCTTTCCTTTATCTTTCTTTCCCTTCCCCCTTATTCTCATGCTGAGTCCATCGCCGTTTCTGCATCGGCTTTCATTGGACAAACATTCGGCAGGAAAGAGACACACCTTACCCGACCGGTCCACCCACCTCAACCACCCACCCACTCACTTCCCTGTTCCTCACGTTTCTACACAGCTCAATAACATTAACATGTTTTGCCATTGAGGAAGCTGCATTTAAAAGCTTGATCGATAAGCTTTGATTGACATCTCTCAGTTGCTAACAAAATGGCTGCCTTTTCAAACAGACCTCCCAGGGCGAGGTTCTCAGCCTCCGTCCGAATTGGAAAATAAAATATGTTTCTCTAACCCATCACCAAGCCTCCTACAGCAACAGTATTTCATTGTGTAGAAGAAGAAGAAGAAGAAGACACTGAGAAACAGACAACCCACTATTTTGGTTAATGGTCGAGTCACTAACACAATATTAGCCGTGGCGTTCCAGGCGGTTTGAACTGTCAGGAAGGAGAGATGAAAAGAAAATAAGGAGGGGGGAAGGAGTGGACTTCAAGTAACGAGTAGTTGTAGTCCCAAGTGTACGGATGCTGCTTCCGTCACTAATGAAGTGAGCAGCAGGCATCTCCTGTTTCCTTGAATGTGTTTTTACCCCTAGTTGGTTAAGGAAATGACATATCCTGATTGCTGGAGCATCATTAATTAGACAGTTGGACTTTGACTAATCGCTCCAGAAAGGGCACACAGCCCTGAAGATGCCAAACACTCATCTCAGCTTATCATTCTCTGCCCCAGTGTATGCCCTTGACCTCTGAGTGTGTGTGTGTGTGTGTGTGTGTGTGTGTGTGTGTGTGTGTGTGTGTGTGTGTGTGTGTTGTTACCGTGAGCTCCTTGCGTCTCATTTCTGGATGATGCGCACTGCCACGAGCCCTGGTACACCAAGTTTCATATTTCAGAGCTTGTATTTACTACTGAGTGCCACTGACTATCACATTTCATATAGGGACAGTCTAAAGAGGAGTTAAATAAATCAGCATCCAGTATAAAATAAATGTTCAGTTGATGAACTTTTCTTTTTCCTGAGCCCCTTCTCAGCTGCCAGAATCCTTCTCCAACAGAGCTACCTTTAATACAGGGTTAAGGAACACGGCTGGTGAAGATAACACAGGAACAGATATTGCTGCAACGCAGAAGATACATTTCAATTTGCTGTTGGTTTCTGTGTCTCGGCAGGAGATATGAAATTCTTGTCTTGCAGGGCAGGAATTGATTGGAAAATAAAAATGAACGTGTGTAGTATGTCTGCAATGTTTCTATTGTATGTTGGTTTCTGGGCTTAGGGTCTTTGAAATGGTGATACATCTCTCTAAAAGGAAGTGACACTTGCATTTTAGGGGGCGATGAATGCAATCCAAGTCTTTCTTAAAATAGCTGCTACAGTATAAACGTGACTCTTTCCCTTGGGGGGCTGTTTTAATGACATGCACAGAATCCCTGATTTTCACTCTCTCTCTATTTATTCAATTAGTGTGTTTGAACAGAAAAATAAACACGTTTGTGCTCTAACTGGGGAAGAGGACTCCAGGCGATGGCAGGAAGCTGACACGGCCCCTCCATTGTCCCATTCCTTGTCATTTCCTCCCCGGATCCTCCGATTGTCCCAGAGGAAGACAAGGTGAGGATGTGCAGACACAGACACAAGGAGAAAGCAAAGACAAAAAAAGAATGGGCGGTCAGAGGTAAAAATAATCCTGGAAAAAACCAAGTGCCATAAACTATTTGCTATGCCTGGCTACTTAGGCTTCCTGTGTTGAGCCATACCAGCATACACATCCAGTTAAGTTGCTAACAGCTGATAACAAAGCCTCAGGACACACTACCAAGTTCTTTATCTGTGTTTAACCGCATGGCAAAGCTGATTAGAGACAGGCAACATTATGAAGCCCTATTGTTTCCTTTCTCCTTCCAGTTTCTCCTTCCGTACACGTAACAAGTGTGTGTGCGAGATGGGGAAATGGGAGGATATCTGTTTATGAAGAAGGGCAGAAAGACAATGGCATGCGTGCAAGACACGTCTCCAGGATGAGAAGAAACAGCAGGCCATTGTTTAGGATCTTGATCATTCATTACTGTCTGTCTGTGCGTGCCTTTGAGTGTGTATATGTGTGTAGATGTGTGTTTGTGTGTGTGTGTCATGTACTTCCAAAAGAAAAGGATGAGGCTTTGTAGGAAACATTCACTTTTTAGTTTGGTTAAAATGCTAAACTAAAAACCATATATTGACTATAAGTTAAGTTACTGTTACAACAAATGTATGGATCCCTACTTTTTTTTTTGTGGCCACTAGAGAATGTAGAAAATTCAGATGTTATGTTTAATACAACACCCCAGCAGTACACCATTACACAGAGCTCAGATAGACAGGAAATCAAAGTAGGCCAAAATGCATCTATATCTTTGCCATGAGTATGCCTCCTAAATAATGCAAGACACTTCTGTTCAAGACTCAGCTGTGTTTGGATTCTGCTGCGTCTGCACTATTGTGCACCGCGTATCTAAAACTCCTCATCGGCTGGCTGGGGTTCTCGGCTGCAAACTTTTCACACTTTACCTACTTTATCCTCAATCTCTTTGTATCGCAGAGGATTGAAATTGACAGAGGGATAGAAA
This sequence comes from Pseudochaenichthys georgianus, assembly GCF_902827115.2. Lineage (NCBI taxonomy): Eukaryota > Metazoa > Chordata > Actinopteri > Perciformes > Channichthyidae > Pseudochaenichthys > Pseudochaenichthys georgianus. The sequence continues at coordinate 25,141,718 of NC_047518.2, forward strand.
TGGTGGAGTGATTTGAGTATGTTTGTGTGACAGAGAGAGACAGACAAGAGTAACAAGATGGAGAAAGGGTTAATGGTGCTCAGCAGTCTTCCTCAGTGTTTCCCCACTGCTTGTCAGCTTAATCATTGAGACACTGGTGGCACATCCGAGTCTTACCCCTGCACCACGACTCCCCTTCCTCTCCCTGTTTATCTTAAACTCTGTTTTGCTATGCATCCTGACTTCCTGCACAATAATTCAAAGACCGGCAGTTCATGAAATATGCACATTTCCCTAAAACCAACCTCTTGGGCCATGCTGCCATGCATTGTGTCCACAAACATATTTGCGCTGCGTGAGGAAAAGACAAATCTCTGGTAATGGGAAAGCGAAGGATGATGTGGTGGAGAGGAGTGGACTTGGTCAGGGCTTATCACTTTCCCGGCTGGATATCACTTCTCTGTTTGTGCCTGTGTGTGCTTGCATTAAATATGTGTGTGTGAAGAGGCTTTCAACCTTGGGTGAAAGTCTGCCAGCCGCCTCCAGCCCATTAAGCAGATACGCTCTCATGTCCCCCTGTCCCACAGTCACACATTCTTCAGCCAGGCAAAAGAGTTGTGAGAAGAGGCAAGGTGGAACATTTCCACGGCGTTACACTATAGTGAGACATGAGTGGCGACACGACTTAAGAGGAAGGGAGAGAAACTTGTAATCTCGGCTCACAGCCTTTGAACTTGGCCCGATGAGACTCAAGCGACCCATGCAAAAGGTTCCAAAGCAGAGCTCACTGAAGATTACTCAGAATACTGATGCAGTGTGGAATCCAATTCCTCTGAGAGCCCAGGGGACTTTCCGAGGAAGTAAATGATCAGTGCTACAAGACTACATAGAAATGTATGTTATATGCCATACACACATTTCAAAGGGAAGTCTTGCTGTGGCCACATATTGACTATAAGAGAGGCTCAATAAATTAGGTCTATGGTCTCTTAGGTTTTAATTAGGGCAGCTGTTACCATTTTCATTATTTGTGTGTGAGAGTGAGGAGTTGTGTGTGTGTGTTAGGGTCGGGGGAAATATGCCGCTGTCTGGCTACCACCCCCTTCTCATCCAGCTGTTGAGTCTGTCAGGGAGCGGAGGTCTACTGGTGTCATGTCCCTTCCCCGAGCTTTGAATAATGACAAAACCATGCGGAACCGGGGCTGATAGTAAAGATGTACTCACAACAAATGGCCATTAAACACGCTTTGCCATTTGTGATCTTGAAAGCTGGTTGAAATACGGCACGAGATTGAGCCTGAAAGCTAATGCTGCTTCTGGCCAAGGCAGAGAAGATAACGGAAAAATAAAAGTCTGAAGGGATTTTGATTTCATTATTCCACCCTTTGTCCCTCCCAGAGATGATCTGTGTCAGTGTGATGCTGTTGTGTACTCCCTCATGTTTAAAGCTAATTAAAGTGTTAATACCACACACTAGTTAATCAACAACTCTGAAAGATGCTGATAAGTCAACAGTTGCTCAGTGTTAATTGCGTCAAGACATTCACAGCACTAAATTATCAGAGTTCATGTTACCAGCTGCTCATAGAGCCTGCTTGTTCGTACGGATTATATTTATACTGAAAAGGCATTCATGATAAGTTATTATATTATATTGAAATACACATGGTGATGCTTAGATAATACACATACACTTAGGAAAACTATCGGCATAAGCCACAATGCAATACATGCATTTTTTTTCAAAAAGCTGTTCATTTGACATTTTCCTTAAAACAGTCTTTTAGTCAGATTTACATACATACTGGGTAGTTTGAGTTTAAGCTTTGAAACATGAGTTTCTGTTCAAATGATTCATAAACAAACTACTGTAGGCAAATCGATTCTGTAAACACAAATCAGCAGGGGGTGGTGGTGTTTGGGGGAGGCAGACAGGTGCGTTGTGCCTCTGCCTGTCTCCCAAAAAACAAATGTTCCTCCTCTCGGTGACTCTCTCACTCCCTCTGCCTTGCTCCAGCACAAACGCATATACCCGCGAGACTGTGCTCCCCTCATGATGCACCCTTTTATCTCTTAGTTTACGCACCGTTCATAATAACCATGCACGATTGTGTTGGATTGCGCCTCAAAGAGAAAACAACTTCAAAACCCAACCGTAACGACCCAGTAGCAAACATAATTTCCACATCGTTAAATCGGGCCAAACCTCTTCGGTGCTTTTTATTTAATGGACATCATTATCTCAATCTGCGGACCACTGCCTAGAGGGAAATGGTATGCGGAGCTCTGCACGGCGCCGCCTCCAATCTCAGCGCTTTAGTTGTATTTCCCCCACCTGCCTACTCATCAAAGCATTTAACCCTCATTTTAAAACCAGCTTTGTGAGGCATATACGCTCGCACGCGTTGCAGTCCGGAATAAGGAATCCCTCAGGTAAAACAATAATGTGGGTTCAACTTTCCGTACGTGCGCCCTGCATCCGCAACCTCATGCCCATCCACTGAAACACAGATAGTCTCTCTCACTGATCAGGCATTTGAACCAGAACAGAAACCCAGAATTACGCAGTGACATGATTCACTGGTGCCCCGGAGTGGCTTGCAGACAGTCGAACCTCCTGTTGTAATCACTCTTTCAAAACTAATTAAACATTTACCGGCTATTAACAGCAGTGGATTGTAACACTGCAGCACATCATGCTATAACCGCGCGCTGGATGGCTTGACGCATCGCGCCAGTATGGAGCGATATTTTCTCCATCAATAAAGATATGCATGCTTAATTATAACAAACAAACACATGTCTTACCTGTGGCCATAAGGCAAAATATGAGGTATAACGCCGTCATCGTTGTAGCTCTGGCCGCTGATTGTGTAGCGTGGAGGGATTCACTCGCTCCGTCTATGCGACTGATCTGGTTACGTTCCACCGCGGCACCGAGATCTCACCGGACGGACAAGTGCACTGGGACTCGTCTATAATATCATCCAGTTTAAGGAAATGTCTCTGAGTTGTCCGAACAGTTTGAAAACTCTCAGTTAACAAATCATCTCCATAGTTGGTAACTTTCCCCACTGCATCAGCTTCTTCTCCGGTATCTGTTCCCTGTCAGGCCGGCACAGCTTTAACCACTCACTGCGCTCTCTTTAACAGTCCATTAGTGAATCGGGGGTCTCATTCAGTAGCTTCCTCCACAGTCCACTTTTTAACCTGCGTGAGCATGCTGCGCTGGAAAGCGATCTCTTCTCCCTGACAGTGCGCAGTGATGAACCCCGGTGAAGTTGCCTCTCGCCCCTTCCGGAGTCTCTCTCTCACTCTGTTCCAACTGTAACACACTCACCGCTTCTCTCTCACACACTCTTCCCCTGTCGGTCTCTTCTGTTTACTTCTCACTCCCTCTCGCCAATAGGAAATGCGCACTGACAGTCATCTGGTAGGGAGGGGTACACCAATTCTGCCCGAGCTGAGTCTGAGGAGCCCCTCAGAATGATGCTTGCCAGTGGGGCCAAGCGGCCCCCGCCTCCAGGGCCACCCGATAGGCTGACTGGGCGTCATGGGAGGGTATTTAAAACACTTATTGTCAGTTAAATGACTGCCCTGGCATATTTGGGTTGAGAAGGCTATGGAGACTTCAATCATATTAAATGATAGACAAGCGATTTGGTGCATGCTTGCAGAACACACTAATGTAATGTAGAGGTACATACTTAAAGTGCCATTTAAATCCCCCATGGGAATATAACAATACAATATTGTAATACCATTCATGGTTACTAGCTCATTAAAAACCTTTATTTTCAGAATGTTTTCTCCTAACATCTCAAATGCATGCATCTCACCTCAGGTTGTGATTTAATCATGTATGGAACACTATTTATGAAGTTACAGGACAACCCTTTTCTTTTGTCAATCATTGGTCAATTTTCTGATTTAAACATTTATCTGTCGAAAAGTATCCAGTTGAATCCATTTCGCCTTCAGCCAACATATTTCCAACTTAACGAAGGTGAGTAAGATTGCAGCAGAATTGGCTGCACATGTTTTGCCAAATGGTGAAGTGATTGAAGGCTTAAAAAAACAAATCTTTAATTACCGGCTTACACCAGTAAAACTGTCAGCATTAACTACATTTGTCTTTTGTTTACACAGCTTTCCATCAGAAGACTACTAATGGTTTTTTTTCCAATCTATGTATTGCTATTTCAGTTTACTCACAAATTAGATGTTTTTTAGTTTATATAAGTATATTAATAGTTTATGTAGTTCACAGACGTATTTTTGCTAATTATTTTCTTAGAAGTTGACTCACAAAAACCTTTTTCAGGTGCAGTTTGATCTAAAAACAGCCTTTTGTTCATTGTCATACGGTGAGCGCTAAAATGAACAGAGAACAGAATCATTATCATATTTCAGCAAAAGCTAAGACTTTCATAAAGAGATGAAAACAGTGCAGTCTATCACTTGCCCGTGGCTGTTTATAGGCTTGTTCTTTGATGTTGTTCATTAGTTATTCAAGGATCTATTGATTAACCAAAAAGAATAGGCCTTGCAGTCATCTGGTTAATCAGTCTTTCACTTGTATGTGTATTGTAGCAAGCAACGCCTTAAAGTAATGTTAACATCCCGCATTCACACTCACACACTCAAAACAAACACACATGCGCCCTGTTAACTCAACCAGGTGGTAAGTGCTCCATGCACAAGACTGTAAAAAATGCATCAAAGTGTGCGGTTTTGGACACTAAGGACTTCAGCATGTGTGGATTTTAGAAAACATCATCCACAAAAATGAGTCTTTTGACATGTTATGCTGCATTTAATTAAAGGCTGAAGTGCATAATGATTAGGGCTCCCTCCTCATGAGGGTTCTCCCCAAACAGTAGTTTTCAAACCCCCGGGCTGGCCTTCCTGTTTATTGCCTCCCCGTAATGCAAACATAAGGGTCCCCTGCCAGTAAACACATGTTGATGGAAGAAACAGCTTGCACAGCTGGGAAGCCAACCCAGGTTAGTGTGAGTGAGCACATGGGCAAATGAGCGTGTCTGAATGTGTGTGTGTTTGTGTCAGGGAAGATTTTACATGTCAGAATGCGATTTAGGTTGTGAGTAGGGGTTTGAATGTTGGAGATAGACAGTTGGAAAATCAAATTATGCTTTGTGTTGTTTTCGGGTGTGTGGGTTTGCTGTCTGCAGTGTGAACGTGTGAAATCAACAATGAGTGACTGACGGCAGGGGCTTGTGTGGACAGTAAAACAGCAGGGGGCCCTCACCAGTTGGGCTGTGATAATAAAATCAGCATCCATTGTGTAAAGTCTGTCACTGGGCGTGATGCAGGGATTGAAATGTATGATCTCCCACGGCTCACACAGATGGACAGATGAGGGCAAAACAGATACATGCACAAGCATCAGCTTGAGCCAATATTCTTAATTATGCTGGCCTCCGTGGCATCAAATGGAGGGCGCCCATACTCCCTAAGCTTTTGAGTGTGTGAATAATTCATAGATAAAAAGAGGGTTTTCAGCTGTGGGTTTATCAATAATAAATTTGGTTTGATATTTACTAAACTGTTCAGAGGGAGAAAGGGGTGACAGTTAAGACGTCGTTTGCATGGTAATTGTAAGGAGGTAATAAATAAGGCATGAAGTGGAGATATATGGAAATGTGATTCATAGGGAAATGAGAATAACTTAACAAAATATTATCCCAGTCCCTATATTGACCCGGGGTCAATTAAAAAAGAGATGTCAGTCGTGGTGAACGGCATGCTGGGCCCTTAAAATAACAATCGCTTTGCTTTCTCTCTTGTCTATCTGAAAAGAGGATCTAACGTTCAAGTGGAGGGAAATGTATTCATACAGACACAAACCATGTGTTTAGAGTGAATGAATATTAAACTGAATAAAATCAACCTCATTATCTACAGCAGGAAATAGGAGACATTTCTCTCCTCAAAAGTAAATTAAACCAGAGGTTGATGAATGTGAGCTTTGTTTTGTTTCAAAATCTTCTACTGCTATGGGAAACTCTGCATAGTTTTCAATGAAAATACACTGTGCATACATTATACATTCTATATAAGCATATCAATTCATCATATCATCATGTATTGTTAAAACAAACACAAATCAGTTACCCCTAAATGAATCTGTATCATAAAAATAAGCTTTGTGTTGTGATTTGAAATATGGCCTGTTAGATTGATGAATATTAACTTAACACTACTCTATACACTACGGTGTATGCCTTTGTTTCAGTGTTAGGGTGGCTCTAGGGGTCTAAGGTTTATGCTGCTATCCATATGAGAAACATTACACCAGCTTTTACTGTAATTGTGATATTGAATGTTGAGCTGATCTGTGTCAACCATAACTCTAAATACCGCTACAAGCTCATAACTCATAAGGACATATACCTTTGCTAGGCAGTGGTATCCATCTGCCCAGCTCGCAAGCAATTCAAAACCTGTCTCCTCTCTCCCATTCCAATAATATGACGTCAGTTCACTGCACTGGTTTGAAATGTGCAATTAAGCATTTTCTTTATGTGTGATTGACGAGCAGGAGGAGGGCCATTAAAGCTGAACACGGACCCGCGGCTCTCTCTGCAGTGTATATGACTATTTCCAGCCACATATCAAATCCATGTCCTCTGCCCTAATATCAGAATGTGACGCTGGCCACCCATGGATTTTGTTTTTGTCTGTAATGAAAGTCTCTCGAGGGATCTGGTAGAGGGATTCTTTTCCTCAGGGGTCAAGGAGAGGTTGAAGCTTCTGGTTCAAACTGTGCTTAGAAAAGGGTGTGGATTACAGGAATGTGGCTGTTTAACTCCATGTATACTGATATATGGAAAAGATCTGCAGTCTGACATTACGGTAGACTGTAGGGACTGAAGGTATATAGGGGCTCTCATGGTGATAAAGTCATCATGACAAAAAGGAGGGGAAGACATATACCCTATAGCTCTGGTGCATACTTATCAGGATAAAGACTGTTTTGAGCCCTTTTGAAGATTGTCTTATTATCATATAATAAAAATGCATCTAAAAAAGCAAATTGTCTTCCTTCTTCTTGCAAGCCAACACTTGTGTGCGTTTTTCCTCACTTTCCATAAAGTGATTACAACATCCCCCAAAATGTAAGATTAGATTGATTGGGTCCTTGGCCAGCCTAGCCGTGTCTCCGCTGATAAGTACAGCAGTAAGCTGTCTGAAATATTCATGCACTGATGCAGAGTTGTTGTCCCTTGATGGGCCTCACCATGTGCAACATCTGTTCCTGATGTCATGCGCGTTCCTGTGTGCCAGAAATGCCCTGATGGCGGACGTGGCATCTCTGCTGTGCTAAGCCATGTCCAGACACACGGTGCTCCACTCAGCTGCGATAAATATCTGAGATAGTGATCCAGCCGCCTGGACAGAACTATTGAACACTTCTGCTAATCCATACACATAGATTAGCCTCTGCAGTCTCGCACTGAGATCAGCAATTCTGCCACTCACTGATTGATGTGTCAGTTGATTGTTGGCTCTATCAACAGTTCATGATTGTCTGGAGAATATTCCACTCTGACGCCTTACACCGTGTAGCTCACAGCGATGTGATACAAACTACACAGTAAGCTGCCAATGCATTAATGCAGCTCATTTGCAATGTGAAGAAAATAATTATATTCCAACGTTGTACTTTGCAGTCGGAGCATCATCGTATTATTAAAATGCAAACAGCCAGATTGTTTTGGCCAATAAGTGACTCTGACCTCTCATGTCTGTGACACGAAAAGGAGACAATGAGAGGGACAGGGGACGGAGTCAGCAACAGCCAAGGTGAATCCTGTCCTGCACAGTGTCCATGCTAGGTCTCAAAACTACAGTCACCACTGGGTTTGCCTCCCTGTCTGCAGACAATCACATGAATAGGCCACGACTGGCTGCTTGTTTTGTGCCATGATCCCTTGCTGCTCATGCTGCCGAAAAAGTAAATATCCCAGCTCTGCACTGCTATAAATAATGGATGACTCGTCCACTGTCACTTTTCATAGCATGTCAAGTCACGGCCTGGCCATTATTAGGGTCTGTCCTCTTCCCCTTTTGTGCCTCTGACTCCAGTTTTGTTATTGTTCTGGTCGACTTGCCTGCACACCTCCTCAGTGGGTCGGCTGTCAGTCTTTCTCTGGGTTAGTGCAGTTGATGGTTGCCACAGAGAAGAAAGAGTTGCTTTGGGGGCTGAAACAAGATGGGTGATACAGCAAGCATGTGCTCGAAAAGCAACAGGAAAACTGCCTCGACCTGGAACAGGTAGCTAAGCACTTTCAGCTAAGATGTCATCTGTCTGCTTGCGTTAGATAACCAGTGCTATTGTGCTGCCTGAGATTTTGTTCGGGAGGGATTGACCACATCATCTTGAGACAGACTTTCTGTCGCCCTTAGACCCAATGAATAACTCACAGCGTTGCTTTAAAGTAAAAAAAAACGGTCTACACCCATGGAGAAGAGGAGACTGCTTACTTTAACAGACACACAATATGTCCCGATCCACCCATCCAGCAGAAGAAATCATGGATTATTTACATGTGCAGCTGTTTCGAGGAACAATGAATGAGGAACAGCTGGCTGAAGGAAGAGGTTTGAGAGAAAGATATGAGAAAATATTTAGTCCTTTGGCCTCTGTTACACAAACACAAGGGTGTGTTGAGGAATCAGAGGGGGATGTTGTTTTAGGGGGAAACGCTAACCCTTATCGCTTTCAGCTCTCTGTTTGTTCAAAATGTGCCTGGGTGCCACAAGGCCAGGCCGGAGGCAAGTGTTGTCCACCAGCAGCTCTCGGCTCTCCGACTGAGCCAGTCTCTCCATCTGCAGAGTAATAGCATCAAATCAAGGCCTGCAGCAAACAAATCCTGACAGATACTCTCATTTGGGATTCACTTTGGGACAGCTGTGGTGCCATCCAAAAGGGGGGACGGAGAGGGGGAAGCCAGCAGTCAGTAATGTATGCAGAGTGTCTGCACGTCCTGGATGACAGCAACACGAGCGCTTGTCACAGGAGACATCAGTTCTACTTAGTCACAGCACTGCGGGACAATCCATATGACTGCAGTGCTGTGCGAACTCTATTAATAGTTATCTACCTTTCAGGAGTTATTATGCTGAGTAGGGAATGACAGAGGAACATAAAGGAAGAAGTCCCAAATGAGGGAAGAAAACAAGGGTCTGCAAAGCATCTTTTGTGCCACTTGGCCCTTTACAGCTTAAGAATCCGCCTCCAATCTCCTCTCTCACCCTACCCCTGTTAGCCTATGTGGCTGGGCAGCCTGGTGCCAGACCCACAGTTTATGTGAGAGGCATAATAAGGATTACTTATGGGGCAGTAAAGGGGGAGGAAGGAGAGAGGGAACGGAGGAAAAGATCAGCAGAGGTGGAGTGCAGAGGAGGAATGAGATAGATGAGGAAAAGGAGGCTGGGAGAGATAGGCGGGCTGCTGCAGGGGACTTGTTTAAAAATCAAGGTCCTGAGTTGGCCATGGTTAATTTTTCATCATACTCCTAAATGAAAAATGTGAGAGTCATCACTTATTTGTCAAATTGTCTTAGCTCAAAAAGGTGGGCGTCACATTGGGTTTGCAAAAGGTCAGGGGAGCCGACCGGCAGGGAGGGGGAAGACGATCAAAGACTGCTGATCCCACCAAATGACCTGCAAAAATACCGTGTTTAAGGGGCATTTACTCCAAATGGAGTTCCTGCGCTGTTACACTAAGTGGAGATGACATGATTTAAAATGCAACATCTGGAATGGCTTTGGAATACTTATTCGACATACCTTCGGTCCTATATGAATATCGCAAAGATATAAACAAAATATACCACCACATACTTATATCCCCTACTTAAGCCTAAAAAGCCTGTAAGTGAATACCCATATGCTCTAGTCTAAATCAATACCATTCCTTTCAGTGTAAGCATAAATACGTATCTAACTTTTCCTGTGATTATCATGGCCACTCACATTTGAGGTAATCATATCACGATGCTTCTCCATAAGCATGAATATTTAGACATACTATAATGTAAAGTGAATCCATTCCATTTCTGCAGATTATTTGACTGACTGTTGCTGGCCATTATCCCATGACTCTTGTTATGTCCATGCTCTTTGGAAAGAAAAGCAACGTGTCTGGAGGAAAACCCCATGCAAATACACAGATAGAATAATCAACCTCCCCTGGCGGTGCTCAGTGTGCCTCATTTCCAAGATTTCAAGATTAGAAAGAAAGAGAAGGAAAAAATGATTGAGACTGGTGTTGCTCCTACCTCTTCAAAATTGCAAATGTGTAGATCTATGGATGAGTGCTTAGCCCACAGCTGTCAGCCGAAGGAGAGAGAGACACAAAGGTCCCTTGTGTTCGAGGCTAAAGACTGGCCAAGGAAGGGAGCTAAAGATCTAGTGTACCTCAGCTGTCTTTAGGGTCAATAGATCTTTGCCATCTCTCGAAACAAGCCTAAATCCCCAACTGTTCTGCCATAGATTGGTCAGCATTGGTAAATCAATGTTATGAAAGAAAACAAGTCAAAGAAAATTGGATTCCAGCTTCATCTTTGAAACCGTAACTTGAACCGTTCAACAACAGTCATCTCAGATTGAGTTGTTTTCCTGTTTGAATAGGAAACACTAAAAAAAGACGAGAGAACCAGATTCCCGGCCTTACACATGGCACTTGTTTTGTTTTTGCTCATCTGGAGAACAGGATCTTTTCGCTTCACTCCCTCATCTCTTCTCGATATAGGCTCAGGATAAACAACTGTTACCGGGGACATCTTGGGAGACAGGGCAGCCTAACGGATTGTGTTTGAGGATGAGGAAAGGGTTGTTTTGATTCAAAAAGGAGGTGTGATCTACCACACAGGCTTCCTGTTAGTCTCCTGACCTCTCCAAGTGGAAGAGATAACAAAGTATGATTCTCACTGAAGAGTGCATTACAGGATTGAATCAAGCATTGGAAAACTGTTAAATGCGGATATGTTTATTTCCTTTAAAACATTGATTATTTTGTTGTATTTACTGTAAATCAACCGACTGGTATTTAATGTGTCTCTGAAATGTCATTATGATGTAAGACTAAATTACTACTTATTAGAATTTTCTAATCACGTTAAAGGCTATTTAAACAAGAGGGGAAACAAATCTACAAAATGTAACAATATTAGTGATATTTCATTTGCATCTGGACATCCTGCTCATGGGGACGGCTGGAATCGTGCAAATGATAAACTCATGTTCCTGCTGGACCAGATTTATAGCAGTTAGTCTGCGTATTGTTTGGGTAACACTGCTCTCTTATCAGCCATTATTAGCCGGCCACTCGCTCTCTGCGGTTGCCTTCCTTCCAGTATTTCCTGATTGCATTTTTCATCCCTGTCTCGACTGCGTCCCCAGTTCTAGTGTGCTGTGTACTTTCCCTGGCAGTTCCCGTGCAAGGCCATATCCTCACTATGATTAGAGCAGTTTTTAGAACATAGGATCTGAGAGGAAGTTTATCATGCCCTTGCCACACCAAAGTAACATGCCCTGAAACTCTGCAGAGACACGCCCTGATTGCCTCTGTGACTCAATTACATTTACACTGAAGGATGTAAGCAAAGCTTTCTTTCAAAACACAGCCAACGACACGTTACGTGAAGCGTTGATCAGTGTCCCCAAGTCATTATGCCTGCTAGAAAATGAAAGAGGTAAGAGGAAGTGAGACCTTATCTAAATATTAGTGTTATTATTTCATGGCTTGGCACATACTTTTATCCCAAGCGACTCACAAATTGTGCAACCCATTTGCAAAGCTGAGCGTTGCACCAGAGAAAAGCAGGTAAAGTACATTGCTCAAGGGTACAACCGTTCCACATAATACGTGTTGTATTAAAACAGATTGTGCTCAAATTAAGCAGACCCATGAATTGAAATGAAAAAGGGCCCCTTTTGAGGAAAATAGATTAGCTTTGCTGATAGATGATCGCTTGAAAGCTCTGTGATCTGAATAAGTACATTTTGACCAGTTGCAGTAAAGCTGATTTATATCAGTTAAGACGTTGTCCTGAGGGCCACTGCAGAGGGGATGGGGATACGGCAATTTATCCATGAATACATCAAAGCCTTCTAAAGTGGCTCATTGCTACAGATACGCCTGTTCATTGTTTATATTGTGTAACCTAATTTACTTTCCTGAGAGGATTTCCTGAACAGAATGTCAGTGTTACATTCACTGTTACAGTCAACGTAGTCATGTTAGTAGCAGTACATGTTGTTTGCATTTGCCAAAAGCTGCTCCCTGTGTGTCTGGCGCAGAACAGATTTGTAATAAGACTATATTTAACAGAGATCCCTGTGGTACTATTCATTACTGGTGTAACACAGGCTCAAGCACCTTAGTGGACACTAGCAATTGTGGTTCCCCTCAACCAAAACCTGCTCATTATTGTCCATGTGAACAGCTTGTCTGATTCATTAAGTGTTTCCCGCACTGTGTGCTCAAGAGATGAAGAGAAAGTAAAGGAAGAAGGAACTGTAGGAGGGAGGGATGATGATCATGATGGTAGGTTGTGGTTTAGCCCCAGCGTGCTCGAAGTGAAATATGATTGATTAGTGCATTCTTGGGTTGACATGCCCTCACTGCAGCTGCAACCTGTTAACTCCATGTGCACAGACTGGGCCGAATGAAGAGTCAAAGCAGTTGTGACTGCCACATGGGAAATGTCTGTGGTTGGCTGGCCAGGCCGCAGCTTAAGTAGGGTATGAGATGTATAAACACACAGCCTATAAGGGATGGAGGTTGTGTGTGACAATGCATGTCCATTTTTGGCAGTGTGTGCCACGTTTGCCTGTGTTTGTATTCCTATGCATGTAATGATGGTCTGTATTTTTCCTTTGTTGACAAGGAAGATAATACAACACGACAGAAGCTAAGTGTTCCTTAACATCTGTTTCCACGTTTCACACAAACATGGTGTTATGCAAATCTGACCAGAGACAGGCACTGTTACATTCTGTGGATCTCTGAAGGAAGTAAACCAGGAGAACATAACAACACTTGGGTTATCACAGTCAGAGTTAATGACACCAGCTTGAGTCATCATCTTTGTCGAATCACTATAACAAATAGATTATTTTCTTCTTTCTTCATCAATCCTAGACGGGTTAGACACAACTCTGGAAAAGGTCAGATTAAATCAATTCTTGGTAAAGCTTGGTCCTAGTAAGGCTGGAGGAAACACAATAAGAAAGAGCGTGATGTGCGGGGTGCGAGCCGATCTGTCAGCAGCCATTAGCGGTCACATCAGGGCCTCAATGAAATCAGAGTCTTGCTGGGAGCCGTCATTATATGGCTGTTTTAGAGTCTGCAGGGCCCGGTTCCAGATCTCCCTCGATCCCACAGTGCTCTATGGGGACCGGTGCCTCCGCAGCTCAGTATTCATTCAACTGGGCCAAGTTCACACAGCTTTCTGCCACTAATTAGCGAACAATAAGGTGAGGAAAGGAGGCGTTTTGAATTCATGATGGTATCAAAGAGGTGATTTAAAATTGCTGCTCCACAGGTGTCTTTATCTCTATAATGAAGCTGGCATTAGCACATTTATCCACAGCACGACACACAAATTATTTTTAACACAAAGAGAAGTGTAAAATATACCTTTCACATAAAGGTGAACTATTTCTCCTTGCACTCCTAAAACCCTGAGCATGGCTGAATGGGTTTGAAAAATGTTAATTCATAAATACATGTTTGCATAAGTCACCACAGGAGAGTCAGGTGTCATCCTGCTTCACATGCTGCTTTCAGAACGTTCCTGTCCACAGTATGCCTCCACAGACACGGGCATTTCAGCCAGTCTGTCTAAACATCTGTGTCTGCAGCTTCATGGATGGCCTGTGCAGTGAGGACAATCATTGTCATCTTGACCATAGGAGAGGAAAGAGTAGCTCACCAGTGGTTGAGTGTGGCTGTCACAGGAGTCCATGCTCGACAGGCATGCACTTGAAAAGACCCCGTGCTGTGAGCGACTGTCCTCTATTTCCTGTCTACCCCTTATCTTTCACACACACACACACACACACACACACACACACACACACACACACACACACACACACACACACACACACACACACACACACACACACACACACACACACACACACACACACACACACCCCCACACACACACACACACACACACACACACACACACACACACACACACACACACACACACACACACACACACACACACACACACACACACACACACACACACACACACACACACACACACACACACCCTTCACCCATCACACAATAGATGCTGCAACAACTGTCTCCCTTGGCCACCTCTGTTCCCTGCCCACTCAAGGAGGATGACATGCGTTTGATGGTCCAAAATCACTGCACTGTCGAGCTTCTCTGTCTCCTCAGCAGCAAGCACACTACGTCTGGAGGGTGGGGGTTTGAGTGAGAGGCATGTTTGTACTGCTCAGCGCCTTCAGAAGAGATTTAACGTAGCTGATATGTTGTTGTGTTTGTTGCCTTGTGTGTCTTTCTTAATTAGCTCTATGGACAAACAGTTTGCATGTGCCCCCTCAAAGCCACTGCTGCTAATCTGGAATGCTGAGGAGCCAGAGATGAGTAGCAGAATGATGCTGACCTCAAAATGTCAGCTGGTGTTGCATTTCTTATTGTTTACTCTCACTACTTTACATACTGGTGTGCAATGCTTAAGGCTGTTGGCATATTTGAACTCTGCTTTTTGTCCATAGTTATTTCTTCTAGAATTAAATGGGATGGGGAAGAAATTAAAAAGGTTTTTTTGTTGAAAAGACGGAAGCTCATTATTGGGAAACAGACTGAACCTTGGCCGCCCAAGCCATTCATTTGTGGAGCCATGAGGCTCATTATCCTTTTGGAGAGACTATAGGTCAGGGCACCACAACCTGCCCTCTGCAATCGCCACAGCAACAAGACTCGCAGAACTCAGGTGTGACGTTAGCACATTAAGGTATTTTGCTCTTATGTTATTTGCTAGTCAGCCAACAACCCAAGATAAGAAGAGAAGGATGAGATGAGAAGAGACGACAGCCGCCAGTCACTATGGACTGAGTTGATTGATAGTGGGAATGCAGTCTGTTTAGGGACATTAGCATCACGCTTTGTTGTTCTTAAAGGTTTTGCCCTCTCGTGTACTGACTTGAAGCCCCAAGGAAACATAAACATATAGGTTCAACATTTAATTTAATACATGTTGGGCTCGCATTGAATTTCTATACATTTTTAAATCATAGAATGTTTTACTTTTAGCGAGTATGCAATGCATTATCTTAAAGTGGTGGTTGTGCCTAAAACTAAGACAGGAACACCCAAGCTGATTAAATGCCTGGCTCAGGCTATATATTAATTAATTCGATTTTAAGGAGCACAAGAAACCTGCTGTCATTGTATGTGTGGTTGACGGAAACATTTTTGTTTCTGTGGATGTCTCCTGTGTTCATTACAAATTCACTGAAACAACAACAACATGTAGTCAAAATCAGGGCCGAATACAATCCAGAAAAGCTCCCGGACCTAACATTTTAGCTGATATGCTATTGCAGAGATTTCTTAAAACACCACTAGAGGTGATGTTAGAAATTCTCCCTATTTACATGATCCTTTTAGTCAGATAGCCCATGCACTCGGTATGGACCAAGGAGCCAGGGCAGAGCAACTTACAAGAGGCACATAAAAAGGGCCAGGCACCAGCCTACTTTAGGGTTCTTGCCTCAATGGAGCTCTACTTTGTGAGCATGTTTATGACTATAATGGGTGTGAGAGGCCCATAATGCTCCCGAGAGTCTCGCCCACACACTGAAGAACTTAATATTATGGCCATACAGACGATGAAGAAAAAGGATGTAATGGAGAGGCAGCAAGGTCTTTATTATACCTGCCAGAACACATTCTGACTTCAGCCTTCAGAGTCTTCCTGCTCCTCCACTCCAGGTGAGAGGTGCACCTCCTCCCTCATCTCCTACTGTGTCCCTTCAGTAAGAGTTCATTCTCTGGTGGGAATGCCACATGCGATGTGTCCTGCCATGTGTCCTGCCATGTGAGGAGGAAGCATACAGCTTGCATACTCCTCTCATGTCCACAATGTCCTTACTAAACTGAATGTTGCTTTGTGTCTTACTTGTGTTCTTTCTGTCCAGGAGTGCTAGGTACTCATAATCTCAGTGATATGCTAATGCAACAACTCTTTTGAACACCAGCACATTTATTTGTATCTGCAATACCAGGTTTTTAACATACAATTAACACTAACACTGCATTTTATAGGCTTGAGCAGCTTAATTTGCAAGTTATTCACCCACGTCTCTTGCCACAAGGCTACCACAGTCTTTAATGAGAAAAGAAAAGATAAAAATACCTTTTCAATGATAAAAAGAGCATTATATTAATGGTTACTCTGGCAACACAGCTTTTTGTATTTCACCTGTCTCTTGTCCTTGGGTTAAACAAATTACTAGCACCGTTCTGCCACAGGCACCAGCTGTTTTTATCAGTTGTTGCTATTTGAAATGATGGTTCTTGGACTCAAGGGGCCCTTTCTTAGACTTGATAGAGCTAAGTATTCTGAGCCTCTTGGCTTTTTCTATACTCCTGGTAACAGTATGGCCACAATCTGCCCTTATCACTAATCCCAATATGGCCCCCTCTCTGAGTCTGGCTCAAGGGAAAGGGAGGGAGGGAAATGGTGTTTTGATAATGTTCATGATTCCTGCTCTTGCCCTTTCCTTCTCCCCACCCTCCCGTTGCCTGAATCCATCGGCTGACTGATAATGGAACAAAGCTGCTGTCCACTCATCTGTGTGTGTGTGTCACATGTCCAGCTCAAAGCCCCCCCTCAGTGATGGTGAATCATCTGCGTCAGAGTAACTGGAGCACATGGTCACTCTGCCCCCTGGTTCTGCCTCGCCAGTGCCAGTGCTGAATCCATCGCCTGCCCAGGGACAGTAACGAGAGGGCAGGCAAGACTTTGCTGAGATCTCCCCTCCCTCTCCCCTAAAGCCCGCAGAGATCAAGCCTGCATGGGTGGCCCTGTCTGAGGCAGTTTGCTCTTAATTGAGTTGCTCACTCAGCCACTGGCCCTGGGGGACACCTCTGTGTCACTTCCTATGATTAACCTAAATTTCATCCATCGTCCAAGACTGCTGCCAGATCTGGTCAGGCCAAGAAGTATGTGTTGAGACATCCACAATAAAAGAGCAAGTAGGAGAAAAGGGGTGAGAAGAGGGCCAAGGTAAGATGTGATGATGGTGGCAGAATAAATCCACTCATTAATGCGCACATCTATAGATAAAACAGAGAAGTGAGGATGGAGATAATTAGACTGGTTAAAGGTCCAATTTTCAAACCTCAGCAAAAGATATACTGCACTGATGTTGGCCAGTCTGCATTGAGCTGGTCAAGTGGATATAAAAATGGCCTCTTGTCATACTGAGTTCCATTAAATAGCATTGGTGCGGACCAATTTGGGCTTTTAGCTCTGGCCAAGCTCCAGCGGATAGGATGGTAATGTATAGGGCTTACTTTGAGTTTGTCTTAGGCTACGTGCTCATTTCCTCAGTAAGTAGCTGTAGATCAAACACAGAGAGTAAAGAGCCATTCTGTCCAGTTCTACAGGGCCAATCAGACCTTCCATTTATTGGCACACCAAGAAGCCGTATAAATCACATCAACCAGCATCGACCAGAGTCTTAGTCATGAACAGTAGCTCACAACAACACATGGATTTGCTGCTGTCTTTGATAAATGTGAAGTTATTTAACAGCTTTGATGGGCGACCATCGGCGAGTACCATTGTTTTCCTTTTAGGTATTCACAGCTTTTTTGCTCTCACTTGTTTTCTTCTCACTTGCTTCCTTTTTCATGCCTATTTTGTTTTCCAAACACTTGTGCGTCTGCAGCCCTCTCCCTGCCAAGGCACTCATGGAGAAGTGATAGGCATGGGGAGTCTGTGGGCCAGCAACCATGAAATAAATATGGATGGTCATGAGTGAGATGAGCGAGGATCATCTGTTTTGCCATCTGCTTGTGCGAGGGCGTGGATGTAATGACTGTAGTCCTGCCTAGCCCAGTGAGCCCTCCGTTGCCGGGAAGGCGCCTGATAAAAACGCAGACTTACTGGGCTAAAAGAATCGCACACAAACACCGACACCATGCATGTTCACATTCATTCATGAATGAACACACACACACAGCATTTCACAAAGAAAAACCCTTGTACTGTAGACTGTCAGTTTTTACACACCGCTGCCTACACACTTTCCACATATACACATCACTACACAGCAGTAGATTCCCTGCTAGGCTGAGGTACAAAGCCCGGGCTGCTGCCTGTGTGAAACTGCCCTGCCCATTCTGTAAGCATCTGGCCCACCGTGGCCATTAAAAAAGACAGGTTGACAATTGCCATGCAGGATTGGTGTTGGTGATTGTTCAGCTGGCAGTGTCCTACCTTTAGACAGTCTGCTGCATGAGGAACAACATGGGACTTGTGTTCGCGGCACTCTCAGCATTGAGGTAAATAAAAAGCTGCACCAATCCACCAACACCAGCGGCTCCCCCTACACCCCCCCCCCCCGCTCTGTCACCCAAGCAGACAATCCTCTTTTTTCCTTAGATAGTGTTGTCGCTGAGGCCTGGTAATAGTATGAGTGTGTGTTTATGAAAAAAGAAGAAAAGGAAAAAACAGGCTGTTGAATTATACATATTCCTTATGGAGGGTGACACAGTAGGAGCTCTCAGAATCAATCTTGACGCTTGGATGGAATCATAGAGCGCAGAGAAAATGGCAAACATTGCTGTGGCTCAATGGCCTGATGCTCTCATAAATATGTTTTTATGGCCCTGAATGAGTTGGAGCACAGAGATGTTTGGTGCTCATAAAGGTGTGTGTGTGTGTGTGTGTGTGTGTGTGTGTGTGTGTGTGTGTGTGTGTGTGTGTGTGTGTGTGTGTGTGTGTGTGTGTGTGTGTGTGTGTGTGTGTTAGACTGTACACTCTAATGCTTCAAACTGGAGGTTATAAAACATTCATAATTTAATTAACTTATACAATATGAAAATCAATAGCACACCAATTATAGATTAGCAAGTTATACATGCTGCAGGTCAGTGTAAGATAGGGACTTGATTGCTGATGCTATCTTGTTTCTCAGTCTGTCTTGCCGAGGATGCTATTACCACACACTGTATTGACCATTTGCACAACAAAGTTTCAAATGGATGCATTGCAACACAACACTCTCAAATCCAATCCCATCTCATTTACTGGATCCTCTGTGGAGAAATTGAACATTCTGCTTCCTCTGATTTTTCATCCATCCTTTGGGTTAAGCGTTGTCTTGGGAACTCGGTGAAAAGGAGGCGGCTGGGGGTGGAGTGGGGTGAGGGAGACTGTTAAGAGGCTCTTGAACTATAGTCTACTGTCAGTAGAGAGTGCTGAATGAGAAAACTGTCCAAGAGGAGAAAAGAGAAGCAGAAGAAGCAACAGATTCATGGCTAGGATGATTTGTTTTGCTTGTCGACACCCCCTCGAGCTACCAGCCTCCTCTATCAATGAGATACACTTCAGCAAACCGAGCATAGCTCTATGCCTTGTACAAAGTCACGGGATGGGAGAGTTAAAGCTGCTTCACCCCTAGCAATGTAGCCCTCTCTGTGTTGTTTACAGTCTCTGTTCCAAAGTTCTTTTTGTCTGATTAGGAATTTCACAATGTTCTCTTTGGTAAAAAAAAGCTCTGTGTACAGAGAAACAACGAAGCCATCCCTATTGAGCTGTGATGTTTTTCTCCCTTATTCAGTTTGAAGCTTCACCAACTGGCACATTGTACTGCTTTTTTCATGTTGCCCTGGCATTTAAGCTACAGCGCAAGCACTCTTTGAAATCTGTGGCTCAAAAAAAAAGTCATATCCGTTCCCACTGATGTGTGGCGGTCACAAGACACACAGCTATGTTTTGAACCTGGGTAATTTGGTGATTAATGTTGACCCAGTCTGCCCTATACCTTATTTATCTCTGGTTTTATTGAACCGTTGGGAATCACAAAGGCAGCAGGAACCCAAACCTCCGGATGCCAGTGGTGTGAGAGCATGATGCAAAGGGAGTCCCATACCGCTTTCCAGGACGTTCTTTTATGCCCTTTAACTCTCTGATGATTCACCTGCCAATAATCAAACAGGCCTCACTTTCATGTCTTGTATGCTCCAATAAAGCTTGATAACAAGTTGTGGATTTAAATAGCACAGGCCAAACTCTGGCCCCAGCTCTATCCCTTCATCCACAGAAGGCTAGAAATAGCCTAGATCTGGCCCAAAACGTCACAGGGAAATTGGGATTAAGTTCAGCTCGATGTCGCCTGTCTCTCCACTGCCCAGATTTCCACGAGCACTTTCCCAGCAGCACTCTCACATCTTTGTGGGTCACATCACAGAATTCCTGTCATCAAGGGCGGCGGGTTTTAACGTCAGTGACTGCGATATCTCCTCCCCGAACCCTTCCCTCTCCCCTTTCCCTTCCACCGATAACAGCTAATCCTTGCCTCACATTAAACTGTGACCAAGATCAATTAAAACCCTGCCTCACCCGATAGCAATCTCCCTCTGCAGCAGCCAGTGGTGAGAGCCGTTTGTGTGTCTGCGTGCGTGTGTGTGCGTGCGTGTGTGTGTGTGTGTGTGTGTGTGTGTGTGTGTGTGTGTGTGTGTGTGTGTGTGTGTGTGTGTGTGTGTGTGTGTGTGTGTGTGTGTGTGTGTGTGTGTGTGTGTGTGTGTGTGTGTGTGTGTGTGTGTGTGTGGAGAGAGCTGTAACAGAGATCTCCATCCCCTTCACTGGGCTGCAGCCGGCTGCCAAGCCGCAGGGAGAGCCTGCCATTGATTTTCATCGCCTCTTAACAGAGATGAAAGACAATACAAAACAATAACAGTGATGATCACAACACTGCTGGCCATGTATGCATATAATGATTATCCATATCGTAATTAGTATTCTTTCCTTTGTTGTAATTATTTTTTATTTGGCGCAAGCCTTATCATTGTTATGAATTCTGTAATGAAAATAATTATGTGAAGTGTGTCTGTGCTAATACAATACTGGTGAATGTGGGTCTCCTCCTCACATTGTTCCTCCTACTCTCATTTTTGGATCAGTCTAATGGAGATCTCTAACACAAAGAGGATTCTCCCCGCCTATCGCTTTTTATTTAGAAAGTTGAGTGTAAGTGGGCAGTATTTTCTGTTGTGTACGGCGTACCAGATTCATGGTGCGGAGTTTGTTTCCAAAACCATTGGCATCACAGTGAGACTGGCTTGCAGAAGTGGAAGGATTGGTCCTGGGGTGCCAAATATGCTTTGGCATGTGAGATGGAGGGTTGGGTGGTGCGAAGTGGGGGGTGCCATGAAGGTACAGCATGGGGGGGGGGGGGGGGGGGTAGTGAGCACGGCAGGACAGGGCGGGAAAAGAGGCGGAGTGGAGTCTCAAGCGTGCAAAGTCGCTGCCAAGCCGACTGTCATGTTAGCCACTGGGATTGGCTGCTGTGGGCCTCGGGTTGTTTTGGTGTGTACATCAAAAGGACAGGCTGTGAACATGAAAACACAACTCATTTTTACCCCATCTATCCCATCTTTCGCCCTAGCCATCTCCTGCACTACTTTTTTCTCTTGCTCTTAGGCTCTCTTTTCGTCTTCTTTCCCGCGAGATGCACATCTAAGGTGATGCAGAATATTTGAGCTCTGGAGGAGAGACAGCCTGCCTGCAGGGATGCCACGACAAAGAGCAGGAAAGACCCGCGAGAGGAGAGGAAAGGATAGACTTTGGGAAAAGAGGTGGCCAGCAGTCTGCAAGACGCAACTATTACTGTTGAGTTATTAGACATGACAGAGGAAATGTGTCCACCATATTTTCAACTCAACAGATGACCCAAGAAAACTAAACACAAGCTTCTCAAAAACCACAAGAAATGTACCATCTGCTGATTTTCACCATCCCTAAAATCTCTCTGTTCCGTCTTTTGCACTGCTGTCAGCACTGTTTCAATAACATCCTGCAGCTTATGTCTATAGACGATTATACACCAGCTTGGTGTTCATGTGCAAGGCTGCAGGTTGACTTGTGTTTGTAGGCTATGCGGGGCTTTCTTCTTTTATTGTCTCGTCCAAAGACAAAGCCGTTTTTGGCCTGCGAGCAGTTTCCACCCCTTTGCGCCGCAGTGCAAGAATTACGTTGTGAACAATCCAAATTCAGAACAAAGAGATCCCATTCTGATCCCGTAATGTTGTTGTTTATGTTTTCTTCCCTTTTTTTACCACACTTTTTATTTTTAGTTGGTGCCTTTTTCTTCTCCTAGATTGGCTCTGCTTAGTTGTGACCTAGTTTACTAAAAGGGGGGAGTTTGGCCGAGCCATGGGAATCAGGGGCAGATTAACTTTCTGTTAGTTCTCCCTAGCACAGCTCCATATGTCAAAGCAACACACTCTCACTCCATAATCGTCCAGGAGCGACGTTTGGTCAGTGTTCGTGGCGTGCAGTTGTGAAGCTCCAGCGCTCCTAGGCTCCTTCAGCTTCATAAAGGGACGCAAATAGCTTTCAACTGATTGCAATGTATTCCCATCTGCGGCGGATTTGACGCTCATGGAAGCACGGCATTCGTTTGTGTCGGCTGCCCTTAAAGGCAATGTAAGCGTCCATTCTCATTGGATAACGGAGAATTGTACACCCGGAAGTAAGTATTCCCCTTACTGTCGATTGATTTTACAGTGATATCTGCACTACTCATCGACTAAAAAATACCAGATTATCCTTGTTAATTACACAACATTGATTGGTTTAAATTGTGTGCAATGCTTTTGGATTTTTCCCCTTCGATTCGGAGAAACAAATATTTTTTCGGAGTAAAGGATGGCAGACACTACCCAGAATCCCCAGCTATCGTTTGGACTACACCATGTGCTCTGTTTGACAAACCCCGTTTTTTTTCACCATTCATTCCAATGGCTAGCATCTATGTCACATGATCTTCAAATTTCTCCATGCAGAAAAAAAAAACATGGCCGAACTTCGTTTTATTCTAGGTGGAAAATGCCTATTTTAAAGTTAGTTTGGCCATTAAAATGCGTTTTGATGTCATTTGATGCGAGAAATATGAGTTGTTATTTCAGATTATGTGTGCAGTGGATGTACATGATCTTTAGTTTGCTAGTTATTACGAAGATTACTTCAGGAAATTGCGTCCATAGAACGTGTTAATTGTTACCAAGGTGGTTGCTAGGGACGCTGCTATATATTATTTCTGTTATGTTGTGTAACTGTTTAATGGTGTTATCTTTATTGCTACCCCCTTCCCCGTCAATGTATAGTGTTGGTCCACAGTGCAAACGTATTAGTTTAACAAAATCCGCATCTAAAGATACGTTATTTCCCCCTGTGCAATTCCAGTCTCACATCTCACAGCACATCGTCATTAACAAATACCGGAAACAGACCGAAAACATTTAAAAAAATAAAATAATACTTTATTCCGAGTGTGCTTGCCTTTCTCTTTGAAAGTCATCACATAACGGCATTGAAATACACGGTTCGGCTGCATTAAATATTACATATCTGCCGTAGTTCTGTATTTATAGAGCCCTTATGAGAAGACTTCTAGACAAACGTGAGGAACTGAAAACGTGACGTGGATCATAAATATATCAGCCATTAAACAACATCTTACATTTCTTTTCACACAATACGTCTCCTTGCAGTATCAACACTAATTCTGCTGACTTTTATATTTGATCCAATTGGTAGATAGGCTGTATTTACACCAAAAAGGTGCACAGCTGATATAAAGGGACACCTAGTGGTTAAAGCATGTTATTGAATTTCATTATTTTTATTATTAGATATTAATAGGATCCCTATAAAGTATATTCATTATCAATCAATCAATCAATGTTTATTTATATAGCCCAATATCACAAATGTTACATTTGTCTCAGTGGTCTTCCCAGTGTGTACAGAATATCAGTATGACAATACGACACCCTCTGTCCTTAGACCCTCACATCGTACAAGGAAAAACTTCCGAAGAAAACCCAGTTTAAAGGGAAAAATGGGAGAAACCTCAGGGAGAGCAACAGAGGAGGGATCCCTCTCCCAGGACGGACAGACGTGCAATAGATGCCGTGTGTAAATTGAAAAGATAATACATTTGCAACATAGGTAGTCCAAATGTTTGGAAATGCATGTGTGTATAATAGGAAGATGAATCCACGACTCAAGATCCAGCGCTCGCGATCCAGGACACAGGACCGCAGGATCATCCATGACTCCGGATCCCGGCGTATATAGACACCAAAAAGAAAGAAATGTGGGGAAGCTGGGTTAATCGGAACATGAGAGTACACGGGTATAGACAGAGAGAAGGAAGAAGTAAGATGTCCCCCGACAAACTAAGCCTATATCAGCAAAACTAGGGGCTGAATCTAATCAGCCCTAACTATAAGCTTTATCAAAAAGGAAGGTCTTAAGCGCATTACTCGTTATTCTCTACTAATAGTTAATTAAAGACTGTATATGACTATTTTGCACATCCTTTTCAAGGTTTATTGACATATCATATATGCCTACACAACTGTGGTGTTGTTCTGCATTGAATGAAAAACTTGGGTCGCAGGTTCCTCAACAGTGCATTACAAGACATCTATCAATATTTGTGCATACCTCCAGCAATGTTAACTACGTTGAAGCACTTATTTTAACTGATATTATACATAATGTATTATACTCTTATAAGATGTATGTAGATATTTCATCTCCGGCCTTGTCAGGTATTGAACAATCAATAAAAAAAGAACACAGAATTGTTAAATATAAAACACAGAATTTGTGTAATTATACTAAATGATTTACACCACTGCATATTTACAACTGTTACACATGCTGATGTAACGCAAATGTTTCCAACTTGGGATCAATAAAGTATATCTTATCTTAAGCTGATCGATGGCTACTGCCATATTTGCTAAATTTGCCTCTGAACCTTGACAAGTGCATGTTTCAGGCTTATCAATTAATGTAATGTAATGTAATGTTATCAATTAACAACAGGAGGGGTCACAAACATAAGACCAGCTGTTAAATAAAGCTCTTCTGACCTTAGCTGGCATGTGTGTATATTAATGCTGCCCATTATGGGCACAAGCAATTTTCACTCATTTATTAATTATATGTTTTAAATTTGAGTGTTTCCTATCCCCTAAACCTCCAGGGATGTAAGGCAAGGCAAGGCAAGTTTTTTTATATAGCACTTTTCAACGCAAGGCAATTCAAAGTGCTTTACAAAAAATGAAAGACATTAAGCATTAAAAAAGAAAAGCTAATAAAATAAACATTAAAAGGAAAAATACATGGATAAAAGTTACAGTGCAGTCTAAAATATGAATAGTTCAATTAAACATTACAAGAAAAAGTGCATGGATAAAAGTTACAGTGCAGTTTAAAATATGAATAGTTCAATTAAAAGCAGCGACAAAAAGAAAAGTCTTCAGCCTGGATTTAAAAGTAGTAACGGCCCGTCTACACTACAGGCATCAACAAATCTTGAAGCTGGGCGTGTCTGAGGCTTGGCGATTTCTCGCGCCCAAGGCGACCAACACCCAATCAGGAATCTCCCGCCCGCCCCCGGCATACAAAGCAATAGCAATGTTAAAACGAAGTAAACTGGATATAAAATCCCCAAACAGGCGAAAACCTACCAGTTTCATCCACTGCCTCTGCCACCTCCCTCCATGCCTGGCTCCTCCGGTTTGTATCCCGGTAGATGAACACAACAGAGACTGATCATACAGCACCGGGTGATTCACTACCGCATTTTTTTTAATATGAGGAAATGACCTGCGTAGTCTCTCCCAGCATACACGCGGTTTGATTGGCTAGCGCTTGTACTGTCAGATTTGCATACGCGGGATTTGATTGGCTGATGCCAAGCATCGAGCCTCAAAGGTTGAACATTGTTCAACTTTTGATGCCGATAGATGCTCGTGATGCTTGCAAAGCCATGCCATGCTCCCAGAGATGGGGACTCGAGTCGCACTTAAGTCGCACACACAGAGACTTCAGACTTGACTTGGACTCGTGACCTAAAGACTTCAGACTCGACTTGGACTCGTGTGTTGGGACTCGTGAACAATCATTGTGTTTTCTATGTTTGGCGTATTAAAGGTGGGGTAGGTACATTTGAGAGAAACCGGCTCGAGATCGCTAGAATTTGAAAATACACAACCGGAGATAATCTGCTAGAGGCTGCTACTTCCTTATAGAGCCCGCCTCCTCCAACACACACGAACGCGCACATGACCAATGAGGGCACGAGATCAGTTTGTGCCCAGATGGAAGGCTGACAGGCAGGTAGGCCATCCAGTTACTTTAGCCGGGCTCATTACGCAGACGTGCGCGCCTCTGTTACTACCTCGTAGTAACACAATAGCGACCGGCGGCACACCTGCGGCTGTACCGCTTGTAATTAGGTTCAACTACAACAACTTCGAACAAAACGCCGGCGGCACCAACAAAAGGAGCACACACTGCAAAGTCTGCAATATCAAAATCAAGGATGCTGGCGCAACAACGTCAAATTTCATCAGGCACTTGAAAAGTCACCCGGAGAGGTCAGTCACATTAACGCATATGGACGGTTAGCAAACATGTTTAGCTCAGCATCAGCTGTAATGTTAGCTTAGCTTGCTACTAGCTTTGTAACTGAATATTTGAAAAGATTAGTGAATTGCTTGTCACACTTGTTTGAGTTGAGTGGCGTTGACATCCAACTCTTGACATGACATACAAAAGGTCGGTAACGTTAATCATTACCCGCTTTTAAGTACTTTTAACAGTTTCCCTGCGGGGGATTAATAAAGTATTTGTGATACTGATTTCTGATTCTGAAGTGTTTTGCTTATAAGTTGTTTGCATTTAGCTAAAGTGTGATGTTTTTCCTCATATTGCAATAGCCTGTTTAAAGTGATCATATAACAAACAACTAGTCAGTACTGATAGTGTATGCTAATAGATATAGGAGTGATAATAACACAGTAAATGCTTTGAATTGCTTAGATATAGCGTGCAGTATTCTTAACAGACGGATAGCAGCAGACAATAGAAGGCTTATTACAACCAGAAGAGACATGAGACTTTTATTTTTTTAGAGACTTGAGACTCGTGACCAAAGACTTGAGACTTGATCAAGTCTCACCCCACAAAGACTTGAGACTTGACTTGGACTTGTGACCAAAGACTTGTGAACATCTCTACATGCTCCCCACAATGCAGTTCGGCGAAGTTTAAAAATCTTCTACGTCACCCCATTCAAATGAATGGGCGAAGCGTTGAAAGCATTTTTCGATGCCTGTAGTGTAGACGGGCCGTAAGAGTTTATGAAGCTGAAGGAGCCTAGGAGCGTCACAACTGCACTCCATGGACACTGACCAAACGTCGCTCCTGGACGATTATGGAGTGAGAGTGTGTTGGTCAAAGCTGCTGCTGTAAGAAAATAAATCAATAAATACAAAATAAAAACGGAAGTCACTTTAAGAGTCAAATAATTGTAGGCGTGAGATGTCCACTGCTTACTGAGCAGAACAAACTAAAAGCAGAATGATGTGTCTACTGAGTGAGCAGTCTCTCACTCGCATATCGATGTGAACGATGAATGCAGCAAGGAGAATGTTTGAGCTTGAAATGGATTTGCGAGACAAAATAGTGATTTATCTAGAATAACTGCAATCGAGAAAATTACTAAGCCTTTCTTCAACCTGCTGCATTTTGTCTTCAGTGTCAACTAACACTACTACTGAAAACATGTCAGGATAAAAACAAAATCAGTTCAAGAGAAAGTCAATCAAAATTATTTTGGTCTCCACAAACCCCTATAGCCCTGATGTGTACTGCAATTACATTTCTGAGGAGGTGCACACTAGGGCTGAACGATTAATCGATTTTAAATCGAAATCGCGATTTTAAATGATTATCAAATCGCAAAGCCTGCGATTTTTTTCTTCTTGTGTGTCAGTCATCCACACCAATCAGAAGTGCTGTGCTCCACATGCACCAGCCATTGTTAATCAATCAGAAGTGGCCCATGATAGAAGGTGATAGACAGATTGATCCAATCACCTGCCAAGTGTTTTTGAAAGTGCCTGCCCTTTCCAAATGGCTTCCAATGGAGCTTTCCTAGATGGTTTGGTGAAACAAACCATCTGAGTCAGGTTAGTGATGCTCCATCACATGTTTTACATTTATTACAGGGTGAATCTTGGGCTCCGGGGGTGCTAGAGACGGGAGTACGTTGATACGACCTTCCTAGCCGGAGTTATGGCCGCATTTTACAATAAACTTATTAGCAATATTTGTCAGAAAAATCGCAATTAGATTTTTTCCCAAAATCGTGCAGCCCTAGTGCACACCAAATCACGTACAGTATGTACCTCAACATTTCGATGCAGAGACATCCTTCAGCCTTGAGAGTTTGTGTTTGCATTGCATGTGAACCGCCAACAAACACACACATAACAAGTGAGAGTGATGGTGACGGTTGGTTACTTACAATTATTGGGTAGAAAAGCATGTTTTAGTGCTTTGTGCCTCATCATTGTTTTTGAGTGATGGGCTGAAAACATCTTAAGAACATCTTGAGTCTTCTGTCTTTGCCTTATATTTTCATTGTGTATCTGTTTTTGTCCCTTCTGGTGTAAACACATTGTAATTAAGCAGATTCAGGAGTGATAACCTCATTGAATCTTAAAGCATTTACGGGGTTATCCAGCCGAAGTCGGATTACAAAAGAAATCAGGGATCAGGAGTAAATGACAAGAGGATAAAGAGATAGGAGAGTACTGGGGAAGGGCGTTCTGCTACTTGTCTTACTTTGCTGCAGTAAGAGGCCGAGGCTTGTGATTATTTAGATGGAAAAGAGCTAGAAAATACTTGAGGGTGTTCTTTTGAATCCTTTCTTTTTATGACCGCTGTGTGGTTTCTGTACTGCACGTCACTAAATGCTGCCTCTATCACATGCTCACACTCATGACTCAGTAACAATGTAGCATCTTAATTTGGGGCCCCATCACAAATACTAGGCGAATCCTTGGAAACCTCAGGCATACACAGCCAGGGGCCGACCAAAAACAGTTTAGGAGCTGGGAAATACACCAGATATTACAGCAAGTTCCAGGAGCAGTTGTGGCGACCAACAATTAGAATTTAAAATGCAATGAGAGTTATTTTGTTTCATGTTAGATGTGTTATTTAGACGATCGTCACATGGATGGCAATTGATCTGTTTTCTTTAATCAGCAACTCATCTTTGCAGATTAGGTTACTAACACTACATTTGGTTGGACAAAACAAGGTCTGTTTTGACAGCTTGTATATTTGCATTTAAGTAGGGGATAATGTGCAGCGAGGGTTATTATTCAAATCAAATCAAGTTCTATTTATATAGCACATTTATAAACGATTTTTGGTCGAGCCAAAGTGCTGTACATATAATAAAAATAGCCTACAGTAGAGACACTTTACAGCAAATACAACAGCACAGATTGTTCAGAATATCAGTATGAGAAAAACGACACCCTCTGTCCTTAGACCCTCACATCGTACAAGGAAACACTTCCGGAGAAAACCCACAGTTTAAGGGGAAAAAATGGGAGAAACCTCAGGGAGAGCAACAGAGGAGGGATCCCTCTCCCAGGACGGACAGACGTGCAATAGATGCCGTGTGTAAATCCAAGAGATAATACATTTTACAGCATATAGACCGAATGTTAGGAAATGCATGGGTCTGTAATAAAAAGATGAATCTACGAAGATGTCAACTACAATCCTGTGGAAGCCATCAGGGAAGCAGCATGACGAGACCCAAGGCAGGACCGCAGAGACAGGTTCAGCCACGACCCGAAGTCCACGACTTAATCCAGAACTCAGGATAGAGGATCCAATATATAATATATTGAAAAGACCCAAGAGGCTGATCATGGAGCCCGATGCTTATAATACCGCCACATACTAAATTAACTAGCGACTTGACTCCCAATATTAATTGAAAGGATTTTATTGGCTTGAAAATTATCGTATTGCTTCCGCTAAGAAAAAAAACACTGTTCCAGGGCGTACCAATGGTTGGAACAGCGGCAACAACAACTTCGTTTGTTGTAATGAAGGCAGCACTGATGGAGGTTTTCTGTTACTGTCCAAGTCTGGGTACATTTTATTCTCCACTAACAGGTCCTTAAAAAGTGCCAGAGCAGCCCAAACCGTGTTCCTGTTGTGTTTATTTATGTCTGCCTTCTTCTGTTGGTTATCTGACGTCCATCACTTTGTCTTTTAAACTCTTTATTTCTCTCCCTTGATCCTCCTTAGCAACGGTCATTATTATGTTTAGCAGTGGTGTTTTATCGAGTGTTACTAACCTGTGAAATGCCCGAATTGAACAATCAGAATCGAGTATTTAACTAAGCCTTGTAATAATTGTTAATAGCAATAATTAAATTCCACATTTCTCATGGTCTCAAAGGGGTCTGGTCCCTACCATTTCAACAATAGACGGATCCATTTAGGGCCCAGGTATTACATTTTAGGGTTACGGCACACATTTCTGGATGCTTTATCAGAAGTTCTTTACTCACTAACTTTCTTTAATAATGCTCTCTGTATGACTGACTTAACTTTCTTGCAGGAAATAAGAAGACAGCTGAACAGTTTGATTCTTTATCCACATTTAATATATGAAAATGCCACCACAATGCAAACAAATGTTCTCATTTGGATGGTGACTCAGGATGCAAAGGGGTTACATCATGGTTATAGGACATGAAAAGAGCCCTTTCCAAATAGGCACCACACAGCACATTTTGAGCAAATGATATGAATGCAATGTGGAGTGAGCAATTTAGTGACTGCAGCAAACAAATGGCACTCTCACAATCAAAACTAAAAGAAGCACACAAGCGCTAATCAAGACCTGAGAGTGCTGCCGGAAGATCACTCATCTACGTCTCTGCCTTTGATTACCTGCCCTGCTTCATGCCAGGGCAGTTGGATAGAGTCGGCTGCCCCCTCTGCAGCACATGTCTGCAAGGCCCCCTCATGGTGGTCCCTCCTCCCTTCCCACCACTGAAAAACTACCCATGGCTACTTTTAAACTTGTATCGGATGATTAGACTTGGGTTGCATCCCAGAACACCGCTCAGCCTCAGCAGGGATTCAGCAGGGAGCATCACAGCCAATGCATAATTTCTCAAGATGGGGGGACTCACACTGAGCCAGCGAGTCCCAATCCTGCAATGTCAGACATGCGAAAAAAGCTTATTGAAGAACTAAATAAAAGAGTATTGAGCAGATGAGAAAAAAAACAAGATAGGACCTTTTCTTTGACACCTTTGGATAGCCATTTTACAAAAATTGGAAGTTGGTAATTATTTGGATAAAGATGAGCTGGATGTCTTCTTTTTTATCCAAGGGGATAAAGCTCACATTTTGACTTCCGACTTGTGTTTCACCTGCTTTCTACATCCTACTGTCTCCTCCTTAATTTCCGCAACTCACCATAAAGTGACGAACAAGAATACACTATGAAACACTGTCTTCTCAAAATGAACCACATCTTAATTAAATGTTTTATTGCTTTTTAAGTTTCATTTTGTATTCCTCCACGGTTATCTTATCTAAATATTATAACACTTTTCTATATCAGCAGAGAAAAAACATTTTTGGAACAACAACAGCAACAACAGCAACACCATAATGTTATGAAGATATTTGTGGGCCTCTCTATCTGCCAAATGAGGAGATTGCAGTCTCCTTCATCCAGTTCCAATCAACGCTGAACATGTGGGAAACTAATGGTGTTTTTCCGTCTGCAAAACAGAGCTCGCTTCACCTCTGAGTGGGACAGTATATCGGATTGAACAGATTATAGACTGTGCTGTACATAACAACGGGTCAAACGTACAAAATGTGCATCTTTTATTTTAATGGCTTATGAATATTTAACTGCACGGGTCAAAATTCCACAGTGAAAATCAATAAATAGTTTTTTTGAATGGAAACCTGGGTAAAGCATTTAGTCTCAACTAAATATATATGAATTACACTTTATACTTTGCCAGGGAGAACAATCAGAAGTTCCTGACTGCATTGAGTGTGTGAGAGTTTTTGCATGTGTGCATGGCTGCATATTCTTCTTTTTTGTTGTTGCAGGCCATTTGTCGTGCCGTGTGCACTGTTGACTGTGCTTTTGGGTATGGGTGTGTACAGTGTAGCACTTGTTTCAAGCAGGACTTTTGTGTACAGTATGTGTTTCTGCAACTATAAAGGCATCTTTCATTCTGTCACGCTCATACATTTCATTTCCAAGTCAGGAAACATGAAACAGGAATTAAAAAACAGACTTCCACTGTGGCTGGATGTGCGCCAGCATACTTTCAGCCAATTCTTTCAAGCTTTTTTCTTTATCCAAGAGTAAAACGTTTTAACTGAGGGTGATTTTGCAGACCTATCTGCCAAGGGTTTTAGGGAGAGCAATGGTGTTACCATGGTGCTCGCACCCCTCTCGGTGTTGTAAACAGGAGCCAGTGATTCCCTGTTGGGATGATTTTGCATGCAAGATGGAGAGAAAAAGCTACTGGCCCCCCAAATGCATTCCATTACCATCGCCCTAGGTCCACTGCTGGAGCCTTATTTCGACACATTGAGGAAAGGAGGGACACTGAGGTTCGGTGGCATAGAAAGAAACAGGGATATTAGAAAGAAGGTTTTCAGAGGAATGGATGAGAGGGAAGAATGTATCAAAGAGATACATAAGAAGACGGATGCAGAGAATATCTAGGATTGGAAATGGAGACCTGAGAGTATAGAAACGGGAAGAATTGGGAAAAAGCTGTAGTGGGATTAAATGCTTTGAAGGTATAGCTGTTTGAATTTACATTCCAGTAAAAATGTTACCCAGGATGATTACTCTATATTGTAACCGGGGGGGAAAACTCTTTTGCATGAGACTTCGAAAATCAGCCCAAGACAACTATAAGCAGCACAATCTTAAAATCAGTGGATTCTACAGGAAAATGTTATCAGAACGTTCCTTGGCGGTCTTAGGGAGGCCCCCTACAGAGCCCTGGGTAAGTGATGGGAGATCTACTCAATGCAGTGTGAGTCTTAAGCAGGCTGGTATATCTTAGACACTGGTGTGTTATCTCAAGCTTGATTTTGTTGTATTTACTTTTTGTAGTCCAATCCTTTTATCTGTGATCCAACCTGCAATGAGGAGATAAAGCTGTGCGGACTTTTTCCATAAATGCACTCAGAGCTGTACAAGCTCCAATGAGATGGCCATGATGATCACTTAGCATTCCTTATGCATGCCTTCACCTGTGCTGCCAACACACACACAAACAAGCGCACACATACACCTACAGTACATGTGGTCGTACACAAAGCACAGAGGCGCACGCACTAAGGCACTTTTCCACTTGTGTTGCTGTGTCTACAGGCTATTCACGGTAATAGCTTGGGTGTTCAGCCCTAAGTGTGCTTTTTTCAGTTTCAATCATACAATATTGCCTGCTGAGCTGGCAAGTTAGAATATCAAATAGCAAATGAAATTCCTGGAGCCTTTTGCACCAACACCAACTTGTAACATTAATTTGTCATCATTTGGTGTGGTAATATTACCTCATTAGAGTACTCAGAGAGCCATTCAATAAGCGTGGTCATTCTTCCTGCCAAGATCTGTGGATCTGTGGTTGCTCAATTAATTCGCCCCCCTGCACACACTGATATCTATACACACACACACACACACACACACACACACACACACTCATTGTATCTTGCTGTACATGCATTACACTGACATGTAATGAGCGATTTTTCTCATGCACAATCTAATATGTGAAATGAATGTACAATATTACCCACAGAAAAATACTCAATATTTTTCTCTCACACTAGTCTCTTCAACTATTTCTATCTTCGCCTGTCTCACCCTGTCTCTTTTACCCATCTTTCTACTCCTTCAGGGATCAAAAGGTATCAGACACAGAGCGTGGTAGGTGATGGGAACTGACAAAGAGTTACTAGCACATTGTGATTTCTACACAAATATTCCAAGCAGGTCTTAGAAAAGTCTAAGTTACTCCGATGTGGTGTATTCATTACTCTACTGGCTCTCCTGCCTTATGCTCACCTGCAACCGACAGCTGCTAGCTCTTTTGCTGGGTTGGGCGCAATGTCCTGGTGGAGACAGGGTTATTTTCACCTGCTATTTTTTGTGAGATGAAAACATCACAGGTTGGGACATCTTGGGGATCTTCAGTTTCTAGCGGGAGATCAACACACATGGAGAGGAAGGGCTAGCTGTGTATTTATAATGTTCTGGCTAGGAAAGCAAATTATAAAAAGAGAAGTAAAGGCCATTTGACAGCGAGACAGTGAATCATGGAGTCGCCGCATATTTCCTTAAGTGTTTAGCTAAAGAGGAGAGGATTTGGTGGCATGATGGAAAAAAGCTTGCCCTAATGGACAGTGGGTGACGCAGGCTGCACATAACAGGGATTAGGTTGGGTATCATAGACGAGTCCACATTCAAAGCTTTTTCCTTACCTTTAATTGCAGTAAACAAGAGGGTGGGTAATATAAATGCCTTCCAATATCACAGTCTATGTTATTGAATAATCAATTTAATGGGAAATGAACTGAGAAATAGTTCATAAATAAAAAAACGACGAAACATGAATGTCGTTGTTGGCCAAGCCAGCATAGTTATTGTTACAGACACATCCCAGTACCTTGTCTCATTGATTACAATCATATAAAATGATATATATAAATCCACTATCAAACCATTAGACCACTCGGGTCAAACAAGAAGGGATTTTGAAAAGAAGTCCGCCTCAATCTGTTCCTGTGATATAACTATATATATGTTTCAACAGGTCTTAATCCACATTACAGGGATTTAACATGAGATACACAGGGATTTGAGAAGATCAGCGTCTGCTCGGAGACAGAGAAAGAAAACAAATCTCTCTCTTCCCCTCTTTTTGTCATCCCTATCAGTTGAGGCTGGTTGTGGAGGGGTGCTGCAGACATGTTTTTTATTATCATAATCTTTTTTCACATGTTCCTGTGAAATACATTGTGGTAACAAGTCCCACATCTTTCTGCTCTCATAAGCCCCAAATCTTTTGATCACTTTTGTTGTCATGTATGCTTAGCGCAGTGATGTTTTCTCGCCCAGCCCCCCAGCCCACATTATGTTTCACGTTATAATCATCTTATTTACAGGTTATGGTCCCATAAAAGCTGCCTCTGATGATCTCAGTCACAAGAATTCATCGTAATGAGGCATGACGTTCATGATGGAATCAGGAATTACTGACTAACGGGGTGTGTGGCACGGTTCCACCGGCTGCCTCTGCGTCTTCTGGAGCCATCTCTGACTTCCCCCGGCCTTCATCGTAAACTAGCCCTTCAGCACAGCTTCTGTTCGCCTCATGCTAAGAACCAAATCTGGCACAAGGCCGCTTAACAAGAGGCTTCTGCTCCATATCACTTTACATTGAGAAAGACAATTAGTTTGGAATATGAGCGTATAGAGATCCAAGACTTCTCACTTTTATCTTCACTAAATCCGATTCCAACTGGTGAGCCAATCCCCAAGTACAATGGCTCTACAGCTTTCTGAAAATACATTGTTCCCGAGCAGCAAACTTCTTAGAGTTCAGTTGGAGATTCATTTTGCCAAGATATTATATTTTCAGTGTGAAATGAAATGAGAGAGGAAGAAAGAAAAATGACTGGTTGTATAATGAAGTCTTCCTACAAATTCAGTTGTGATTAATATCTGACAAAGAATAATATTTGATACAGTGCATGCTTCACGCCTGTGAAGAGTGATAATTCTTGCTGCCACAACATATGAAACATCAAGCTCTCTCCACAAAAGAAGAAAGAAATCTACAGTAAGTCACAAAATGAAATAGGAAGATTTGTTTGAGGGAGGAATTGTGTTCAGCAACCATGGCTGCCTGCGTCTTGGCCTCTGTCAACCTTATTGCTTTGGTCCTGAATCCCAGCTCTTCTCCCTGCTCCAATATGATAAGATTTACTGGCATGTTCAAATGGGTAATCTTGTTTATTCACTGTAGCTGTTTGGATCCCGACATCACCGGGAGAATTAAAGCCTCTGAATCTCAGCTGGAGGTCAAGCGGGAAAAAAAGGAAATGTAGTTTTCTATCTCTATTCCGCCTGTGTTGGTGTTCATTAGTGTTGTAACAGCTGATATCATTTTCACTGCAGCTTATTCTTATATCCCATTTTCTCTAGCTTGAGCTCTTCAACCCTGCATCCTCCTGCGTGAAGTTATATATATATATGTGTGTGTGTGTGTGTGTGTGTGTGTGTGTGTGTGTGTGTGTGTGTGTGTGTGTGTGTGTGTGTGTGTGTGTGTGTGTGTGTGTGTGTGTGTGTGTGTGTGTGTGTGGCCTAGCATTACTATACTTGTGGGGACCTAAATCTGTTTACACAGTCACGTGTGGGGACTCACCTCCCTTATGGGGACAAAATGGAAGTCCCCATAAGGGGAATCATTAATTTTAGGGTGAAGACTTGGTTAGGGTTAGGGTAAGGTTAAGGGTACGGGCTGGGTTAGGGTTAGGGTTAGGCATGTGTTGGTTATGGTTAGGATAAGTCTCCAGAAAATGCATGTAAGTCAATGTAATGTCCCCTGAAGTGATGTATACATGGTATGTGTATGTGTGTGTGTGTATGTGTGTGTGTGGTGTGTGTGTGTGTGTGTGTGTGTGTGTGTGTGTGTGTGTGTGTGTGTGTGTGTGTGTGTGTGTGTGTGTGTGTGTGTGTGTGTGTGTGTGTGTGTGTGTGTGTGTGTGTGTGTGTGTGTGTGTGTGTGAAAGAAAGAAAGAGGGAGTACGTCCTACAAAAATACTGTATATACTAGTGGATGTTGCTGCGGTTTCTAAACGATGCTGGTTTGACAGCCGCGTATCAGAGTCAACTCTGACTCCTGGAATCCATACCATTGATCCAACATTTAAATGGTGAATTTCTAAATTGCCACTCAATTATTCAACTGATCAGTTGGAAAAGCCCAGCAGTATTTGGGCCAAAATGGGCAAAAGAGCTGAAAGCCTGCAGGTTAAGCAGGGAGGAGCGGCCTGTCACATGAGCATGTTTTCTCTATGCAAGAGATCTTCAATTATAAGAGGCTTGTAGTGCTTTTGCATCAATCCTCTCGCTCCATTCAGATAAGCCCAGGCCTTTACCACTTGGTATAAGGGCAGCCTACACCAAGAGTTGATCTCATGCTTTTTCACCACAAATCCTCTTTGCAGATCCTTCTTTTAGAGACATTTGCGTTACAATCTGTCACTTTATAAACACTGTCCTGCTCTCACCCCCGAGACCTTAGAAGGTAAAGATCGACCCAAATCTCATCGCTGGCCGGAGGGTCATGAAATAGGTTGAGCTTAATCTCTGATACAATTTCAACATCCTTCCATGAGAGCAGCAGGAAAACAATCCCAGCTGAGCAGATGTAATCTTGAGATCCAGATAGCAGCAATATGTAGCGACCACTAACGCCGGCACAACATAGTCCTCACATGGCAATGTGCACGTGACACCGCATCCAGAGTGCGCCTCCGTCCTCTTGGGGCTGACAATCTCTCAATCATTGAAGCGGTTGACTCACCAAATCAATTCAGTGGCAAGGAAAGAAACAAACCGCATGGACAAGACATCTTAGGTGACAGAGAGCTTCTATTTTCTCTTTCTCACTTTCACTTCCTAATAGATAAGACATCAAGATACCTGCAGGGAATTGTTTGTGTGTGTGTGTGTGTGTGTGTGTGTGTGTGTGTGTGTGTG
Source organism: Pseudochaenichthys georgianus (assembly GCF_902827115.2). Taxonomy (NCBI): domain Eukaryota; kingdom Metazoa; phylum Chordata; class Actinopteri; order Perciformes; family Channichthyidae; genus Pseudochaenichthys; species Pseudochaenichthys georgianus. Next base: position 25,179,683 of record NC_047518.2, read on the forward strand.
TGTGTGTGTGTGTGTGTGTGTGTGTGTGTGTGTGTGTGTGTGTGTGTGGGTGTGTGTGTGTGTGTGTGTGTGTGTGTGTGGTGTGTGTGTGTGTGTGTGGGGGTGTGTGTGTGTGTGTGTGTGTGTGTGTGTGTGTGTGTGTGTGTGTGTGTGTGTGTGTGTGTGTGTGTGTGTGTGTGTGTGTGTGTGTGTGTGTGTGTGTGTGGGTAGGTGAATGGCTTGAGATAGAGGGGCGGGGGGGGGATGCAGGTTGTATGTGATTGCATCAGCCATAGTGCTGAATGTGGATTCCTGGATTTCACTCACGTATAGTGGGGCCATTGAAAGGAAACAGGTGGTGAAGTGCGGTGGGGATGAGGGAGGGGGCTTTTGTAATTAATGCTGCAGATGCTGCTTTCTGCAGCGCATCTGGGCAGTGCTCTCATTTCCAGAAATCTCTGCAGGCCTATAGATTCCTCTTAAATCTCTCGGCAACTTCTTCTATTTATTTCCCATTGTTTCTTGACCAACACCTCAACTACTTAAATAGTTTTCCGGCTGCATCTTATCAATATTTTCTCTTGTTAGGTTTCTGCTGTCTCCCTTTTATATACTTTCGTTGTGTCTCCCTCAAAAGTCCTTCAATTTGTTCGTCCCCTCCATTCCTCTTCCTCCCAACTTGTTACCCCTCCCACACCCACACACCTCTGCATAGTTCTGCAGACCAATAGCACGTGTTTGTGCAGTCACAGCGGTAGGAAGCCTAGTCTCCTCTGATTACAGTATGCTCAGGATTAGAGGGAATATGCTCTAACATATTCACTCTGGTATTATGCTGCTGATATCCCCTGACGCTGCTCCACAGGAACACCACAGACAGGACGCTGCCTCACCTCAAACGACATGCCAGGCACCAGGTTGAATATGGCATCAAAAAAACTGTCCAAATGGGACAACAGGGGGATAGCGCTGAGGCAGGGAGGGAATGCAACAAGTTTGTATGGATTAAAGAGAAAGTGTCAAAACCTTTTAAATAAAACATTGGGCAATTTAGAGGGTCAGAGAAATAGGGTAGTAATATGCTGAATGCAATACTGTATCATCTGATCTATTCCACTCCACTGTCATTTTGTAAAATTGCAACATGCGCGATACTTCTAGGAAAAAGTAGACATATTTTCTGATTTGCATTCATTCACACATCAAGGGCACATTAAAATAAGGGCAAAGAATTCACCAATCTTCAGAATTGTTCTCCCCTCCTATCTCCCTCAGCTCGGCAAGCACTGTGGCAACTGAGGGCTGGGAAAAAAAGGCATCTTTGCATAAAATAGCAAGCGAGCAAAATCTAAAACAGTTAGTGAGGAACTCTAAATAATCACGGTGCTTTTGGAGATGAATGCATTAGCATAACTTAGTCCCAGCGACGTAATCACTCGTCTCAGGGTGAGAAGATCCCCTCCAGGCTCATCTCGCTCCTGCTGCTTCTATCCCCCTGAGTTCAGCCTCACAGAACGACTGACCCACTGAGACTGAGGGGCCGATAGGACACGTGGCAGAGAAGAACAAGTTCGAGACCCCCATTGGTTTGTAGCAAAGTGCCTTCGGCAAGTGATAAGATCATACGCAAGAAGATAAATCCGCTACAAAGCCTCGTTTGGTCTGTCTTTATACCCATATCACTGTGGGAGTGACCACATGTACGGAGACAGAGTGTACAAATGAAGCTATGACCATGTCAGCATGTGTTCATTGTAGGGAGTCTACAAAAGAAGAGAGTAGCATTCAAATAAAAGTGGAAGAAAAACTTCATATCAAAATAAAAAGCACAGATCGTTTAATCATTTATGATCCTAGAAGTAGCATCACTTTGCATTTCAACACTGGAGTTTTATGTACATGATTTGCATGTATAAATCTTTCAATTTATCATGTTGAAAAATCTAAATTGTATAGAAGAAAAGTTCAAATGAAACCCTGCCCTCTTACCCAATTTGGTGACAAATGCACTTTCACAATTTCAATACTGGCTGCATTATCACAATTTGTAAATAGTGGCAATGTTCATGACTTTCATTATATCCCCAATAGCATGTAGTTTGAATTGTTTTTACTATTGAAAACATAACAGTGGAAAATAATAAATGAACACTTGTGAACAGTAGTGTTGGAAAAAGTGTTACCGCTTTTAGATATAGATTTGGGCTGAGCTATTGGCTGTACATAAACCTATTCAACTCAAAATAGTGAAATAGATCAATCTAATTTGTAAAAGGAACAGTATCCACTAGGAGCTTTTAACAGTACTACTTGTATCAATTACACGACTTACACAGCAGTATCTGAGCTACATGATTTGCAGTCAAATACTTAGAAGGCCTAACATTTTATAGCTTCAAATCGAGAATGGATGAATTTTCAGAAGCAGTTAGAAGGCCTTCTACGCAGGCGCATTCACAAATCACACAACAGGTGACTGAAGCACGCACCAAACCAATACAATTAGGATGAGGGAAATTACAAATGATTTAAAGCTATTTTTCCCTCCCGACAAACGGTCTGTGTTGACAGCAGCTAAAAAATACTTGGGGTCAGGCACACAAGGTACACTATGGCCTCAACAAGAAACTCAAAAGTGAAATGCACACAGCAAGGTAGACATGTTAAACACCTGAAATAAAAACAGTAAGCAATTACGTAAACAGAGATAGACAGGCACAGACAAATGGGTGTATTAAACTCACCTTAGTTGATGTCTAAATCCATTGTATTCATGTAGATGAAGTATTCATATGTCAAACTGTGTTTTAGTTTTTGCTAATATAATTAATCAGAAGGACACATTTAGGCTACTAGTATTCCCATTGCTACCTTCATACTAAGTTAGTTAGCCTACACATTAGCAGCTTTGCAAAACAAGCTAACTCTCCCGGTTGTTTCATTGAAATAATGTCTACTTTCTGTTATTTGTCATAGGGCTATATCATGTCTAGCTTCAAAATGCATTTGATGGTTGTTGTTTTTTGCCTATTTTGCAGTTGAATGGGAATAAAAAGGGAGCGTGAGAGTGAAAGCACATTAAACCTCTCTCTCTTCGGCATATTTTGATATTGAGTGTGCAATGCCAGGTTTGACCACACACAACGCCCAAAGCACTGTTTTACTCATTTGATAAACGTAAATAGTCAACACATCCTCACTTCCAGGTCGGCCTATGTTGACGTTATGTCAAGTCCCCTGCCGGCTTTTTCTAACGCAAGGGGGGGGCCTTAGAGTCCATCTTCAACGCAAGGGAAGGGCCCTTAGCGTCCATTTTCAGCTTTCCGGGATGTCCATATGCTTCTATGGACGCTCATGGAAGCACGGCATTCGTTTGTGTCGGCTGCCCTTAAAGGCAATGTGAGCGTCCATTCCCATTGGATAACGGAGAATTGTACACCCGGAAGTAAGTATTCCTCTTACTGTCGATTGATTTTACAGTGATATCTGCACTACTCATCGACTAAAAAACACCAGATTATCCTTGTTAATTACACAACATTGATTGGTTTAAATTGTGTGCAATGCTTTTGTATTTTTCCGATTCGATTCGATTCGGAGAAACAAATCTTTTTTCGGAGTAAAGGATGGCAGAAGACACAACACTACCCAGAATCCCCAGCTATCGTTTGGACTACACCATGTGCTCTGTTTGACAAACCCCGTGATAGTCCTCAAGCTCTGTGATTGGAGAGTGTGCTCCGAGGGTTACCGAGCCTCGAACAGCACTTGAAATGGGATGGAACCACGGCAGACTGTCCAAAACTGGATTTGAACGGGTCCACCGCGTCCCCCCCTCCCCCACCCCGTCCCCAGAACTACACATGCTGGCTATTCTGTTTCGCAACATGTTCTCTATAGCCGCGTTCACACTGCGGTACTTTTCCCACAAAGGTTCATGCGAACTTAGTTCATGAGAACTCTTTAGTTCGCATGAACTAAGTACAGATCGCGTTCACACCAGAAAAAGTCCCTGGGGGTGGATTAGGCAAATGAAGCCGCTGATGTCACTTCTTCTTCTTCTTCTTCTTCTGCTTTGGGTTTACTGGCAGGCCGCAACCCACTTCAGGCCGCCCAAAGTCCCCGGCCGGAAGTCCCCGGAGTTGGGGACTGGCTTCAGTAGAAGCTGCTGGGACTCCCAGCAGCTTCTACTGAAGCCTTCCGAGTAAATCGCCAGAACGCCGACACCTCCTCATCTCCACCGCTCCCATGTTTTATTTTGTGTTGCCATAAGTTAGTCTCTCTGCGTTTCTGCGCTGGGCTAATGCTAATAATGCTAATGCGAGGATAATAAAATGGCAGCTTCACAAAACTTTTTGGGAGTTTTACGGGGCGTGGTTTGCAATCCGCCCAGCCAATCAGGAATATAGCTCTTTTCTCAAAAAAGAGCCGCTCGAAAGTCCCTGCTTTCTAGCAGGGACTTTCGAGGGGGTAAAAAGGTTCGCATGAACTACTTTTAGTACCGGCTCTTTTTGGTGTGAACGCGATCATGAACTAAGTTCGCATGAACCTTTGTGGGAAAAGTACCGCAGTGTGAACGCGGCTAATATGGCATGTCTCTACTGGGAGTTGTAGTTTTAAAAGACGTTTTCGTATTTCCCATAATAAGAAGTTGCCAGTATTAAACTGTGTACATCCCTGGAGGTTTAGGGGACAGGAAACACTCGAATTTAAAACATATAATTAATAAATGGGTGAAAATTGCTTGTGCCCATAATGGGCAGTGTTACTATATAGACACACATGCCAGCTAAGGTCAGAAGAGCTTTATTTAACAGCTGGTCTTATGTTTGTGACCCCTCCTCTTGTTCATTGATAACATTACATTACATTACATAACATTAATTGATAAGCCTGAAACATGCACTTGTCAAGGTTCAGAGGCACATTTTGCAAATATGGCAGTAGCCATCGATCTGCTTAAGATAAGATATACTTTATTGATCCCAAGTTGGAACATTTGCGTTACATCAGCATGTGTAACAGTTGTAATGCAGTGGTGTTTATTTGAAAATCATTTAGTATAATCACACAAATTCTGTGTTTTATATTTAACAATTCTGTGTTCTTTATTTATTGATTGTTCAAGACCTGACAAGGCCGGAGATGAAATATCTACATACATCTTATAAGAGTATAATACATTATGTATAATATCAGTTAAAATAAGTGCTTCAACATAGTTAACATTGCTGGAGGTATGCACAAATATTGATAGATGTCTTGTAATGCACTATTGAGGAACCTGCGACCCAAGTTTTTCATTCAGTGCAGAACTACACCACAGTTGTGTAGGCCTATATGATATGTCAATAAACCTTAGAAAATCTTGAAATCTTGAACGGGATGTGCAAAATAGTCATTACATACAGTCTTTAATTAACTATTAGTAGAGAATAACGAGTAATGAATATACTTTATAGGGATCGTATTAATATCTAATAATAAAAATAATGAAATTCAATAACATGCTTTAACCACCAGGTGTCCCTTTATATCAGCTGTGCACCTTTATGGTGTAAATACAGCCTATCTACCAATTGGATCAAATATAAAAGTCAGCCGAATTAGTGTTGATACTGCAAGGAGACGTATTGTGTAAAAAGAAATGTAAGATGTTGTTTAATGGCTGATATATTTATGATCCACGTCACGTTTTCAGTTCCTCATGTTTGTCTAGAAGTCTTCTCATCAGGGCTCTATAAATACAGAACTACGGCAGATATGTAATATTTAATGCAGCCGAACCATGTATTACAATGCCGGTATGTGATGACTTTCAAAGAGAAAAGCAAGCACACTCGGAATAAGGTATTATTTTATTTTTTTAAAATGTTTTCGGTCTGTTTCCGGTATTTGTTAATGACGATGTGCTGTGAGATGTGAGACTGGAATTGCACAGGGGGGAAATAACGTAGGCTATCTTTAGATGCGGATTTTGTTAAACTAATATGTTTGCGCTGTGGACCAACACTATACATTGACGGGGAAGGGGGTAGCAATAAAGATAACACCATTAAACAGTTACACAACATAACAGAAATAATATCGATAGCAGCGTCCCTAGCAACCACCTTGGTAACAATGAAAACGTTGGACGCAATTTCCTGAAGTAATCTTCGTAATAACTAGCAAACTAAAGATCATGTACATCCACTGCACACATCATCTGAAATAACAACTCATATTTCTCGCATCAAATGACATCAAAACGCATTTTAATGGCCAAACTAACTTTAAAATAGGCATTTTACACCGAGAATAAAATGAAGTTCGGCCATGTTTTTTTCTGCAGGGAGAAATTTGAAGATCACGTGACGTCAAACAGAGCACATGGTGTAGTCCAAACGATAGCTGGGGATTCTGGGTAGTGTAGTGTCTTCTGCCATCCTTTACTCCGAAAAAAGATTTGTTTCTCCGAATCGAAGGGGAAAAATACAAAAGCATTGCACACAATTTAAACCAATCAATGTTGTGTAATTAACAAGGATAATCTGGTGTTTTTTAGTCGATGAGTAGTGCAGATATCACTGTAAAATCAATCGTCAGTAAGGGGAATACTTACTTCCGGGTGTACAATTCTCCGTTATCCAATGAGAATGGACGCTCTCATTGCCTTTAAGGGCAGTCGACACAAACGAATGCCGTGCTTCCATGAGCGTCCATAGAAGCATATGGACATCCCGGAAAGCTGAAAATGGACGCTAAGGGCACCCCCCTTGCGTTGAAAATGGACTCAAGGCCCCCCCCCCTTGCGTTGGAAAAAGCCGGCAGGGGACTTGACATAACGTCAACATAGGCCGACCTGGGAGTGAGGATGTGTTGAAATAGTAGGGCTGTGCATCTTCACTGGTCTCACGATTCGATTCGATTACGATTATCCTGTCAACGATTCGATTCGGTTCGATATCCCGGTGCATCACGGTGCATCACGATTCATACCAATGCGTTGCATCCTCAATTTTCTATATTACTGCACATGGCTTATTTTTCATCAATGCATACATGCAGTAAATACATATGAACTCTCTTTTTATTATTTAGAAAGTGCTTCAGAAATCAATAACATAAATGTCTTGACATTAATTTATAAACCAAAATAAATTAATTGTATAGGTCTAGCCTCCGTGTGTGAAGTTGTTCCATCCTCAAAAACAAAAAGCTAATGCTTCTGCAGTCTAGCTGCAGCTTCTAGCAACAGTCTTCTGTTAAGAAAGGACACTGAATGTCCTGAATGAGGCATCACACACAGGACTTGAGTCTGAACACAGCAGACAACAGGAGTATTTACAACAGCATATACAAACAAAAATAGTGCATGTGGGTGCACACTTACATTCTCTGTCTTACTGTTACATAAATCCCATGAATGTATGAGATTAAATTAGCTTCATTATATCTCAGTGATTAAGTGAATAACAAAGTTTCTATCGGGTCACTATCAGCATGTCACTCATTATTTTCAGGGAGGGGGCGGGGCTTGGAGGAACGGAGAGGAGACGGTGATCGCGGAAGCTTTTTTCCTCCTGCCTTCACAAACTTTACACACGTATATATCGTCTGAAAATTGCTAGAGGACATTCATACTTTGCAATCCAAGACTTAATTAAATCCACCAAAAACCTGACATGATTGTAACGCGATTATTTTTGAAAAACATAAATCCCTGTCACACTCCGTGTCGCTGCGGCTCTGACACGGAGTGATTGAGAGCGGGTCCTGCTGTCGGTTCTGGACTGGTGTTCTTGTGTTGGTGGATAAAGCAGACTGCTCCGTGTTGCTATGCCGCTGTCACGTCTGTTCCCTGATCTCTGCGTCACCGACCGATTTGATATTAAAGTGACAGAAAAAATGTTATAGTAAAGCCGCGGCCGGAAAATCAGGAAGCAACGTTACTACTCTATAACCGATTATCTTCCGTCCCTGCATCGAGACCGAATCGTCCACGTCCACATCGCAATGCATCGTAGAAACGATTATTTTCAACACCCCTATGAAATAGTAGTGGTGAAAACATATCAGAAAAGGGGGAAATAAGTGTCTCGTAATATGTTTTAAATTGATTTATGTTGTATAGGAGTGTTTGCTTGCCTTAGTTTATAAAAGGGAAAGTTACTTCATTTTAGGGAGGCCACAGAGGCGAGGCTTGTGAAACTACCATTTCTCAAAAACTCATGGTGGCAAAAACTGGCAAGGAATAGAGATACTGCTGTTAGAGTAAGATATATAACTAATATGAATAATAACTACTACAAATAGTTATGGAATCCGGTGCTAGCTGTTTAGATAAATTACGTTTCTGAATGTTATGTTTACATTCATCAAAAAGTAACTTAGTACGGTATAAGTTCACATAACAGAAGCTGCCATCCTGTAATGAAGTTATACTACAGTACAATTTAAATCTTTTACAGGTAAGACTTTTTTATTATGTTGTAAAGGTCAGTGTAAATTGACCACATTATTCATGTAAGATGGTACATTGTGGGTAAGGATTAGAGTATGAATAGAAAAATAGGATTGTTCTCTCAGGAGGATGAGAGACTAACTGCTAGCTGCGATATCTTTTTCACGGGCAGAACACGCCATAGCAAAAATATGTTGCCAATATGGAAAAAAATTCCTACATTCAACGGGTAAAAAAAAATCCTCAATAAAGCATATCAGTGATGAGTTATTTAACTTTAAGGGGTTAACAAAGTGTGAAAGCTTCTTAATGTAATCGTTGGCATATCGCTACAATTTAAAGTGTTATGACAGTTTTATCTTAGATGAACATTTGTCAAGTGGGCTGAGATTTTTGCATCTCTGTGAAGTTATGTATTCTTAACAAATGTTGCTGCTGGGCTTTTAACATTTTCTTTGCTTTGAAAACTAACGAGCAAATGCCACAGAGTGCATAGTGTGGTTATCAACAGGAAATATAGTACTCTGAAAAGAGAAAGTTTTGTTGTCAAGTTGGGATAACTGTCTTTTTATACCTCTGTGTCCATGGGTAATGCTAACAAAGAGTATCCCCATTGAAGTTGCCCTTTTTTAGATTCAGAAGAATTCGAATGAGGCTACAAGTGAACATTTCCACTGGAGCTCCAGTCTCAGGGAAACAAAGCTCATTCACCACTGACAGAGAGCCTTGTGTATTTCAGCGTCAGATAGAAAAGTGTGCATTAGCATATTCTTAGTGAAGTTTAGAAGTTAAGTGCCAAAGTGGCACATATGGATGTATCTTCTGAAATTCTGCTATTTTCAATCAGCATTGTGGCATATTGTGATGCATTCCCTCTCCTTTCTCTGTCTTTTGTGGGTTATATGCTAACTGATCCATTAGGGAAAAAACACCACGTGTTTACTGTAAGTGTGACAGTACGTTACACTCTCTGCTTATCTGTTATGCCCACATCGCATCAGTCAATTTCTTCTTACCTCTATTCGTCTGCTGTATTTGCTGATATGGCTGACTTTTGTCCTCAACAAAACATGCAGCGTTTGAACAGCTTTTGATCAAATTGAAAAGTGTTTTTGACTCGCTGTGGGTTCTCAAGCGTTACAGGATTTTGCAGCGTGGAGATAGTCACTGTACACCTGTTGGATCCAACAACCTTCACATCTCAGGTAGCCACACATGCACATGATGACATTACATGTCTGTCCGAGTAATCAAACACACACACACACACACACACACACACACACACACACACACACACACACACACACACACACACACACACACACACACACACACACACACACACACACACACACACACACACACACACACACACACACACACACACACACACACACACACACACACACACACACACACACACACACACACACGCACACACCAAAAGATAAGGAATATACAGTAGAAGAATCGGTTCAATAGCAGTTTCCTGGGTCAACTTTTCCTCTGCTGAGCTGTGGAACAAAAGCTCTGTTCACTAGAATCTCAGTTTTGACTTCAGAACATTTGGCATTGTTGGTAGTTGACCTCCCAGAAGGATGACCATAGTGTTTGTGTGTGCATTTATGTGCACATTGGTTCTGTGTATGAGTTTGGCAGTGAATATGAAGATGGGTATAAGTGTTAGCTTACTGACTTGCTGGCAAGATCCAAATGAAAGCAAATGAAAAAGGAGGCCAGGAATAGAAGTTGGGGATGAATGGGTACTGAAAAGGAGATAAAAGCTTCAGATAAAGGCAGTGGCAGCCAATTCTCCACGTCCCCATGATGTTACAGGTGTTATCGTTAAATCCATCCACTCTGCAATCGCTGGTTGCTAATGCGTCCCCCTCTCTCTCCTCGCTGTATGTGTTTGTATGTCTGTGTGTTTCTCTCCTCTATCGTCTCTGTTTCCTCCAGCCTGAGTAAATGTCAGAGCAAGCTGCTGCTCTTCCCAGACCACGCCGTGGGAGACAGACCAACCTCATCGCCGTGGCAACCCTCTGTTCTGGCTCAAAGAAAGAGGCAAGGGCGGAGAAGAAAGGAACTTGTATGCCTCTGAACCCCCACTAGTTTCCTCATACCCCCTCGTCCTTGTGCATTGTAGCCCAGCCCTGAACCATGTGGCCAAGCTCCCAGGCTTTACTGTGACTAGAGAGGAGGAAGAGAGGAGGACTGCAATTACTAAATAGGTGACGAGGGATTTCTCAAAGTGAAAAAGGAAAATAAGATGTTGTAGAATTATTGGCAGAGAGTCTATGGGGCATTGTTCTTTCATAGATACTTTATTTATAAGTTAATTGTATTACAGAAAATAAAAACTCTTCAATCCTGAAAAGAGAAATCATGCCAAAGACATTTCTCAAATAAGGTGAATGAAGCTTAGAATTACCAGCAAGGCAAGGAAATGGCCATATTAGATTTCCCAGAATACTTCCTTGGCTTGGAGCCATTGTATTTGGTTTCAATTTACACCAGCAGGAGGCTGCCCGATACCTTTCTTCTCTGGTAATGGCTTTCTTCTCCAAGCTGACTTGTCACCTCTAACAAGAAGTGTACCTCAAGGGAGCTCAGCGGGCATAGGGAGTCATTGTAGGAGCCTGGCCAAAGAATGTCACTCATACTGTACCCAGAGTAAAGACTATTTTTTTTCGTGACAGCACAATTGGTTGTGGCACTAAGTTGAGTTGCTGAAATTACATCATTTAGCTATTACACTTCTTGAGGGGGAGGTAGGAGACAAAAACTGAAAGAGGGGGAGGGGGATGAAAGTGCGGCGGTTTCGGTCAGAAGTGAGGAACCATCTGGTAGGTGAGGCACCATATTTTACACTGGCGGAAGCCCGATATTGTGTCTCCAGTAAATCCAAGTTTCTGCCTGTAAATGTGCCCATTTCACACTTTAAAACTGTCCATTGTGCTCCTCTGCAATTTCTCTCTCAATCTTTTTCACCTGATATTCACTATTATTTCATTCATTGGTGTATCAACATGGAAACTCACACAGACCATCATCTTTAACTTGTTTGTGACCTTCCTCCTTTTTTTGCTCTAATAACTTCTTTTGAGAGCCACATCACAATAAGACCGTATCTAAGGAATGAAAAGCTGCTAACACTCTCCTCCATCGTTGCGATGCTTACAGATACAATTAATATAATGCGTGTGCTTGTATAACAGTGAAAAATGTCACTCATGCCATTGCAACAATATGTACAAAAAAGCACAGGTGTGAATAAGGGCAGTATTTACATCTAAATGTGTATATTAATGAGTGAGATTGTGTCTGTTCTGCCAATAATAATCAGTGATTGCATATTCCCTCATTGGAACTAATAGGCCATGTGCATGAGGGGGGAAGGCCTGTCGTGAGAGCTGGGGCAGGTGTGTGTGTGGAAGTATTTCCGTGCGAGATGCCCTGTTTTTGGTTTTCCTGATCACATGGTCTTTTTCTAAAGGTGTGTGTGCATGCATTCATCTTTTGCGAGCATATGTGCTAGGTGTGTCTGCGTGGACTGTGTATGCATAATGGTGTTTTCTGCATGGCTGGCTGTGCCGGTGTGCGCCTGTGTTCAGGTTGCACATGACCCCGGCTCCACTGGGAGGTCCGTGTCTTTCATGTCCCCTGTTCAGTGCTCCCTCAAATCTGGGTCAAAGGATAAAAGAATAACCTCTATCCGCTATGATTTCCACACACACCGACACACACTGACACACACTGACCTCCCTGAAAAATGACTTCCTGGAGATTTGAGTGGTAACAAGGTGGCATTGTGGAGGACACTGAAGCAGATAACTTTTAAAATGCACCTTATGTAGCAGCATCCTTAATCTAGACCCTGTCACCTCTGTCTGTTAACAACAGTTATTCACTGAACCAGTAACTCATTCAGTCCTTCCCCGTCCAACGTCACCCTCTGTCTCACTTTGTTTGTTTCAGAACATCTCACAGTTGACCTTGTGTAGACCAGATGAGAATGCTGGATTTGCAAGTCGGCAGAAAGTCGATTAGGAATGCGCCGCAGCTCAGTGTCTCCTGGCATCTCCGTGTCTGTCTCTCTGTTTTCTGCTCTTCCTCTTGAAGACTTTTATTCTCTCCTTCACTAAGCCTCTCCAACAATGCTGATGCTCTGGACAAGCGTCGACCCTCCGAGGAAGAAGAAACCATGCAGGGGCATTTGTGCGTGTCAATCTGTGCAAAGGCATTCATGGGCGACGGGCGTGTGTGTGTGCAGGGGCGCCGTAAGGGGGTGAAAAGTTAGGACGATTCTAAGGGCCCGTGACTGACAGGGGCCCAAACTATTTTAGTACATTAAGAAAAAAATGTTTAAGTAACCAATGTGATATATTTTCAAGGGGCCCAAAATCCCTGGCGGCGCCCCTGTGTGTGTGGCAGTTAGGTAAGATAGACCTTGCCAAATAACAAAGTGAGCATCCTCCATCCCCTGCGTTTCTGAGCAGCGGCTGTCATTGAGGTCTTTTCTTTCTCTAGTAAAAAAAAAAAGACTGAGGGGGGAGCAGGGAATTGTTCCTGCGTTGCGACACCCTGCCTCCCTCATAACTCCAGCCCTGTGGGCCTCAGGCTTGCAGCAGAGCAGTGTGTGTGGAGGATGTTAAGACCTACTGCCTGTCATAGATAAAAGCTGCAGACCTCCTACTAGCAGTGGGACTCAACCATCTGGGAGGACCACTTGCAGTGCCTTATATCCATGGACCCCCTTGCTGCGCACTCTTGTATTCACACATACACAGCATGCTTACAAATCCATGCAAAGTGTGGACACTGCCAGATTGATGGAGAAGTCCCCTTGGCACACTTTTTGTCTACAACAACTTAAAAAACATTGTTCAATGAAGACCCTTCCCATCACTCCCGATAGTCTGCGCATTCTTTCTCCACCACCTCCTCGTCTCCATCCTGCACAGCCAGAGTAGCACATTGTTCCAGGACCATTCCCTGTTAATGGAAAAGGGGTGTAACATATGTGTCATTGTGTGAAAAGTCATCAAAAGTCTGCCAGGGGGTATATAATGAGAGAGATAAATGGTTTTCTCTGTCAGCCAAAACTTTACAGTAAAAGACAGGAAGCGATGGCCGCTGTATACTGTCCTCTTGCTCTGTTTGATAGTATGGCCTGCAGCAGTGTGAGCCTCATAAACGCATCACCGCCGCTCCTGCATACACCATTTACAGTAGGGCTGCAGCTAGCAATTATCTTGATTATTCATTTATTTTTGGGTCTAACAAATTGTAAAAATGTCCATCCCAGTTATCAATGTCCAAGGGGTATTCTTTTATTGTCATGTTTTGTTCTGTTTTAATATGATATAAAATGGAGAGAAAAATATTTTCTGTCGTTTGCATGAACAATGATTTTGTAACAATAGATAATAAATGTATTTTTCAATGTTATTGTTGTACTTCTTAGTTTGCATCAGGGCTTGATCATTTAAACGGCACCAAACTCAACACAAAATTGTCTCTACGCAATCCTAATGAGACCTTTCTCTTTTACAACAAGAACATATGTCTTGCATACAGTATCGCCCAAAACCACCCATTAGATGAAAATATGAATATTAGATTCAAAGTTTTCAATTATTAAACAGCTGCATGAGAGTCTTGACATTGGTAGGCTCTCGCTCACATGCTGCCCTGTGTTTGAAGCAGAAAGACTTGCTTAATGATGTAGGTTGTCTAATATAGAGAACATGGGAGTGTGAAATCATTTTGCTCTGGCATAGTAATAGTTAATGTGCGGCAGTTAATTGAGAATTGCCAGATGCACTAATGTGGAGCTGCCCAACTGAATACTGTAAAACATATCTTTAGTTTAATTGTATTTTAGTCCTAGTTCAACATGTGGAGAAAAAAATACAATGGTCTATCTGCTGTGCGCTTTACTCAGACCTTGAGGAAGGATAGTGGATGGAGTGTATACCCATTTGCTTTCTCCTCTCCAATGCTGATCTTCTTCTATCTTTACCAGCAGAACCCGGAGAAGTGAGAACACAATGCTATCCTGGGAAATTACCCTGTCGACAGACGGCACATTGAGACTTCGTTAGCACAACCACCCAACCTAGTGCCTCTCCAGTCTGATCGAACGGAGCAACTCTCCATGACAGGGTAAACAAAGCAGAATCACAGGCATGATGGGCAAAAGAAGTTTATTATTATGTGATTTTTTTCATGTGATTCAAATGCTACATCTCCCCTGTGCAAGTGGAAATGTCTAAAGGTGTTAATTTTTGTTTTAATTATGCATGTTTATTCTGTCTGTGTGTATGTGTGTCTTTAATGAGGGTATTTTATATGTAAATGTCACTGTATATATACGATGTGTCTACATCGATAATGCCATAAAATACATTTCTGGTATTTGTGCAAATATGTGTGTGTTTGTGTGCGTTTATATTTATGTGTGCCTCTCTGCCTGTGTGTATGACTTTCCCTGTGCACTTCAGGCAGCCAAGAATGTCTGTGTTGAGGAGAAAGAAGAGGCAGAGGAGAGGTGTAAGTCAGAGACTGCGAGTAAACAACCTGCAGTAGCTACAGCAAGTGTCAGTCTGCCTGCCTCGGCCTCTGCTTCCGTGCCTCCCTCCTTTTACTTTCCATTCCTGCGCTTAAACAAAGACACACAGCAATTGGGCTGCCAAGTTACTGAAGAAGTCGTTCAGCCAACTTCCGGGCTTTACACCTCCGCTCAGCTTTTTGTGCCCAAATTGATAATTGAATCAACTATTGCCATGTAATCAATTAGGGTGTTCATCCCCGACTCTGAGTCTAACAGTTAATTGGCTTGTGCCACGGAGAGACGGAGCGCAGGCTGGTGCAGGAGGGACTGTTGGATTACTACAGATGGGCTCCTTAGACCTATTTACATTGTGCCTGACTTTAAGTCGTTGATTGCCTTTCTGGTGCCGATATTGCTTGGGTGAGAGCAGCACAGGTTTGGAGTGGACCTCAGTGACAAATCCTCCGTTTTAATGAAGAGGGAAGGCATACACTTCGAGCACACACAGCGGGTTATCCCTCTACTTTGATCCCAATCTTTCACACAGATGCACGCAGGTTTCTCTTCCATTAAACAGCCTTTGTTATTTTTTACTCAATGTCCGGAAACATTCTTTGCCACCTGCAGTCAGCACTGCTTTGTCTGAGCACATAGAGAGCAAAGCATTTCAAGTCAAAACAACCCTGCAGTATTGATCCATCCAACACCTTATTCCATTTTGTCCTCTAAAACATGCCTTTTCACTCGGTTGAATTCTATTCAAAGCTATCCAGCGAGACCTGTGTCAATAGGGAAGCTTGACTTCATTCCATAGATCTGGAAGCCCCCCGGGGGCTAAGCATAGGCTGCTAGACCATGACAGGCAGGGGGCTAATAGGCCAGATAGGATTGGATAAAAGAAGAGGGGGGGATTGTTGCAAAAAAAGTTTTAAGACCAGGACACCGCCATCTGCTTTTGTGGTGATGAGCATCAAAGCCTGAAGGAACCCTGTTGGGTCTCTCTTTCAGATGGCCGTCCTACATATGGGCTTCATATTTCACAAGGACAGACAGTCAGCCGGGCCCACTGGGCCACAGCCGAGCCGCTATTCTGCCTCCCCGCATGGTTTCCAGCCTTTGAGAAGAGCAGCACGATTACTTTTATGGGGCTAATAAATGACCAGGCTTGACCCAGAGGATTTGGGCGGCCACCCCCACCTCCCTAAATGAAGGTATGGAAGAAGAGGGGCTCTGTGGGAATGTTACTGTTGAGAAAAATGTTCAAGAAATGGGTCAGAGCATGGCTGCAGAGACATGCTCCCAGGGTGATTACTTATTGAAGTGACTAATACTACATTTGCCCGGCAGCACAGGGGGCCTCAGTCCACATTGGTGACACCAAAACAATAATCAGCTGTGCTTTATCTTTTATCTATGTTCCCGCCTTTCCGTCCCCCATTTCCCAGACTTCCTCTTAACTCCCGCTCTTTCTGTTATTCTGTCCTTACAGACTTCTGTGTTCCTCTGTCTCTCCCACTTGATGATCACAGACCTCATTATCTAATTATGCCTTTTCACTCAATCTCCATATCTCTGTGCCTCCCTTCCTCTCCATCTTTCAGCCCCTTCTCTTGTTTCCCCTCTCAGTGGCATATAGCCTCCATCTATAAGTGTGCTCCTTGGTGAGAAATGTGAGAAATGTGAATGCCAGACACATAATATCAGTGCTGATGGAAACCAGCCGCTCTTTTCTAACTCTGCTTCTCCTTACGCCAGACTCTGCCTGCCTCAAGGTAGCATATGGCATTCTCTCAGACTGCTGGACTCATTGGCCTCCCACACAACACTGTGCATCTATCTCTCCCTTACTCACAGCTCTTTTATGGGCTCTCCAACAGTTATTTTCTCCCATACCCCTCTCCCCTGATGCTGTGCAGAGCCCCATCCGTGCACTTTCTGTTTCACACAGCCACACTTCAGTGACGTTTACTGCAGAGATGGCTCAGGTCTGGCAGTTGGTGAGAGGAGGGCGGTCGAGTCTGGAAGGCACAGTCATTAGTTAAATATTAGCCAGACTGTGCTCTATTCCCCCAACATCTAGGGGAGGGGAGCACGAGTCGTAGCCTTCCAAAACAATAGGCCATAAGGGGATGGCTTTGTGCCCTCATGCTCAGGGATATAGGTGCACACACACAACCCCTTCCTTACAAACCCATACAGATGGTGATTTCTTTGTTATATCTCTTACATAAGGTGCAGCACATCATACCCTTTGAGAGGTGTGTTAACCTTACCAAGATACAAGCAGAAGGTGTAATAAAAATGAAGGTGGGGTCACCAACAGCAATACACAAGGCCCACAATTACACCAAGTCACAGAGAAAACATGGCAGATGTAGTGGATATGTGTTGTGCCTGTAGATGTAGAAATGCATAGGTGAAGACAATGGTAAGGTCCCACGGCAAAGTTGAACAGATGGTTACAGAGTGGAAGTACGTATTTACGCACAGTTTCAAAAAAAGTGTTATGGCCAGGCAACACATCCTCACTCCCAGGTCGGCCTATGTTGACGTTATGTCAAGTCCCCTGCCGGCTTTTTCCAACGCAAGGGGGGGGGCCTTAGCGTCCATTTTCAACGCAAGGGGGGGGCCTTAGCGTCCATTTTCAACGCAAGGGGGGGGGCCTTAGCGTCCATTTTCAGCTTTCCGGGATGTCCATGTGCTTCTATGGACGCTCATGGAAGCACGGCATTCATTTGTGTCGACTGCCCTTAAAGGAAATGTGAGCGTCCATTCTCATTGGATAGCGGAGAATTGTACACCCGGAAGTAAATATTCCCCTTACTGACGATTGATTTTACAGTGATATCTGCACTACTCATCGACTAAAAAACACCAGATTATCCTTGTTAATTACACAACATTGATTGGTTTAAATTGTGTGCAATGCTTTTGTATTTTTCCCCTTCGATTCGGAGAAACAAATCTTTTTTCGGAGTAAATGATGGCAGAAGACACTACACTACCCAGAATCCCCAGCTATCATTTCTCCCTGCAGAAAAAGAAAACATGGCCGAACTTCGTTTTATTCTGGGTGTAAAATGCCTATTTTAAAGTTAGTTTGGCTATTAAAATGCGTTTTGATGTCATTTGATGCGAGAAATATGAGTTGTTATTTCAGATTATGTGTGCAGTGGATGTACATGATCTTTAGTTTGCTAGTTATTACGAAGATTACTTCAGGAAATTGCGTCCAACGTTTTCATTGTTACCAAGGTGGTTGCTAGGGACGCTGCTATCGATATTATTTCTGTTATGTTGTGTAACTGTTTAATGGTGTTATCTTTATTGCTACCCCCTTCCCCGTCAATGTATCGTGTTGGTCCACAGCGCAAACATATTAGTTAACAAAATCCGCATCTAAAGATACGTTATTTCCCCCTGTGCAATTCCAGTCTCACATCTCACAGCACATCGTCATTAACAAATACCGGAAACAGACCGAAAACGTTTAAAGAAAAGAAAATAATACCTTATTCCGAGTGTGCTTGCTTTTCTCTTTGAAAGTCATCACATAACGGCATTGTAATACACGGTTCGGCTGCATTAAATATTACATATCTGCCGTAGTTCTGTATTTATAGAGCCCTGATGAGAAGACAAACATGAGGAACTGAAAACGTGACGTGGATCATAAATATATCAGCCATTAAACAACATCTTACATTTCTTTTCACACAATACGTCTCTTTGCCGTATCAACACTAATTCGGCTCACTTTTATATTTGATCCAATTGGTAGATAGGCTGTATTTACACCATAAAGGTGCACAGATGATATAAAGAGACACCTGGTGGTTAAAGCATGTTATTGAATTTCATTATTTTTATTATTAGATATTAATAGGATCCCTATAAAGTATATTCATTACTCGTTATTCTCTACTAATAGTTAATTAAAGACTGTATATAATGACTATTTTGCACATCCCGTTCAAGATTTCAAGATTTTCTAAGGTTTATTGACAGATCATATAGGCCTACACAACTATGGTGTAGTTCTGCACTGAATGAAAAACTTGGGTCGCAGGTTCCTCAATAGTGCATTACAAGACATCTATCAATATTTGTGCATACCTCCAGCAATGTTAACTATGTTGAAGCACTTATTTTAACTGATATTATACATAATGTATTATGCTCTTATAAGATGTATGCAGATATTTCATCTCCGGCCTTGTCAGGTATTGAACAATCAATAAATAAAGAACACAGAATTGTTAAATATAAAACACAGAATTTGTGTGATTATACTAAATGATTTTCAAATAAACACCACTGCAGATTTAACTGTTACACATGCTGATGTAACGCAAATGTTCCAACTTGGGATCAATAAAGTATATCTTATCTTAAGCTGATCGATGGCTACTGCCATATTTGCAAAATGTGCCTATGAACCTTGACAAGTGCATGTTTCAGGCTTATCAATTAATGTAATGTAATGTAATGTTATCAATTAACAACAGGAGGGGTCACAAACATAAGTCCAGCTGTTAAATAAAGCTCTTCTGACCTTAGCTGGCGTGTGGGTATATATATTAATACTGCCCATTATGGGCACCAGCAATTTTCACCCATTTATTAATTATATGTTTTAAATGTGAGTGTTTCCTGTCCCCTAAACCTCCAGGGATGTACACAGTTTAATACTGGCAACTTCTTATTATGGGAAATACGAAAACGTCTTTTAAAACTACAACTCCCAGTAGAGACGTGCCATAGAGAACATGTTGCGAAACAGAATAGCCAGCATGTGTAGTTCTGGGGACGGGGTGGGGGAGGGGGGGGGGGGGACGCGGTGGACCCGTTCAAATCCAGTTTTGAACAGTCTGCCGTGGTTCCATCCCATTTCAAGTGCTGTTCGAGGCTCGGTAACCCTCGGAGCACACTCTCCAATCACAGAGCTTGAGGACTATCACGGGGTTTGTCAAACAGAGCACATGGTGTAGTCCAAACGATAGCTGGGGATTCTGGGTAGTGTAGTGTCTTCATTGCCTTTAAGGGCAGTTGACACAAACGAATGCCGTGCTTCCATGAGCGTCCATAGAAGCACATGGACATCCCGGAAAGCTGAAAATGGACGCTAAGGGCCCCCCCCTTGCGTTGAAAATGGACGCTAAGGCCCCCCCCCTCGCGTTGAAAATGGACGCTAAGGCCCCCCCCCTTGCGTTGGAAAAAGCCGGCAGGGGACTTGACATAACGTCAACATAGGCCGACCTGGGAGTGAGGATGTGTTGGGCCAGGGGAAAGGGAGCAGTGATTTCCTGCCTGGTAAAAGGCACAATCAGGTAGCTGATGATTATATGGAGGTAGATGTTGCATGCTTGGATATTCAAGATTCAGCATCTTTAAATTACAGTCGGGCAGCTGTTTTATGAATTTAATTTGACATTTCTGGGTCGACCAAAAAGAACAGCAACTTCAGGAATATATTTAGTTAGAGTTGGAAAGTTATCGAGGATTTTTGTTGATAGTTTGTTTTGCCTCCAGATTGAGACAAATCTTTTGGGATTATATTGAGATCACTGTGGACACCATATCGGTCAGAGTTTGAGGTCTTGCTTGTGTGTGTTTGTTTGTGTTTCCAAGCCATGGTGTGTGTTGGCTACAAGGCACGTGCACAGGATGCATGCTGTTTGTGTGATGAGGGGTGTGTGGAATTCATGCTGTGAGATTCAGAGATCATTTCTGCTCTGTCCAGGAAGCTTCTGGTCAGACAACAGCTTCCTCTCTTCTCATTTTGTTCTGCTCACTTCCTTCTCCAATTCTCTCTTTGCCCACCTTCTTTCTATTGTCCTCCACTTTAAATGTGAAGACAACATTCAACATCTCATAAACAGTACATGAAAACCTTGGAAAACAATTATCATAGTTCTATAATTTAAACAGAATTGATAAAGTGAAATTATAAAACTAAATGTTAAAAGAAATTATCATGAAGAAAAGTTGTTGTCCCTTTGTGGAACAGGTATGACAGCCTCAAGTTACAGAAACCAGATTCAATGGATATTCCATAGCTGTTTTTTTATTTTATACTATAGCTTCCATATAATGTCCATCATGTGGTACTCCACTCTTCAGGTAACTAAAAGCAGACGGCGCTGAAATTGGAAACAGTCTGATTCAGAACTTCAGAGTATCTCAGAGTCAATGCTTTCTCGGTTGCACCTAAGCAGTCACTTCATGTCTCTTTTCGTTTTTATTTTTTATTTTTTGACAACAGAAAAAGAGAGGGGGCTGAGGTCGGATATTTGAGCTGGTGACAAAACAGGCCACTTACATTACATTACATTGCATTTAGCTGACGCTTTTATCCAAAGCGACTTACAATAAGTACATTCGACCAGGAAGACACAACCTTGAGGAAAACAGAATCATATAAGAACATCAGGTTTCAAAGA
This sequence comes from Pseudochaenichthys georgianus, assembly GCF_902827115.2. Classification (NCBI taxonomy): domain Eukaryota; kingdom Metazoa; phylum Chordata; class Actinopteri; order Perciformes; family Channichthyidae; genus Pseudochaenichthys; species Pseudochaenichthys georgianus. The sequence continues at coordinate 25,201,110 of NC_047518.2, forward strand.
GCCAATCGTTTCAAGTGCTGCTCAACTGGCTAAGCCAGTCCTTTATTAGTATATAAGTGCTCTGTTAGCAGTTCTTTGTTAGTCATTCTATCGCTCGAAGTGGAGTCGAAAGAGATGAGTTTTCAGTCTGCGCCGGAAGGTGTGTAAGCTTTCTGCGGTCCTGATTACATTTGCCAGGTTTCAGAACCTGAGTGAGAAATACATATACTTCTGAAGGTGCAAATTCATCCAACATATGGAGTGGAACCTGACACTGTATTTAAAGTGCAACACTATATTAGACTTTAAACATCCCTTGACCAATCAATATGAATGGATAGGTAGATGGATATGATCTGTAAACTTTAACTCCTGTTGCCTCGCTCATATGTTTCCAGTTTTGCTCTTTATCGTTCCCTAGAATCCCCGGCAGACTCAACTGGGCAGGCACAGGTGCGCAATTAGTCAGACTCGGTAATGTACTCGCCTGCTCTCAGCTCTTTGCTCTCCTGAGTCCCAGACGGGGCCCATTGGGCAGGCAACAGTGCAATTAGTTCAATTTGGTAGCGTTGATTCATCCAGCAGTAGCCCCCAATGCACATTTTCACTACAATAAAACAGAGCACTATGAAATAGGCCTAATCCTCACTTTGGCACTGAAGTTCTGCGTAGCATTGAATGAATCCACAGTGTCAGCCTCAAATACACTCTCCACAAGCAGAATATTTGTTTTGTTTCAAGAAACTTTGAATTGCATTTTAGATGTATTTGATACAAATCCCCTGTGGATTGCAAATAGACATTGATCATTGATATTGATTACTGACTACTTGATGTAAAAAAACATCATTTTTTGAAATCATACCTATTGTCAAACTTCCTTTGTTATAATGGGAGTTGGGATGTTGTAATTTAGCATATAACAGACAACTGTTTTTGTTAGTGGCAGATACATGCACTACAAAAAACCGGATATTTGTGGAAAGATGCTCTTTTGCCTTTTTGTGGAAAGTGAGAAGGTCGAATGATTATATCTCAAGTGTTTAATCCATATTCAACTGAAGTGCAATAATGGCAATTTGTGGTTCTAAAGGGAATTGTATGCTGGACTATTTCTGAGCAGGGGACCTCCAGTGACTCCCTGCAGTCACCGCTGGCTGCCGTGAAACCTCACAGCGACAACAAGATCTATTTTGGATTTAAGTTTTTGTACAAATTAAAACAGCAAGATGAAATACACAAAATAATGAGCTTTAGACATGCAGGAGTACACAACTAGGTGCATATTGCCAAATGTCAAATCGTTATTATATATTTTATTTATAGCCTATTTTAATTTTCTGTCAGCCACCTGTGATAACAGCATACCTTTTATGTCTAGCTTGCTTATAGATTAGTTATTTTACCAGCCCGTGTTTATACATCTTGTATATTATGTGATGTCGATACAGCTTTTGTAGCTATTGGTTTAAATCAATGTGTATTAATGAGTAAATACAAATCACAGGTTTCCCAAATTGTTACCAATGTTCCAACCAATGGCCTCCCATTTTATATATGCTGAAATATTCGGTATGGCTGTCTGGGATTCTACAACATCCAGGGCCTGACTGCAAAGATTTAACCATAAAGTATGTGAGCCGGAAAGGCGCCGCTGATAAATAGCGCACTTACCCCATTCACAGTAATTGAGGTGCAATCCCTAGCCCATATGGCGTATATTTGCCATGCACTCTCAATAGCATCTCCATACACACATGTTCATAAACCTTTAATCAATTAGTCTTTGGATTGGAACGTCAGCTGGTAGCACTCAGGAACCCCACAGTCCCTCCCTCACACTCACAGGCAGATCACACTAAATCTCAAATCCTGCCCCCGACATCCCCTGACACGCTTTCTTTTGGATGCTTTTTATGAGCAATACTTACTGAGGTCCTAACTCTGGTGACAAAAAAAGATAGAGAGCATTAAAATTAAAGCATTGCACAGAATAAGCACATAAAGCGAAACACATGTTAGGCGTGCAGTTCATATTCTTTATTGTGTAAAGATCTGCATATTTCTTGCCATGTGTGGTCTCGTAACATGAATATACTCCACTTGAGGTCAAAACTGTTTGTGAATGGACCCTAACCACCCACCCTCTCACCACCTTGTGAGATTAAGAATGCATAGCCTGTAATGTTCTTTACCGTTTGCTGTGTTTATGCAGCCTGCACACTCATTTAAATAACCTTGATTACTTTTATTTCAACGTGTGTTTTGGTGTGTGTGTTTCTGTGTGTGTAAGTGGGTGAATGTGTTTGTGTGTGGGAGAGAAGAAGGAGAGAGAAGCAGGTTGTGGTAATATATAGCTTCTTGGCACTTTCAATTTCTGTCGATTATGACAGTATGTGCAGCCTGGCTTATTTGTTATTATATCATCAAGTCTGTGTTTATTTTAATAAGGCTTATAATGAATGGCACTATTAGAGTGCTGAATTCAGGAATGTGCACAGGCGGAACAGCACTGATTGCCCATTCAGGTTTTCCAGCCTGTTTTCTTAAAGGGGGGTGTGTTGGGGAGTGGTGGAGGGGTCTCAGGACAGACTCACATTATAATTAAAAAAGTCCAACCATCCATGTGCTGTTTGTGTCTTTATATGTTTGCAGCTGAAAAGGAACCAATGCATCTGTGCTTGTTATTCTGACTTCATAGTGCTGTGCTGCCTCAACAATTCACAGCAGCAAAGCAAAGAAACAAAACAACAAATGTATTGATCCAAAGTTATTCAGTCGAGAGAACGGTTTAGTCAATTTTCAGTCTCGACAGAATCCACACTCCCTATTTAGGACCTGTTGGCAAAAGGAATAAATTACATTTATTAGACTTTATCAAAAGTCTAATAAATGTAATTGAATCAATGTTATCTATCGCTTTCCAGGATATGTAATGTACCTTTTTCAAATAAGATCAGACACATGTTGTGCATGATTGCAAACAAGGTTCAATGCATCTTTAATCAGAACATTCTCCTTTGTCTTTGCTAGTTTTTACGCACATTTGCAATTAAGCATGAATTTCTTTTGAAGTTGATTGCCCCCTTCTTTCTCCCTGCTTTGTCTGTAGTTATTCAAATGAGAGCATAGCGACCTGGCATACCACCCTGTATTGTGCCTGCTGACTTTATACAACTGCTATAGAGAATAAACAAAGACTGTTTAATTAGGCGCCTTACACTTTATTAGTCCTTAACTCATACTTAACACACACATGCACACACACACACACACACACACACACACACACACACACACACACACACACACACACACACACACACACACACACACACACACACACACACACACACACACACACACACACACACACACACACACACACACACACACACACACACACACACACACACACACACACACACACACACACACACACACACACACAGGCATCCCTCTCGAATACACACTGCCAGTGTTACAGTCTTAACTTATTAAATAATGAGGCTCTTGGAACAAAGAATAGTTAAACTGCAATGAGTGCCAACTTGTGTGTGTGTGTGTGTGTGTGTGTGTGTGTGTGTGTGTGTGTGTGTGTGTGTGTGTGTGTGTGTGTGTGTGTGTGTGTGTGTGTGTGTGTTTGTGTGTATCATGAATCTTTTTGGATGCTGACAAGGGTGGAATTGCTTGTTAAGAAAAATGTTTTCTTGGCCAGAAAACAGCAGCTTTTCGCTAACTGGCCTTTTTTGTCCTGATAACAAGAGATGCGGACATACTGTATGCAACATTTAAGATGTTAAACTGGTGAAACCAACTTCATCTTTAAACGTATGCAGGCACATGTGCCAACGCTCTTTGTCTTAACTGCTTATTTTCTCTTGCTTTGCTCCCGCCTTTGTCCCTTTGACAACTTGGGTCCAGTAGACTCTTTAGGCTGGTCACCATGGAGACCCACCCTAAAGTGGCGTGGGAGTGGTGTGGGTCAGGGGAGGTCAAGCCAATGGACTGTTTTGGCAAACGGAGCACGCTTCATTAGGCCTTTTGGCTTGGGGTTCATTAAAACTGCAGGAGAGGACATTCCAGGAGACTCTATTAACCAAAGCAGTCTGGTGACACGCTGTCAGGCCAACAGATTTCAAACATCTTGTGTTAAACCGCTGAGTGCCCCCCCTCCACCCCAAACACAAAGGCTCAAATCCACATATACACAATACACACTTGTAGACTTCATATACACGTGCACAACCACACTGCTGCCACACTCACCCTCCCTCACACAATAGCCTCCATCTGTTGGCCCGTTGAACTCTCCCGAGCGTTCCTCTGGGGGTTGTGAGTTTGCAGGTGGAGGGAAGCACAGTCACACTGATATTGCTCATGTGACACCTTCAGATCAAAATAAATGCTCAGAAGGTGGAGGGAGTTGTCGAGTGTTGTGGGAGTAAAGGAAAGAAAATATATTTTATGAAGGATGAAGTATTAGAGGGGTACTAGAGGCGCTGGATGATTAGGTCAGAGTGACACGGTGGGAGGTATGGGTGGGAATAAAGTCAAAGAAGGCACTGGAGAAGAATAACAAAAAAAGGCATAGTGTGGTTCTCAGTGTGTTCTGCAACCCGCTAGCACTGCATACATTTAATCTTATTTTTTAAGTGTAGCATATGTCAGATAATGCGGCTAAAATGACTTAGAGAATTCTGTCAGATCGAGTCACATGTAAATCAAAACACTTTGCTGAGATCAAATCGCAATCAATGGCACTTCAGAGAGAGAGCCTGTCAGATCAGAGCTTTTAGCTGTCCGCTGTTTAAGCAGGTATAACTGGATTATCCCTGTGTTTCGGTTGGCAAGCCTTATCATGTTGTCTCTATGGTTGGTCAGTTCAAACTGGGCAGATTACAGTTTGCAGAGAAGAGGTTTAGCCTCGTTTGGAGCCCTGATATGTTAATCAAAGTGGATTTTCTGAAAATGGGACGGGCAGTAAGGCAAACTCCACCTCAACAAAGCCATAAGCCCATCTGTTGGCAGAGGTGTATTTGGGCCTAATTGTGTGTGTTTTTCATGCCTGTGTGCTCTTCTATCCCTGTGAGAACCAGTCTGAGCCTTTCCCATTAAGGACATATTTGAGAAGTGAGGTCATTTTGGTCTGTAATCTGTTTTACAATAGGCTAGTAAATAAATCATGCTCCATTACAAATGATATGATAGCGTCGTGGTTTAGACGTTTGATGTACCCCAAGAATCAGAAGGAAAAGTGTTCCATAAAAAGAATATAGGAGCCTTGAATTGGGTTTTTAGACTTGAGATGGGCTGCAGCATATCATCCCGTCACAGCACCAGTATTCCTTGATTTTTGCCACCCAAGTGGTTATTTGCACTACATTGTGCTTTTTGTCATCGTTATGAAATGGCTTGGTCTGCAGCAGGTAATGTGTATAGGTCAATCTGCAGTGGCCTATTCACTTTTGTTTGCCTTGAAGCTTTCAGCCAGCGCAGCTAAAATAAAAGTTGATCAGTTTTGTGTGACGGTTACAGTCCATAAAATATGAGGCACACTTTCAGGGGGAAGCCTTTTTCTCTTGCAGCTACTAGGATTTCGATGGATCATCTCCTAACCCTTTTGCATTGTAATTTGTTCTGATCGAGTTTAATTGATTTTCTAATTCTTGCATTTTTCTTTTGTCCCCTATATTTTCCCACACCACGCCGCTTATCTAAAGCCAGTTGAGTAGCACTTGAAATACTTGGCTCTCTGAAACCTGATGTACTTATATGATTCTGTTTTCTTCAAGGTTGTGTCTTCCTGGTCGAATGTACTTATTGTAAGTCGCTTTGGATAAAAGCGTCAGCTAAATGCAATGCAATGTAATGTAATGTAATAGGCTCATATTGCTCATGCAGCAGCATTACCTTACAATAACAAACACATTTGCACATGATGATAACAACATATATCATCTAATCTTAACAAACACAGCACAGGATTTTGAAGAAAATAGTAGGCTAGTACTAGAGAATTTCCATGTCTGGCTCTCAATTCAAGACTATTGTCCAATCAAAACCTTTGAATATGCAGCACCTCTTCAAAACTTGCCTATGGATTGCATGGCCGCTTTCTAGAGAGCAACTCATGCCAACAACTTAACACTCAACCCAGTTCTTCCTTGGTTCCTCTGACTAATACTGTACACCCACTTAATGTTTAGCAGATCGGACAAATAGTTGTCCAGAAAATCAAATGACTTACACACAGTCAGAGACTATATCCATTTTACTTGGATTTGTACTCAATGGAGAGCCTGTCATAACAGAAGGTTTGCCTTGGGTTTGATGTGACCAAACTCCTTCAGCAACAATCATGGCTTAGTAATCACAAATAATGTAAAGGTAATTGGAACCATAGAATCGCTTCTTGAATAGTAAATTGCTTGACCTCCTTAATAAAAAAAATAACATCACTCTTCACAGATACAAATTGTGAGATCTTCACCATTCTGATAATTCTGGGAGGGGAGGTGAAGATGAGCAGTACTGCAGTGCTGACCTCTTTTCACTGTGGTAAAAGTGGTTAGTGTTATTGTTAATGTTAGGGAGAAGAATGAATTCCACCACTCAAGGTCTTTTATAGAGACGATGTAGAAGTGCAAAGATGTTTGTGGGAGGCATACACGTGTGTGTCTACGTGTGTGAACAGCAGATGATATATAATAGAACATAAGGGTTTTGTTATTAAAGTGGCCTTTTATTGCTTAATAGCTTTTGTTAAAGGCTTGCTTTGGATCCGTTCAATATTGTTTCTTTCCATGCCTTGTTTTTGCCCCCATTTTTAGCTGGGCCAGATTTAGCTCAGTTTCATCCGCTAATCCTTCTGTTTTGCTACTGACACTGGGAGAACAGCCTGGGCTGTGTGGCTCAGCCCGCCTGTCAAAGCCTATAACATCTCTCACCAGGATCAGGTTATTGCCTGAGCTCTGTGTATCTTTATATTGAATTGCTTGTGATAGGAGGCTCTCTGTTTGGTGTGTGTGTGTGTGTGTGTGTGTGTGTGTGTGTGTGTGTGTGTGTGTGTGTGTGTGTGTGTGTGTGTGTGTGTGTGTGTGTGTGTGTGTGTGTGTGTGTGTGTGTGTGTGTGTGTGTGTGTGTGTGTGTGTGTGTGTGTGCGTGTGTGTGTGAGAGTGTGTGTGTGGGCCTCCATGCACATGTTTGTGTGTGTATTTATTGCACATGGATGAGGTGGCTCTGAATGAGCATATTGGACACACAAGAGTGGGTACAACAATTGTCTTTTCTGACTTTACATTTAAATATTGTCCCCTCATGTTTGTTCCACCCACCCTGCCCACCCCACCATATTTTCTGCGCTGCTCTCCGTTGGTCCATCACCGCGGCGGGGTGATAGATGGGGCGGTGGAGACGATGAACGTTAAAGTCTGTGGGCCGTGGACGGACAGCTCGGCATGAATATCAGTGGCACAGGGTAAAGCGCTGGGAATTGGATGAGCGAGGGAGGCGTCAGCACTTTCCCTCCCATGCATTTTCACTCAGCCGGATTGAGTCTTATTATCTGACCCGGCTCCTCTTCCCTCAGTGACCTAATAATATTGCTTCAGCGATCCTGTACAGCCTCTGACCTCATGACTTCACACAGGAATCTGTTCTTTCCCAAAGAAGCCCGATACGTCTGAGCTTTCTTTTCCTTGGCCCCTGTATAATTATTTGCACATGCAGCAACTTAGTTATATTTATTTATCTCTGTCTATCTGAATGTAATACAATTAAATTAGCCTCACACAGCCATCAGTAATATCCCCGTATCTCTTGCTGTTTATTAGTCTGATGGAGATTTTATCTAATACAGTCTCTCTCAAACTTGCTCCCTAATCCTCCTCATGTTGTATTTCACCTAGACAAATATCTGTATAAAACCTCATCAACAAGATCTCATGTGATTGTTGGACGGTGTTTGTTTTTTTGTTATTAACAGCGGAAGCGAAATCGCAATATCAGTGAATTATGGTTATAAACATGGTGATGCAGGAGCTTGTTAGGCAGCTGAGGTAAATGGAGGAGATTTGGGAAATAATCCCTCCCCAATCTGGACACCACAGCTGGTTGTCTCAAGCCGCTCCATCCATCCATCCTGACACACACACACACACACACACACACACACACACACACACACACACACACACACACACACACACACACACACACACACACACACACACACACACACACACACACACACACACACACACACACACACACACACACACACACACACACACACACACACACACACACACACACACACACACACACACACACACACACACACACACACACACACACACACACACACACACACACACACACACACACACACACTCTGGCGCAAACACACTCTCGTGCAAACACACTCTCGCCCAGCTCTGAACTCCATGTTGCTGCCAACATGCATAGGGACACAGAGATGGGGATTGAAAGGGAACAGCAAAGAGTGTGTCCGTGTGTTTAATTGGGTTTTTCCAAATCCGCTTTAACCCCGATACATTTCCTTGCTCCGGCATCACTTGGTCTACAGGTCACCCAAAACACAGCAACTTGAAAATCTCTCCTTGCAGACTTGCCAGCAGTTGGATAAAGTTCAGGTCCGTATTCTGACTTCATCGCTATAGCAGACTTCTGAAGAAAGTGCTGCTGACGGGGATTAACCAACTATTTATCTATGCTGTCAGGCTTTTAAAAGTCCTCTTTAGTTTGCTACTGTTATTTTAGTGATGCCTGTAATTGTCCTTTCTGGTTGCTGGTGATGCGTGCTCTCGGTCTGCGGCTGCCTGTTAAACCGCCCTCTCCTGTGGTCGACTGGGAGCCAGATTGGCCGTGGGAAAAAAACCCAGAAAAAACATGTTGACCTTGTCTACAGATTTAGAACACAGAAGCATCACTGATATGGCAGCTGTACTGTGGCAGGCAACAGAAGCCGGGGCTCCAATCAGATCATCAGGTCAGATGGCTGAAGTTAATGCCAAGGCTCAGAGTGTGGATGTAATACTCTCTTGCACGATGCACAAAGATCATTTTGAAGGCCTCTGTTGAGAGCCCTCAGTAGTCTGGAAGGTTTGAGGCCCCCTTTTTTTAATAACCACTTCATAAGAACTGTGGGTGCTGAACTAGTTAAATTATCTTCTTGGTTTTGATTGCATGTTGGGTGTTGAATATTTCTATCTAAACTGTTAGCTACAGACTCCAAGCTGTCACATCCATTTTGTAATTACAGTAAGCACATTTTTTTTCATTTATTTTGACAAGTGACAGAATCCGAGCTGCTACATTGCTAATGGCGATCAGAATGATTTAAGTGCGCCTCCCACACCATGCACCTTCCACACAAATACTGTAAACTACCAATACGCATATACAAGAACTCAAACACAAAATATATCCCACGCAGGCTCACTCCTGCTGCACTTTTCTGAATCAATCTCCTGGACATGACCCGATCTTTGCCTCTTCCACATATTGTGTTGCTTTCCACCAGTGCTTATTGCTTTCTTTGATTAATCTTCCTCCTTACATTCCCTGCCGCACTGGTCTGAGTCAGTGGACTTCCTGTTGGTTTTCAAAACAACTCTTCTTGTCAGCCTTCCTTCCTCCCATCGCCCCCTTCCCCTACTCCTCCCCCATCTTCTATTCATCACTCCACAGCCCATTTTACAGTATCTTTCTGTCTCCTTCCTCCATCCGTTTCTTTCGCTCCATTACCTTGCTCATTCATGTCCCCTTCATCTCACCCTCTGCCTGTCCAACCTCCTGACATGATTTTTTTTACCCTTTTACTGTATTTCCCTCCTCTTCCTTGCTTTTCACCGCTCTGCATTCATCTTCAGGTCCTCTGTCCATCTCTCTCCCTCCCTCTCCACCTCTCTGTCAGGCCCCAGCTCTCTCCCTCCTCTGCCTTCGCCTGGCAGTGGAGCGGCTCCACTCTTGCTGACAGTGCTGTTTGTGTGAACTGAGTGCTGAGCTTCACAGCCCCCTCGCATCCCATTGCCCCCCCCCTACCGCTCCACCGCCTCTCCTACTCATCCTCCACCACCTTCCCTCCTTTCCTTCTGCCTCCCACCTACATACCCCTTGAGGCGGGGGAATTAACCTTCCAGCCCTGGGCTACTGGGCTTAATGACTGTCTGTGGGGCCAGCTCCCACTACACAATCCAGCTGCTAACATCTGTGCCACACACACACACACACACACACACACACACACACACACACACACACACACACACACACACACACACACACACACACACACACACACACACACACACACACACACACACACACACACACACACACACACACACACACACACACACACACACACACACACACACACACACACACACACACACACACACACTATGGACCCTCAATCTGTGCCGCATACACAACATACGGTTACAGTCCTTGAATGTGTGCCACTATACTGTGTGTCATTATCATTTTTTCTTTATTGCCTGCTGTACAAATGCGGGAGTTTCTTAGCACTACTCCCAGAGACAGCGGTTGGTCTATCATTACCACATGGCTGAACCATAGTGGAACAACAGATGCAGCAATACTGTATAACGGCTTTTGTGTTTATACAGAGTTTGTACATATAGTCAACACAGAGCCATAGCACAAGCCTGGACTATCAGCCGACCAAATGAAAAATACATGCACACATGGAAAATAAACATGACCTTTTAAGTTGTCTTGCTAGAACAGCTTTCAGGATGTTCCGCTGAGCAAATAGTGGTATCCTCCAGCCACCATTCAGTTGGAAGTATATAATTGACAAAACGTTGGAAAGCAATATTCAGGAGGAAAAAAATCAAATATCTCACGGTTGAAAGTGAACTCTCTGCAGTGAAGCACATCACCCCAGGAGTATTCGGTATAGCAAATATAGTAATCCGGATACTCCATTCATTATGTATGAGCATAAATGTTACAAACTAGCAGCTGTGAAGACATCCATGTTGCAACTGTATCTTTGAGTGCTGCGCTGCTCCTTCCAACCCGGTACAATGAAATGCTAAATAATGGGATCCATGAATACTCCGCAGAGAGGCAGAAAAGAAAGAAACTACAGGCATATTCCTCCACTCTTAATACTGGCTCACTGCAACTTTATTACTTTTATAGCTATTTTTTCAGTCCTGCTGAAACAATAGGTCCAAAAACTTTTTAATTGGTCATTTTATTACTGCATGACCTTAAAAGTACATATCTTCTTTGAATCCTAGGTAAACAAATGCCATTGTTAGTTTTTTCACATTTATTTGACTGTTCAGGTGACCCCCTCGCCACCAACACTTCTCATATGTAATCTTTCCTTCATTCTTCAGTCTACTACTGTCTATCTCTCTCCCTCTCTTTATCTGTTTGCCTCTGCCTTCAGTCTAAGGAGTGATAGAAGGGGGAGTCCCATTGGCATTCTTTAACACCTCCGTCGCTCACTTGTGTTCAGAGAGCCATCTGTAGATCAGGAAGACAAAAAGACGCTCCTGAGCCTTGGCGTCGCTCAACAGGTAAGCACAACTCTCTTTCTCTCATGCATCCACACACCTATTCAAAGATTCCTGGCTTTTTTAAGAAGGAGATACCCCCCTCTCTGTGTGTATGTCTGTGTGCCTCACTCTTTCTCTGTGTGCACCCTAGGCAGGCTGATGTGCTTGAGTTGGTGGAGGTTGAAAGAAGGTTCTGCCTCTCAGTCTCTTAACTTTTTTTCCCGGGAAGAGCAGGTGTGAGAGTGTGTGTTGAAAAATGTCAGAGTAATCCAGTAAACTTGAGCAATTCGAGCTGAAGAGAGTGGAGACAAAGCACACTAACACCTATCTTGGGTTTCCTTGAGTGCCTTGAATTTGCACCAGACATATGAAGCTGCTGAGCTGCTGAACCAGGCGGACACTGTATGATGTAGCCGGTCTATCCTCAAGGCTGAGGTCTATTCTGTCTTAGAATAGAAATGCCTAAAGAATGGCATGTTTTAACACTCAATCAATCATTCAGATGTGATAAGATTCTGTTGATAATCTAATATTTGTCTTTTAGACATCCACTTTATCAGCAGCTCATTGTTAAAGCAGTGACAGCTTTTATAAGCTACAGTAATTGGAGCTACAGGCATCTGGTGAGATTGCTACGAAGTTAGGCTGGTATTAAGATGTAGGACCACATCTGAAAAGGATGGCTGCACGGGGTTGAAACTTCATTTTCTGCACATTGACTGATATCATGGGGTTTCACATTAAATTGGTCTAGAATTGAGTTTATTGAGTCGTTTGATGATGTTATGAAAGACGCCATTAAAAATCTACCTGTCGGGGTCATGCTGAATGGTTCAGCTACTTCTAATGCCCTTGTGGGGAGAGTGGAAGCCCTGTGTCTGAAAGCGAATCAAATTTCAAATCAAACTTTCTAATTTGCATTTGTAAGAAGCTTGTGATGAACAAGGTCAGTGCTGCTGTAGTAAAAAGTATTTTTATATTGGAAGACAAATTAAATGCTACACAATGTGCTATTAATCTAATGTTACATTTTAAGCAACCATTACATTATATGTAAAAACTGCTACACCATCCCATATTTTTCATTCAAAGAAATGACCATAGTTCAGCAAATAAAAATTCTTGCAACTGTCATTATTCTTTTTTCAAGCAAATATGGCAGTGTATTGACTATGTTATTGGCATGTGGGGGGGTCTAAACAGTCTTCCAGTTCCGCTTACCAAAATGGATAACTGTGAATTACTATGCATACGAGAAGAAATACTAACAGAGGCAGAATATGATGATTGTGTTTATATTTACCATCACAAGCCTTTAAAAGGGACAGAAAAATAGAGAAGACGGGCACTGTTAACCTCAGAAAGTAATTATATTCATTGAAGAAGGAGGTAATTGCCCTTGTGTGTTGAAAAAGTATACTGGGGCCTCTGAAATACGCAAATGTTTTGAGAATCAACAAAATAATTGAGTGTGAGTTAATTCTTATCAAAGCCTATTGAAGTGCAACTAATCGACTGAAGGGAGATGCGTCAAAGAGCTGTTCCCTTCATTTCATTTTGTCTATTCAGATGAGAAAATATTTAGTTTTCAATTAAGTAAATCACTATTATTTGTTCCACTCCTGCAGCAGATAAATTGAAGTGATTACAAACTGACTTAAAATCCACAGAGGGCTTGTCCAGGTCAAATAAGGAAGAGTATTGGATGCTATGTGCACAGAGCCACAGCAAGACCTATGGACTCAATTCCAAAACTGTCCTGTGATCCATGCAAGGACCAGACGCACGCATAGCAGAACAACTAAACATGACCCTTTGTCATGTTAAGGCTTGGTTCAGGCAACTAACAAACATTATTGCCATTGCAAATAAGATATGCTACCATTATGGTATTGGACTGTGTTTCTAAAGAAGACCCTTTTCTATTCACTCCAAATGTTATATTATTTACATTTAATTTCTAAACCTATTAAAGGCATCTCCTGCTTTTCATGAAACCATTTGTTTGATTTAAGTTTGTTGCAAAAGGTATGTTTACCTATTTATCAGGACTTATTAGAGATATACTTTTGGAGCTGATCCTGATTTTCTCTGCAAAGAGAAGCCAGATGAAATGCCGCAAAGAGCAACAGAGGTCTTCATAACAACAACCCACCAAATGTAGAGCCCTTGGAGAGGATGTTGTTTTCTTCTTGTGACTCATCAGGGGACTAAAACTAGCTGAACAAACTGAGGCCACTCAAACAGAGAAAGTTTCCGTCTGAAAGACACATTATTAACACCATGTTGGGGAAACTAATACTGTGCTATTGAATTGTGATGAGACTATTATAAATACCTTTTAATCTGCCTTGGAGCTTTCTTTAACTTGTTTATGTTTTCATTGCACACTCATGCAGGATTGATGGACTAATAACTGATTAATGAATCTGAAAGGTCTGCTGTAATTATGTTTTAATCATGTTTGTCAGAAGCTTGTGAGATTTGATGCTAAAGTGAATAGTAAATAGCAGACCCAAACTACAGTAAGTTGTCGGAAAGTAAAATCTTGAGAATAAAGAAGCACATTTTTAGAACTCATGTTAAAGTGGACCTATCATGCTATATTTGAATAATATATTGTAGGGCCATACCTATACAAAACATGTCTGTGAAGTTTTTTTTCAAAATACCAAACAGATCAGTCCATGTCCGTGTTTTAGGTTGACTTTTAAAATCTATCCAGGGACTACAGATGAAAAATAGCCTCTTGGCTAACTCTGGCACGTTTACAGAAATGTTCATTAATGTGCACTGTCCCTGTTAAATAAATGAATAAATAAATAAATCATGCATTTTTTAGCCATGCCTCATTTTGCTCTATTTGCTGTATTCCAGCCCTGTTTTTGCAAGGGCTGATTCTGTGGCAAATGAGCTGCAGCTGACCACGCCCCCCTGCAAAGGAGGGGGGCGAGGCACGAGCGTCATGTTACCATGCTGTTACCATGCCACGGCAACCCCCCATTCCCCTGATAGGTGGAGAGTTGCCCATATAGGCAGAGCTGCTTGTTTCTCAGAGATATTTCAAATCTGTATCAGTCTGTATCAGATCCGTTGCAGCCCCGTTTTTTAGAGATTAGGGTATGGAGGAAAAGAGAGAGGGTTGTGTTTCCTGACACTTGGTGAGTTCCCTGACACACCGGGGACACATATTCATGTATAAAAGACGTACACAAGTGAATTTTGCATGATAGGTCCCCTTTAATTTGATAGCTTCTTTTTACAACACTTGTGATTTCCTATGAAAAACATATGCCTATTATATTCATGTGGGTTCAAAGAGTTTATGTATATTTCATGTCCTTTTTTTCATGGTTGTTCCAGGATTGTCGAAGGTCAGGTGCCAATGGTGAAATGGACTTCATGTCAGCATGGATTGTGTCTCCTTCAGTTCTACCCTTTCTCTGTCTCATCTTGGGTAAGATAATCAAATGTCACCATGAGCTATCATTACAGCAACTGTGGCCTTTTCAAGACCCATCCATGTTCAGGGCATTCAGCTGAGTAGTGGGAACCTCAACTTTATTGAATTTCCCCTGTAATATAATAGCTTATGTTTAGTGGTGCACGATAATTATCGGCCCGATAATTATCGGCCCGATATTAGGAATTATGACGTCATCCCGATAAACCCGATAAAAGTATTAATAGCCCCGATAATATACAATATATTTTTTGGGTAAAAAAAAGAAAAACATACTGCGGTGTGAGTGGATTGGGATGAGGGGCGCTTGTTTTTCACTCGGCTCCTCCCGTTTTGCCAGTACTGTGGTATAGTGGTTTAGGAAGAGGGGAGTTTTTCACAAATCCAGCGCTCCCTAACTCATGCCTGGCTGTGGCGTAAATGGTGTGCGGCCGTGAAGCCAGGACAGTAAACAAACATGTCGTCGGTAGTATGGGACTATTTCAAAGTTTCAGAGTTAGATAGTTCGCTTGCTATTTGTATAAACAAATGCAATGCAGAAGTTCCACGAGGAGGGAAAAAAGGCAACGAGCTATAATACTTCCAACCTGATTGGTCACCTGAAACATCGCCATCGCTACGATGGTGTATTAAAAGCGTACGAAGACTCCTGCGCTGCTAAACTAGCGGCGAATCCAAAGCCAGCTGCTGGCTGCAAAGGCACCGGGGCTTTTACCTATTGACGAGGCTTTTGAAAAAGGCAAGAACTTTATTTGGGAAAATAAATATGGTCACTTTGAAGAGTCAAAACTGTTCTTGGCTTTGTTTTGTTCATAGTAGTAATGCTCATGTCATTTGCTCACTACTAGTCTTTTTTTTACCACCAGGTGTGCAAAAACTACAGGTACATTTAATATATATATATATTATATTATTATCGGTATCGGTATCGGTATCGGTCTTGAGAAGCAGGAAGTTATCCGATCGGTATCGGTTTCAAAAAACCAATATCGTGCATCCCTACTTATGTTTGCTTGTTTGTATAACCTTCTCAAGTCACACAGTTTACAGTGACTGTTGTACGGGGAGATTAAGCCAGTTTAAGTTTTAACACATTTAACTTATAGTTATTTCTTTATCATAAACTGTGAAAATCTAGTCTAAGAAAACACATTTACTGCAGTATCAAAGAGCATCTTTATTCTTTCACGTTTCACTTTTTCAGCCTCGGAATAAATCAGCTTGGAAATTAAGTTGGCAAAAAAGACAAACTAATAACATAATTATTGTTCCCTTCCTCTGTTCTATTGCTTAGTCAAATAGAAAAAACAACATCAGCTTCCTTTTTAGCCTCTTTTGCTTGGGGAGCATTCTTCCTTTGAACAGGTAGAAAAACACATTTTAACCAATTTATTCATGGTCACAGGGGGAACTCAGTCTCAGGGTATTCATGTTTTATGCAAATAGCTTAATCCAAATACTGCCTAAACCGTAGTATGGCCAGAAGCGTTACTCCATGTGACCATATTGACATTTAGCTCAATGTAAATCTGTCCAATGTGAGCGGTATGGTATTGTGAATGTCATCTTTAGCATTTTTTTATATACACTTGGAATGTTCCTCTTAATCTCACCTCCAGCTTCAATTTATTTATAGAGAAAATAAATAAAACACTTAACTTCTGCTACTGGTATTATTTGCACAGTATTCCCTCTTAAGTTTCCATTGTAGTGCCGAGAGACGGGAGTCGGAGGCGGGGTATCAAAGTTACAAGCTAGACTTTTATTTAGCATGTAAACACACATGTAAACAACTTCATGCCCGGGAAGCGAAGACCGGCGGAAACAGGAAGTCCGGCTCACTCAAATGTCCGTGCGGAACAATACCCCAACCCATAGATCCGTGGGTGAATAATGTCAATCACCACACAAGCCCCCCCCAGTATTCACCCATAGTCAAAATCCTCGTGCCTGGGAGGAAGTACCACCCGACCCCGGCGCGTACGGACCACAGGGGCCGAAGAGGGCGGGGCCGCAGGCGAGGGCACGGGCGCCAACGAGGGCATCCCCACAGGGGGCGGGCCGTGGGAGGGTGACCCTGACGTGGGGGCAGAGCCAACTCCAACGGCCTGGAAATGTCCACGTGAGCAGGCTTAATCCGATCAACGGACACAGTCTCAGGCCTGCCACCAACGTCCACCACCAGGCTCTTGTCCCCGTGACGTATGACCCTGAACGGACCGCCGTAAGGGGGCCGTGGTGGGCGCCGTGGCGAATAAGAACGAAATCTGACGACCGCAATCCGGGGGACCTACGGAAAGCTGGGTTGCTGTGCTGCGACGTGGGGACGGGCGTGAATGTCCCGGGGGTCTCCAGCAGGGAGGAGCGCTGCCCGGCTGCAGACCAGGGCACAGTGGCGGTGGGAATGAATTCCCCGGGGACCCGTAGTGCCTGGCCATAGACGAGCTCCGCCGACTAGGACTGCAGGTCTTCTTTGGGGGCACACCTGAGGCCGAGCATAACCCACGGGAGCTTATCCACCCAGTTGCTGTCTGTCAAGCCGGCATGCAGTGACGCCTTCATGGACCGGTGAAACCGCTCACACAATCCGTTAGCCTGGGGCTGATATGCGGTGGTGCGGTGCAGCTTGACCCCCAAACCCACAGCAACAGCCTTCCACAGCTCCGAGGTGAACTGAGAACCGCGGTCAGAGGAGAGGTCAGGTCATGACCTCCTCTCATGCCCCTTTCACACCAGCGCCTTTTCAGCTCCGGCTCGGAGCTAGAGCCTGAAAAGCGCCGGGTTTTCCTGTTCACACCGCAGCGGCGCCGGCTCTTAGCTCCGGAATCCGCTTAATTTCCAGCTCCAAAAAATTGTCGGTCCAGAGGCAAGAGCTTTGGAGCTAAGAGGCGACGTCGCTTACGTCTCTCTTACGTCGAGGCGTGCAGGAAACTAAACCCACCTCCCATGGGTCGACTGTTATGACTGCCTACAATCAGTAGTGCTTATAAACACACTTTATAAAGTCAGGCAACACTAACCAGGCTTCGTGTGATTTTGTTTATTTGTGCCTTACTTTGACCATCCGTTCACTGTTATCGATCATTGTGGAGAGAGGCAGACGTGTTGTTTTGTATTATTGCAGCTATCGGATGCAAGTAGTCAGTTTAGCTTCGGTTGCTATGCTAACATCACCCGTTTTATACCAGATAAACTTTCATAACAGCGTTGTGATACCAAACAGTGTCAATTCAGACTGACACACATTCACTTAGGCTAAGGGGAACTGGGGATATGCATCAGCTGCTTGTGTGAGTCGGACAGTGAATACTTTAGAGCGGCCGCTGCAGTGTGAGCTAACCGGGAGCTAACGGGAGAATAAACTCCCGTGGAAGAGTAGCCAATACTGCAGCGGTCGGTAAATGCTGCAGAAACACATTAATAAACAATGAACCACGGCACTCTGGAGAAAAGTATAAGGTTGGAGAAGTCGTTATTCAATTTATTCTGGCTTCGTGTGATTAAAAGCAACACGATCATCGACCCGACGCTGTTGTTGTTGTTGTGAGCGCCGTAATGGGTGCCGTTAGGGAGCAAATCAGCGATGTAAACGGTGACGTCATGACGCAGCAGGGGCAGCTCTGGGGCGCCAGTGGGCGGTGTGAACAGAGCGGGAGCTGAAAAGGGAAACCGGAGCTGAACCAGAAAAGCTCCCGCTCGGAGCTAGAAACTGAAAAGCGCTGGTGTGAAAGCCGCATCAGGAACCGCAAAAAGTTCAAAAGGGGCCCTAGTATGGCGGTGGACTTTGGCCCGTTGACAGGCCACGCACGAGTCGACCCAGGACCTCACGTCCTTCTTAAGGCCCTGCCACACGAACTTATGCGACAACAACCTCACGGATGGCTTCCTACCGGGGTGGGAAAGATTGTGAACCGCCTCAAAAACGGGTCGACGCCAGTCCGCAGGGACCAGCGGTCGAGCCTGGCCCGTGGAGACGTCACACCACAGCTTTGCGCCAGAGTCACCGACCGTGACCTCCTCCAGGCGGAATCCCATGACCGAGGCCTTGAGGGTCTGGACCCCGTGGTCAGAGGCCTGGTCAGCGCCCATGCGGAGGTAATCGAGGCCCAGCTGCACAGCTCCGATGACCGCTCTGGAGAGGCAGTCCCCGACCACGTTAGCCTTGCCAGCGATGTGTCGTATGTCCGTGGTGTACTCGGAGATATGCGAAAGCTGGCGTTGCTGTCAGGCGGACCACGGCTCGGCCACCTTGGACATGCAGAAGGTCAGTGGCTTGTAATCCACGAACGCCGCAAACTCCCGGCCTTCCAGCAGGAAACGGAAGTGGCGAACCGCCAAATAGAGACCAAGGAGTTCTCTGTCGAAAGCGCTGTACTTGCGCTCCCTGGGAGTCAACTGGCGACTGAAAAAGGCGAGCGGTTGCCAGGCGCCGTCGACCCATTGTTCATGCACCGCGCCCACTGCGTAGTCAGACGCGTCGGTGGTGATAGCGATGGGGGCCCTGTGTGACGGGTGAGCCAACATGGCGGCTTCGCTCAGGGCGGCTTTGGTGGCGTTGAAAGCGACCTCCCTTTCAGCCGTCCAGTCTATGGCCTGGCCGGGGGACTTGTCCCTGAGGGCCTCGTACAGCAGGCGCATGGTGTGGGCCGCGGACCGGTGATAAAACGTCACCATCCCGAGGAACTCTCGGAGCGCCCGAGCTGTAGGCGGTCGTGGAAAGGCAGACACGGCCTCCACTTTCGACGGGAGGGGGCCCCATCCTTGCTGATGAGGTGCCCGAGGAAATGGATGGAGGACAACCCGAACTGACACTTCGCCGGGTTGATAATCAGGCCGTGTTGGTTGAGCCTCGCGAAAAGGACCCGGAGATGTGCCTGGTGCTCTTCGGAGGAGGAGCTGGCGACCAGGATGTCGTCTAAATAGACGAAGATGAATGGCATGTCTCTGAGCGCTGAATCCATCAGCCGCTGAAAGGACTGAGCTGCGTTCTTAAGTCCAAACGGCATACGCAGGAACTCGAAAAGCCCAAACGGCGTAATTACCGCAGTTTTGGGGACGTCCGAGGGGTGCACCGGAACCTGGTGGTAGCCCCGCACCAGATCCACCTTGGAGAAAACCAGCTTGCCCGCCAGGTGTGCAGAGAAGTCCTGGATGTGAGGGACCGGGTAGCGGTCTGGCGTAGTGGCGTCGTTAAGGCGGCGGTAGTCACCACACGGTCGCCAGCCACCGGCTGATTTAGGGACCATGTGAAGCGGCGAAGCCCAAGGGCTGTCTGAGCGGCGGATGATGCCCAGACGCTCCATGTTGACGAACTCCGACTTGGCGACTGCCAGCATGTCAGGGTTGAGCCGCCGGGCCCTAGCGTAGACAGGGGGGCCTTCAGTGTCAATGTGGTGCTCTACCCCGTGTTTGGTAGTGGCAGCGGAAAAGGTGGGCTGCGTCAAGTCGGGAAACTCACTGAGAAGGTGCTGGAACTTGTCGCCCTGTGAGAGTGAGCTGGAGAGCCCGCTGAATGACGCCTCGCCGCGGGTACACGTGAACGAGGCAAACGTCAGTGCGTCCACCAGGCGGCTGTTCTTGACGTCCACCAGCAGTCCGTGAGCGCACAGGAAGTCTGCGCCGAGGAGAGCGAAGGAGATGTCAGCCGTGACGAAATCCCACTTAAACCGCTGACCCTCGAAGCACAGGTCCACTGTCTTTGTGCCATAGGTGCGAATAGGGGTGTCGTTAGCGGACGTTAAAGGTGGGCCGTGGCCTCCACCGGCAGCGTCCTCCACGGTAGCCGGCAGGACGCTCCGCTGGGCTCCTGTGTCACAAAGGAGTCTGCGACCAGAGAGGGTGTCCCTGATGAACAGGAGCCGGTTGGATGTGCCCACGCTCGCGGCCACTACCGAGCGCAGGCCTTGGCGTTTCCCGTTACCTTGTAGGTGCAGGGAGGACGGCACATCTTCGCTTTCGCCCCGTAGCGTGCATGGTAATAACACAGGCCAGGGCTGGAGTTGCTGACGTCGGCCCCGGAGCTTCTGCTAGGTGGCATGCCTGTACCAGGGAAGGTGCCGCTGCATGTCAGGGCCAGCACCTCCGGGGCAAAACGCTGGGTTGCCAGGAAGAACCGGTCGGCTTCTTCGGCCAAAGCGCGGGGCTCAGTAATAGCCGTGTTAGCGAGCGCTGTCTGTACATGCGGCGGCATGTGCCGAAGAAACAGTTCTATGAACAAAAAATTAGGTTCTTCCGTACCCAGCAGGCTGAGCATCATCTCCATGTGGTCAGAAGGCTTGTTGTCCCCCAGGCTATGAATAGCGAGCAGGCGTCGGGCCCGTTCCGACCGTGA
Organism: Pseudochaenichthys georgianus; assembly: GCF_902827115.2. NCBI lineage: Eukaryota > Metazoa > Chordata > Actinopteri > Perciformes > Channichthyidae > Pseudochaenichthys > Pseudochaenichthys georgianus. The sequence goes on from NC_047518.2 coordinate 25,222,447, forward strand.
CAGCTCGAAAGTCTTTAGCAGCAAAGCCTTGAACGCTGCATATTTATCCTGGGCAGGAGGAGATGTAATAAAGCCCACCGTCCGGGTCGCAGTGGAGCTCCCCAGCGCCGAAACGACGTGAAAATAGCGTGCTGCGTCGTCAGTCACTCCGCGGAGGGCGAACTGAGCCTCCGCCTGAGCGAACCATGCAGCCGCAGATGTCTCCCAAAATTCCGGCAGTTTGAAAAAAAACGCGTTACTTGCCATGCTTGGTTCAGTCTCGGATCATTCAACGAGACTTACGGAGCGTCCACACTACAGCTTCAAAAAAAGCTTGGAGCTGGGCGTGTCTGAAGCTTGGGGATTTTATTCGAGCAACGCGACCAACAACCAATCACATGAATCTCCCGCCCCCGACATACAAAGCAAAAAACCCCGGGGATTTTATGCGAGAAATATATATATATATAAACTCCCCAAAGCTACCAGTTTCACCCACTGTCTCTGCCACCTCCCTCCATGACTGGTTCTTCCGGTTTGTATCCCGGTAGGTGAAGAGGGTCTGGTCATACAAAACCGGGTGATTTGCTACGGCGATAATTAGTTAAACTTCTGACGCCGGAGACGCTGGAGACGGACCGCTATGCTACCCACAATTCAGTTCGGTGAAAAGCGAGGCAACGTGACGTCACCCCATTCAAAGTGAATGGGCAGACGCGTTGAAAACCGCTTTTGAAGCTGTCGAAGCTGTAGTGTGGATGGCCCGTTATGTCGGGGTCACCAATGTAGTGCAGAGAGACGGGAGTCGGAGGCGGGGTATCAAAGTTACAAGCTAGACTTTTATTTAGCATCTAAACACACATGTAAACAACTTCATGCCTGGGAAGCGAAGACCGGCGGAAACAGGAAGTCCGGCTCACTAGGGCTGTGCAATTTAATTGATCTTGCGATATATATCGATATTTAGTTTTCTGAGAAAGTATCGATATTTCAGCCGCGGGTATCGATACATTAAGTCTGATAACTGTGTTCGTTATACTCGCGTCCAGGAGAGAAGCTTTAAAAAGGAGACTAATTGAGTCTCTGAGAATGTTCAAATGTATACTTTAATTAATAAAAAGCGCGGTAATGTTACAAGCAGAAGATGGTTCAGTCAGAAAAACAGCTGTGTTCTGGCTCTCGTGAGCGAAGGGAAGAGAGCGAGCTCCACCTTTCCAGCTGTTAAATATCCTCTGCTGAATCCTCCCTGTGGGCCGGTTGGCGCTGCTGGGGATCGGCCCTCCACGTCTCCAATGTTCGTTGTTGCGCATTACAGAGGATTCATACATTGCACATTAAATATATAACTAAACACGCCTTTTCTCCTCCTTATCTCTTTCATGACTTTTCATTTAATACATTTTAAACGCTGTAATCAATACTCCAAAAATACCTCACGGCTGGTATCATTTCCGGTAGTTCCGAATGTTGTCTCATGCTACCCACGTCTGTAAACAAACGTATTCAAATAAACTGTACCTTCATTTAATATTCAGCAATAATAATATCTCGACGTCTATAGTTGTAGTGTTGAAATCAGTAGGTTTCGGTGTGCAACACTCCGTGTCGTATCGCTACTAAATTCACCTCTATAGAGAGGCGAAGTCCCTCCCTTTCCGGGAGCCTCCATGGGACCCCGGAAGCGTAAAATTATACATTGAAGTCAATGGAGAGAGAAAGGTTATCTTTTGATCCCGTTTGAATTGTGCCACGAATGACACATATGATGTTTGTCAATTTAAAAGAATATTTTGCAAATCAAAAAAATAAAAATGTGTCGTAAAACTGTGAAGTTACACATTTTTTTGTGTGAAACCGCTGAGTGAACTACAGGTCTCTGGTCTCGCACAATACGCGTCACCATCACAAAGACGGCCGTCACGTTAGCAAATTTCACCTGTTTCTTTCAGAATGAGAATAAAAGTATAAAATGAGGTGAAAATCACTACAAGTCTGGGCATGTTGAGAGCTGTACATACACGAAAGGGGAGTTAGTCGGTTCTGTAAGAGCAGCGGGACCGGCTTTACAAGGTTTCGGTGAGTAATATGAGTGCAATGTGTAATGTTAATGTCAGCTAGCTAACATTAGCTAACAAGGTACACTAACGTGTTTTTGTTTTAGTAACTAGTTTTCTCCTTAAGAACTTCGTGGTCTCTGTGTATGCTGTAGATAACATTAGTGTTCACAAGAACAAGGTACACTCCCGTGTTTTGTTTTAGTTGCTCTTCAGATTGAAGCGGCCAGTTTTATATCGACTATACCGTATATTCTATTCTGTATGTGTGATCTCCTTTTACATCTCGTTGTGTCATTTGAGTTTATTTGCTGTGTGTAGATTCAAGGATTTTGGTGACATGAACATGACCATCGCGGAGGCAGTCCAGTTACCATCCTTCTGTCTCCGTGAGGAGGGTGGGTCATATATCACCCATACTGGCACCAGGTCCAAGGGCAGCTACACATCACAGACCGGAGTCTCTGCTACTTTGTTGTGTGGACCACGAAGGAGGCGATCATCATCCTCATCCCCAAAGACCCTGCATGGCATGGAAATCTCCTCCTCCTGGAACAATTCTACACCCAGCATATGCTCCCTGTGTTGGCCAGTAGAGAGGAGGACATTTAAATAAACATACTCTTAACACCCTCAGACTCTGCGTTGTGTTTCGTATGTGTGATGGGTGTTATGCAGAGGGGAGGAAAACAGGACACAGCAGATTGGGATTGTGGTGGAGACGCTGAGCAGTTATTTAATTGTTGCATGTAATTATTATTATACTGCGTGCTTCTTAGTTATTCCATCTTTTGCTGTAACATGGATCTGTATTTAACTCTATATTTACTTGTTATCTACCACACTTCCTTCTACATCATACACCATCATTATACATGATGGTGTATATAGGATATATATATTTGTATACATTACATATCTGTAAATTGTATAATTTAATTTTTCGTATTTGGGATTATTGGAAACGTCTTTTTGATCTCTCTGTCTATAAACACAAACTGAGTAAGATTGACAATAAAGTTGACTTTGAAAAATATATATATTCTTTATGAAAATAGTTGACTGTTGGAGAAATGAATCCAAATGAAACGTTGGACTGAACTACAACTACGCCTTTAAATCTCTACGGACTGTTGTTCAGTGGGATGGCATTCCTATCTTTAAACATTTATTAGTTTTTTCTCAGAACAGATTTGATTGAAGTTAATTTAACTTTGCCGACCATGTAAGGTCATTATTAAAAAGGTACAATCAATTTGTTTAGGGTTGACTAAAATAATGATAAACATTTCATTTGGATAATTTACTGACAGAATAAGAAACTCAATAATGCTCTACTCACCTGTTCCTTTTTATAAAGTGAAACAGTTGAAACGATAGATTTTTAGTAAACTTAAAAACAACCTTCTCCAAAAGCTATCAAGGAATATACCGAATACTTATTTTAGAACTTTATTACATATTATTTGTATATAGTTTGAATGATCCATAATTGACAGAAGCTTGTGTTTACACTGACCTGTTACTCATATATTAATGTCTTTGTAACTTCTGTAAACCACTACCTCACTCATTTCTTTCATTCATCACGGTTCAGTAAACTAAGTGACACATGAACCAGTTGAATCATTATAATAACGTAGGATTGCAACTCTTTGAAACTGTAGGTGGCTCTTAAAAGAGCTGTTGTGTTTGGGTGTGCTGGTCTCAGGTCAGTTTAAGCCCTCTCTCGCGGATGCAGCTGGATGTCCTTGGGCATGATAGTGACCCTCTTTGCTTGGTTCATCTTACTGGGGGCAGCTACATGGATGTCGGTGCAGTCCACAGTCATTGTGCAGTTGAAGGCAGAATGAATGTATTATTGACTCCGAATGAAGCACAACTTCATGCCATACAATACATTGACTTTATTTGTAATTGTGTGAAAACATATGAGCATAATGATTAGCAAGCAGGACCTGCAGGAACAGAGCACCATGATGGATGGAGCTGGGAAGAGAGAAGAATAAAGAAAACAGATCAACTTCATTTTCGGATATTAAAAATTCAATTTCAAAACAAGTTGCCGCTCCTACAGGTTTCTAGTATGTAAAGATGATTTCACTTGACCTATGCACAATATCACACTCAATACATGTGTGTCTCTGGGGGGTGCATTGTGCCTTTGATGTATATAAATAATATACCATAACCAAATACTATTACATACAGTGGAAATCAGGTTGCCAGAGCAGGTCAGTCCAGTGTGCATGTTCCTCAGGGTCTCAGCAGTTACAGGTGAGGGAAAGGAAATAAAAGAGAAAAAGGTCAGTAACAACACTTTAAAGTAACACAACAGTAACACTTTGAATAATTATCCCTTCTAATAATTTTCTCTCAGTAATCACTCAACTACTGTCTTTCCAACAAACAGATTGACTCACCCTTACTGTCATCACAATGAAACACGTCCAGAAGAATCTGTCATGCAAAGCTCCCTGCCTGCCTTCGACTCTCCCTGACTGCTTCCATAGCACCCGGTGGATGGCGCAGTAGGCTACTCTTCAAATGTTTCACGAAATACTTACCATCTACTCTTACTCTTACTTCATGTAATAAAATAATAACTTCATGGTAAGGCTACTAAAAATGACAAGGCTAAGTAATGTAATGCTAACTAACGTGCTCGCTACTCGTCGCTACTAGCTAGGTAGGTAACTTGACTATATGTTCCATGCACAACATGTGCATTACCTGATATGTCTGATCCGGCGACTCCTGGTCCTTTCATCAGACGGCAATCGATAGAACGAGCAAGTGGTTTGATCACTTATGTGATTACAACCTGGTACAAAGCACACATGCATCTTGTAAAAGTGCATTTATTTGTAGCAATCTCTTATTTATTGGAGGGAATAAATCGGTTATGAGATCTTCTTCTTCTTCTTCGCTTTAATTACGAGTCGCAACCACTTGGAGAATTATCGCCTGTGACATCACTTACGCGAGCCAGAATGGGATTTGGGATTTGTAGTCTTTGTAGTCGCGTATTTTTCATAGTCTTATATTTCAACAGTTTTACGACAAAATGTGACTTTTTTGACATGGAACTTATTGTTTAAGATTGACAAACATCATATGTGTAGTTCGTGGCACAATTCAAACGGGATCAAAAGATACGTGTTCTCTCTCCATTGAATTCAATGTTAATTTTTCGCTTCCGGGGTCCCATGGGCCGGAAGTAGATGGGCGTGACTTCGCCTCTCTATAGGAAATTGTATATTAGCCACATGCTAAATGCTAACCGGAGATGAAGGATTTTCAGAATAAAAGCTCAACAACTGGTTGTGCACAACAACTTCTGGTTTTTCAGTATAAAACAGCATTTAAACTGACGGTATGTTTATGGTACTTTATGCCATCAAAACATTGATTTTAATTTCTAACAAGTCCCATTCAAATCCCCCGTGTTCCGCCACCTGCTGCACCTTTTAATTCTCCATTGTCCATTGTGATACTGCACTTTATGTACTTACGTTTCAAAGGCTTGTAAGCTACAGTTTGCACTGTTTCAATAAATGAAACTAATTTTCTCACCACATCTTTTGATTCATTTTGTCCAGCATTTGCAAGCTGGAGACTCTCTGTCAGAGCCATATATTGTATAATTGATGCTTTCAGTTTTCAGTTGAATTAATTAAATCCAAGTCAATGGAACACTCACAAGATGTCACCAAAATCCCACTGTCCCTTTAAAATCTTTCAGAAAATGATATAAGTGTATCGAATTATATCGAATCGTATCGAATCGTATCGTTGGCTGAATATCGTGATATATATCGTATCGTTGGCTGAATATCGTGTATCGTATCGTGAGATTAGTGTATCGCCACAGCCCTACGGCTCACTCAAATGTCCGTGCGGAACAATACCCCAACCCATAGATCCGTGGGTGAATAATGTCAATCACCACACCATGCTGATTAATAAAAGTTCATGGACCAAACATACCCCTAAGATATCTGCCAATATAATATAATTATCTCTTTTAGCCTTAAACACATCAGGTCAGACACTTTTCAGACCAGTGGTTCCGAACCTTTTTTCCCAAGAGCCCCCCCACACACACACATATAAGGGGGGGGGGGGGGGGGCGCAACAGCAGTAATTAAAGTTTAAGAGTCTCAAAAATGCTACAACTACTGTCACAAACTATGAATGTGAAGTATTTTGTTAAAGGAGGATGAAAGCGTAATTAAGGAGCACTTTGAGTGACTTTGATGGTTATTGGACTCAGGATTAATTCATTTGGATTCCTGCTGTATGAAGAAATTAGAGGACGGCGCAGAAGTGGAAACAATTCACAAAGGGATTCAACTGTTTAAAACGCATGCTCAAAGTAAGCCGGATTTTACCGATGTGTTTATGTGGATTCAAAAGTCGTAAATAATCTACAAAATGGAGGAGAGCGATAAAAAAGAAAAAAAAGTCTAAATATGATATTTGGCCTCAAATCATCTAAGGCCTGGCCCCCCCCCCCCCCGCGATCTTCTCCCCCCAGGTTGGGAAACACTGTTTCAGACAATACTATATGTGAATTCAGGAATGTGAGGTATGCTGTTGCTGAAGAGGTCGTGAAATATTGTCTGGAAAGAATATACATAGTCTCTTACAAACTATGGTGAAAATTATTTAAGAAATCAGGGTTAAGAAATGAAATGCATGTACAGTATAAAGGTAGCTATCCACTCTTAAATAGAGAACTTAAATAAATATTCTATTGCAGACATTTTTGACGGATCAGATCATTAAAGCCCAGCTTAATAATATCAATTAATGATGACTGCATTCAGACACGGCGCCAGAACAAATCTAAAGGGAGGGCATATGATTTTCATGGGAGGGCACACAAAACCGTCATGTGCTGCGGGCCTGCGGCACAATATATATCAAACAGCATGGCCAACAGCATTGTGCAAAGACGCACACTTATCGCAAATACATACACAAATAAAGGGCAACATAGAAACCACTTTTGAAACATTGTGTGCGTGGCAGCACAAACACTGGTAAATCACGAGCAAGACACACCGGTTAAGGATGGCAGCTTCCTCATCGTTGCACTCGGAGAGAAATAGTAGAGACGGAGACGATGAACTGCTGTTAGTTCTATTATGGCATTCTCTCTGCATCTTTGTACTGCAGCGTATACTCAAACAGCGATAGGAAGAGCCCACTGCCTGACTCGGACATGCTGTGGAGTGAATCATGGTCACCTCTGAGAGGGAGTTGGTTGACAGATAAAAAAGCTATAATATCAACGACAGCTGACACGTAATAACGGTTCCGTGCCAGCTGATCTGCACCAAAGTACTAATTTCCTTATTTGTTTCCTCGCGTATCTGTCTCTCTCTCCACAAACTCTCACATGAAATGTGTTCTTTTGATGCGGCGTGTTTCCAGTCGCAAAAACCTTTGACAGTAAAAGCCGCATCAGATGAAGACGTATTTACTTTAAACTGTCTACAGGGGAAACTAAAGGCTGCGTCTGCTTTTAACGAATCTTCAAGCCATGGTCTGTTGATGTACCATGCAGTGGCAAAAGTGCGCTTCTATCCTGAAAACAATCTCCCTGGATAACGATCCAGTTTCACCTGGTTGGGTGGAGGAGGAGGATGATGATGATGCTGGCGGGTGTGGTACAGGGTGTGGCACTGGCAACGCAGGTGGTGATGGTAGGGGCACAATAAGCTGTGCCTCGGAGGACAGCGTTGGTGGCGGCCGCCTTGATGAGTCAAGGATTGGGCTCGCTAACTCAGCCCCGGGGTTTGCCGAGGTCAAGCTTGTGACATTAAGGCGTGCTGCTGCAACGGCAGGTGCAGGGTCGCAAGCAGCACCATCGGCTGCAGTTCTTTCATCGCTATTTCGTTTTAATAAATCCTTTTAAGCAGTGGCGGCGCCAGAGTATTTTTGTTGGGTAATCTATGGTAGGGCTAACCCATACAGTGGTGGGGGCCGTGGGGCTCAAGCAGTATTTGTAATGTAATTACATACACGCTATATCGCACCCCTTGACAGTGAAACGAACGCGTGAGGCTTTTATTAGCTTTTATTAGTCTCCTTTTATCAGCTAAATTACATCGAGAGCAACAGGTGTGAGTTAAACAATACAATAGCCTATTCTGCTAATTCCACGTTGTTACAACATGCTACGCAGCGGCAGAAACAAGAAAAGTTGGCATATAGAATTGACACAGAGAGAGAGAGAGAGAGAGAGAGAGAGAGAGAGAGAGAGAGAGAGAGAGAGAGAGAGAGAGAGAGAGAGAGAGGGAGAGAGGGAGGGAGAGTGAGCCTGTACCTCTATTGTCATACAAAACACCTTTTCAAATGACCCATTATTACAACATATATTCAAAACTCACTATTCACTCTTCAGGTGGGTCGTGTGACTCTGGCACCTGTTCGATTTGTACCTCAATGCGAGGGCGTTTAAGAACAAATCTATCCATCCGAAATATACAATTAATCCTAGAAATTCTGCTGTCTGTCTGAAATTTACTCGGCGCGAGTTTGGGGACTTTTCACTGTGCACGTGACGAATCAGTAATGCATGACGCAGCAGACCCAACGTTTCGTTGCTCTGATTGGCTGTAGTTCTATTCAAATTGCATTCGGATGCATTTTAATCTGACCGCGGCCGCGCTGATATTATAACGCGAGAGAATGTCCACACTTTTAGTGTATACAACTCCCCCACTACTTAGACTATTCCTTGCACCCCTCTAGCATAAGCCCGAATGGTCTCAACCATATTGCGTCAGTAACGTGCACTTGTTGTTACAGCAGGGCTGAAGTCGAATAGTCCATTTAGCTTAGGAACCTTCTGTCACTACCCGATCCGTCCCCCTGCCCGATCGGTACTGCGCATGTGCGAGATGGTCCGGAAGTCCGGACGGCAACACAAGATGGACACTTGACACAGTGGCTTTTAGCAAAGCTCAAAAAGAAAAACCGAGAGAGATGAGTTATTGTTAAAACAACGTGACTTCACTATTATTTAACAACTCTTTTTATTGGGTTCTTTTCTTTGGGATTAAATACATTGTCAGAATAAGTGATAAATGGATTTAACTTCTGTTAGACAGCTATCATACTGAATACATATTTACTGTGAATGTGTGCAAACATGTATGGCATATGGCTGTCTAACAGAAGTTAAATTCATTTCTCACTTATTCTGACAATGTACTTAACCCAAATAAAAGAACCCAATAAAAAGAGTTGTTTAATAATAGTGAAGTCACGTTGTAATAACAATAACTCATCTCTCTCGGTTTTTCTTTTGGAGTTTTGCTAAAAGCCACTGTGTCAACTGTCCATCTTGTGTTGCCGTCCGGACTTCCGGACCATCTCGCACATGCGCAGTACCGATCGGGCAGGGGGACGGATCGGGTAGTGACACCTTCCTAAAGGAGTGAAATGACCCGGAAGTCCCTCAGTGGCAGCCATGATAAGTGCCGTTCGAATTCTCTAGAATGATGAGAATGATAGGAAAGGAGGTTTCAAACTTCCTTTATAACCTCCTTTAGCTTAGGAACCATTGGACCTCCCTAACCGACAGGAGAAGTGAAAATGCTGCCCCACAATGCCTTGCAGCCGCAGCATTTGCCGTCACTCAACAGTCGGCCGTTCACGGAAACAACCGATTATGACCGAGAAATGATATCATGAAAGTTACGGTGCTTATTAAGCATTTTAAAACATAGGTGGTAAGTTGCCAAAGTGCTTTGTTTTGAACGTTCATCAGTATTATAATCAAAAAGAGAAATATGAACGTTAGTTTTTACTGAAATTATCAAATAAAGTCAACATTTCAGTCTTTACTGAGCTGTGTGGGGTTTGTTCAACTTTTAAAAGATGTTTGAATGGTGATATACACAGTGATAGATGTTAAGGACTAATGTTTATAATAAATACATTTGTATTGATTTTAAGATCTTTAGTTCATACAATCATACGTATTGGGATCATTGGTATTAATGTGGACCGGAGGGAGAGGGGGACGAGCATAAGTTTCACTTTCCTTTTTTATTTCAATTCCAACTTTGGTCATGAAGAATATGTTTCTCTGTTGTCCACGTTCATAAAGCATAAAGCAACAGCATCAGAGCACGGTGCAGAGTCTCTAGATGAGTTTACAGTAGTCCCTCGTTCTTATTAAACATCCATGTTGTAGTCCGCTGTATAGAAAACTGTGGTTTCCATAGTTTCCCCACAGCAGCAGACGCACACAATGACGTCCGCTGGCGCATCACGTCGGATAGTGAAAGTGCATTCGGATTCTCTAAAGTACCGCAGTCTCTTCTCCTAAGTCCTTTTGAATTCTCCTATCCACTATCCCTTAACCCCGTGACGTTTCACTCAGAGGTCAAGGAATAGATGATAGGGTTAGAATTTAGGAGCTGATTTTTGGACTATTCGACTGCAGCCCAGGATCAGTTTGTGCGTTGTGGACACGACCAGTAGATTTTCGCAATCCGTGTTCTCAACATGCTTAGTTTAACATACTTTTTCATGGTCGGGCTAAGGTAGGGCTAAGCCATTTCTTGGTATGGCTGTAGCCTACCCCAGCCATACCCTGGCGCCGCCACTGCTTTTAAGCCAATTTCTGATGTCCATTTTGTAATTCAAACAGAAATGGGAGTCTACAGAATGCACAATAAACAAATCCAGAGTGTGACGCTGTGATTGGTCTAAATGGACGAATCACAAATCACAACAGACACATGAATTTATTTGACGTAACCTGCGATTTTTTTTTTAGTTACTATCTGACATCACATACATCGTAGCATAAAAGTTCACCGTTTATTTATAATTAAAAAAAAATATATATATATATATACGTGTAAAAAAAAAATATATATATATTTTTTACAGTTTTAAATAATACAAAAAGTGTTTATTTGGGGAGGGCAGGAATATCAAATGGGAGAGCCTGGCCCTCCCACGGCGCCGGGCATGACTGCATTGCGTTTAGCTGCCGAAGTTTCAGTAGGCCTACCCAGATAATATTGTGCACACCTGCTAACTGAGACACTTAATGTGAACAACTGTGCACATTTGTAATGTCTGTTTGTAGTTATTCAATATTTCTTTATCAACAATGGGTCAAATTTGAGAGGTGGCCGCCGCCGCCGCACTGACAAACTCACAGAGAATTACCCCCTTTATCAGAAATTCCCCTAAAACATAATACTGAAACTCTGTGGTCACTCACAAGTCTAAAACACAGAATAATGGCCAATTGATGATAATGGATCATTGAATTCCCCTTCATTACAATACTTTTATAATTCAGTAATCACACTACAGTTACTAACATTGCCCCGTCACGCATTACTTCGTTACTTACTAAAATCAGTCATAATCAAACCTCAACAAACACCTGCAAAGAACACATGCTAAGGTGAAGCTAACGCACAGCTATTTGTTGTTTGTTTATATCACGTAGTCTGTTCTTCTTCTCTGTTTTCCGGTTGTTGCCTGTTTTGAATGACGAATACACACTACCGCCGCCTGCTGGTAAGGAGAGTTATTGCCACTCACGCATGCGCAGTTCGTACGTGCTCGGCTGAAGTCTTTGCGGTGTGCTGTGCCCCAGTCTGGTTCCAGTGCAACACATGGCCAACACGCCAACGCAACAGCGTGAGCAGAGATAGACTGCGCAAAATATACAGATAGCAGGAGACAGAGGACAGCCATGGTCAGATAGGAAAACATTCAGGAGCTATCTGGATCAGTCTTATGCGACAATGGAAACTGAACTAAAGAGAACATTTGAAACTTTAGCAGTCTGCGTGATCTGCCGGCAGGGAGGGGCGGGCCGGCCCTGCGAGTAAAGTAACGAGTTACTTTATGTAGAGAGTAACGAAGTAGTGTAATATATTACTTTTTTTTAAAAGTAATATGTAATATGTAATATATTACTTTTTTTAGTAACGACCCCATCTCTGCTCATGGCAGCTAGTGAGCGATGTTACCATAAGTGTTACTTCAGGTATTAGTTCTTGGTTTACTCTTATTCTGTTAAACAACTCTACAGAGGTTAAATATACGTTTTTATGAAACTGTATGTAGCATTATAGTCAACTTAAACATCAAGCTAGCAACAACTACTACACTTATCCTCACTAAAAAGTCGCCCCCTCTTTCTACCATTTTTCAAATAGAACAAGCAACCTGGGTAAATGGTGAAGATAACATGTCCCACATTGTTATTTCCAATGTTCC